>NC_071533.1:31589976-31898567 GCF_026979565.1 Vidua chalybeata | reverse complement strand
ATTATAAACTCAGTAAGGTCCCCTCAATTTCTAATATCCACAAAGTAGCAGGAATCTCTTCAGATAAGAATTCTCAGCAAAGCACTGTAGAATTACTTTTTGTATCTCTAACCATAAAATAAGTGTAATGTCGAGAAAAATTCCTTGAAAAGTGATTCCTGTACAGAGAACAAGAAGCATTGCTTGTTGAAACCTCTCTGTTGCAAACATGTCCTTATGTACTATCATTATTCACAGACTTTACTGGCAAATCTAGAAAAAACAGGAGATCTTTAATATTGAAGTACTAACAGGTTTGCATAGGGAATTATAAAGAGTACATTACCCACAATAATTTGATTTTCTTTCATGATTTCTTCATTACTTGAAGCATCACATACTCTAACTCTTAAAAAATCCAACCAACCAACCAAAAGCCACAACAAAAAAAGCAGCTGCCAAGACAAAGTTTGATTGAATATTGATACCCCCACACTCTGCCTCTGGTTAACTGCTACCAGAGTTTATTTCTATTTCTGTAATTTTTATGTCTTAATGAAGTCTCATACCTCCTCCTTAAAAGGATCTACCTCAAACTCAGAATGATCAGTGCAACTTCAGCTATATTCTGTGTGTGGAGAGACTTTATAACAATGTCATGAAGAATTGTATAAACAAGTAGAAAGATTCGCACAAAGTCACTGTATGTATCTCATCCTAATGGAAAACAAACATCCCTTAGATGTTCCATGGGAGCAAGACAGGTTCACATGTGTACCATTATTTAATATTTTAAACAATGAAAGAGATGAACAGAGAGCAAACAGGCAAGGTTTGTGTAGTAGCTTTAAGGATGTTCAACATGGCGTTGACATCTAGGACAAATTCTGGTGTTATAATGAACAAAAAACTTCAAAGCAGATTATAGATTGTTGCAAAACTCCCCCAAATCTCAATGTGACACTGATGCATATTAATAAGCATATGAGGAAGAGGTTATTCTTTTATTCCAGTTGATACTGGTGGGATCTCACGGGGCTGAAAGACTGGGTGTGTTTGAAACATGTTCTCAAAGGAAATGGCCAATAGAGAGTCCAGAAGAAAAAGAGTGAGAATGATGAGAGGTTTATAATGTAAGAAGACAGCTTATTTTCTTTGGAAAAAAGAAGACAGATTCTTGAAAAAGAAGTATTTAGATGAGAGAAGAAGCATTTGTTTTTAGCTCTTCAGAAATGACAAGCAGAAAAGGTCAAAATATTAGGGCTGTTAGTGTTCTCAGATCCCAAACAGCAGTGTGGGTAGAGAAGAATCAGCAGTCAGCACTATCCCAAAAATAAGCATCAGAAAATAATGCCTGATGCCTACTGCACAGCAACACTCAGTCTGTTGACTGGAGCAGATTTTTAATTGGTGGTTTGTTTTTTTCTACTTTTATAGCATCTGGAGCTGAGACTGTCAGGCACACGCTGCATCCAATGGTGTCAAAGAGGAGGAGCTGGCATTCCACACATGCCTGCATGGCTCAGGGGCAGGTCCAGCCGCTGCCAGAATTCAGCCAACACAATGCCTGAGCTACACTTTCATTCTGCTTCTTTCCAGACTTACAGAGACATTACACTGCTATAATTTGCTCTTAAACTCTCAGACTGCATGTAACTAATCTCATACCATATCCATCTAGAATGCCTTAGTAGGCATTAACTCCAAGCTGCACCTTCAATTGTGGTGCCAGGAAATTCTGAATCTGAAGATCTTCTCTCAGAGGAGGGGGAAGTGGCTGGAGGAGAGAAAGAGGCAAAATATTTAGCCACTGATAAGTTTATTTCCTGATACTTGACCCGATTTCTATTTATTTGTTATGTCCTGTGAGGACTAAAAAATTGCCTCCATGAATTCCTTTTACGTTACAATTCTTTTTTGCTCCAGATAACAAAACTCCCCTAGAGTACCTTAGAAGAGCTAAGTTAAGATGAAGACCCAGCTATGTCAGTTGTCTTATAAAAGACCAAGAAAGTTCAGTATAATTTCCATGAATGGAGAGTTGTTAATTGTGGATTCAGGTCAGTACACCCAGTTTTTGTTTCTTTTTATTTCAAGAGTTACAAGAATTTTGTCTCCTATTAGGCTGAATAAAAACACAAGTACACAAAGTTGGATTCTGTGTCTGTTAGAACTCCAGATCTCATTTGAAGCTGTCTAGATTCAGTTTACAAGCAGCATCTCTGACAATTAAGAGAGCTTATTGCTTCTACTACAAATGCTGCGTGGTATTCTTTTTAGAGTTATTCTTAAGGAAAGTATTTGCAACATATTTTGGCCTCTTGAAAGAGATGACCAAATAACTATTTGCATTCAGTTTAAATTCTCTTCCCAACCAGGCATCCTCCCAGGTATGTAATTTTTTTCCAGGATCACAGTTTAGGGAAAAAGTTCTATTGCCCTTGTTGAGTTACAGCCTTACAAAAGCAAAGTGCCTTGAAACAACACCTGTTTTTTCCTTACTCAGCTTCTAGAGAGCTGCTTTGTTTTCTCCGCAACCTCTCTCAGGTCTGACCCCTTGCTCACAGTAATGAGTCTGGTTTAGGATTGCTCTTGCTTTGCAGTCCACTTCTCAGTTCACACACCCAACCAAAAATTCACTTACATTGTGAACATAAAACTAAAATATTAACCAGAAACTCCATCTTTCAATGTCATTTCAAACTGGGAAGGGCTGCTACAACACCTGTCAGAGGGATCCACAGTTTGTTCTTATGATAGGACAGAAAAGGAAGTGGTATAATTCAGCATAGAAAACATGAAGGCCAAGGGAATAAACTTAATTCCTCTAGGTATATCTGCTGGATTAAACACCAATGAAGGGAAAGAACTATAAAATAGTATTGCCTGAGAATAAATGAACATATGGCAGTCATGCAAGACTGGGACAGGTATAGGGAGAAATTTTCTACCATGATGAGAAAAAGGAGTGGAACCCTCTGTCTTTTAAAAATGGCAGGCGTGAGAAAACTAATTATGGTCAAGATGTATGTACTTGTTACTTCTCTGGATCTGCTAATATGACATTATTGCATTTGACAAGAGAACAGTGGAAAATGCCTGTCCAAACCTACAAACCTGCTTTATTACTAATAGTGCTCGAAAGAGAAATGGAGTCTGTTGTGAAGTGCATCCCACAAACCATACCCAAAATGTATTCGATGCTCTAAAAATGTGAATACCCTATGCATCTTTGACAAATTGGATCAAAATTATTTTATCCATCATAAACCTCAGCAGCACATTTGAATTCTTGCACCAAAAAGATTGTGTCCTTTGGTCTAAAGAAATTAATAATTTATTTCTATGTGTATGTGGATATTTGCAACGTTATCCTCACAATAAAATTTAGAAATGTGATGCATATCTCCAAAGCAAGAAGTAGCATTTGCTGGTTTAAATTGAAAGCTATTTGGATATTCTTCATAAGATTATTATGAATCTTAAATGAAGATTATTCTTCATGTCATACTGACCTGAATGAAGATTATTCTTCATTTAAGACTTTAATAAAGTCTTAAAATTCAAGGATATGGCTCTTTCAGTGAGATTTAAACAGGCACTTTTTGAAAAAATCCTAGAGACTGTATTTGTACTGCTTGAAAAAACTCACGGTCATCATTGTAGAACCCTTGCCTCAAATTTCTTGACCAACTTGTTTGAAGTCAGTTCCCTAGAATCCATTTTACTTGCCCATAGGAAAATGAAAGGAATCATCTCCATGACTAGTTTCTTATCTGTACAGAAACAAAGTTGTCTGTTAAACTTTCACAGTCAGAATAGGTGTAAGCATATTCATAGCAAGATGTCATTAAAACTGATGTTAAGAGAAGATGCTATTCTAGATAAGAAAGGTACAAGAAGGACATATATATATATACACATATTTAAGAATATAATGAACAAATCATCATCTCACAGGTCCTAGATTAGGTTAATAAAGAAAAATTGACACTACTACAGTTTATGCATTTTCTGCCATGTGGATAAGTAAAGAAGACTATCATCTCCAGCTCTGCCAGTATGAAACATTTTAAATGCATTTTAATTTTTAACAGGAATAAATTACTGAGAAGTGTCCATATCTGCTCTGAAAGCAGAACATATGCCTTAGGAGGATGAATAACATCTGATGAAAACACCAGCCAGAAAGCCACAGAACTTCAAAGCTTAAAATGGTTTTAATATGTTAAATAAAAGAAACAGCTACACAGTGTAGAGAGAAAATAACTTTTGGTTAGCATAGATAATTTCCTTGGGAGCCAGGATTGGCCTCAGTGCTGTTGTTACATTACACAGCATGTATGTATTTTAATTAACTCTGCCTCTGATACATCTAAAATGTAGGACAGATCATTTACTGTATCCACAGAACATGGTGCCCTGGGAGATACAATCCTTCACAAAATTAACCAAATTGTGCCCAACTGTGAAAATGGTCATTTAAGCAATAGATGTGCTTCAATCACCCAGTGCACTATGTGAAAAATGCTCTGTTTAAATTCCTTCATTGCCAGCCTAAGAGAAGCGAGCAGCCAAAGCCCCATTCCCTTTCTGCCTGCTTTGGGACTGCCTTGGATGGCAGGAACACAATTAACTTGTCTGTAGGGAGCAAGTGAATGAAAGCAGGCTACAACCTGGAGCAGGAACACGCCTTACGAAACTCCAAAAGATTGAAGTGTACAATCAGAACATGATTTAGAAGGTGTTTCATTGAAATGGTATTTACCACCAAGGCAATCTCCCAATCACTTAACTGTAGATTATAAAGTGATAAAAGTTAACAGGAGAATGCAGAAGACAAATTTACACTTCTGCAAACCAGCTTTTACAAATTTGTATGCATTTTTAGGCACCGGAGTCATGAAGACAGAGAGCAACACAAAACAAATTAGCAGAAAGAAAATAGTTAGAAAGCAAGATAAAAAAAAAAAAAAAAAATCTCCAGACTTTCAGTACCAAAATCACTTACATATTGCAAATCAGGAGGCTCAACACTAACCACTTTTTTTTTTTTTTTTTTTTTTTTTTTTTTGCTACAGGAATTAGAGAATCAGCTTTCTGAAACAATCATTTAGCTTTAAAATACTGTTCCATTCCTGAGCCCTAAATCCAAAATGTGCAAAATACATACTGATTCTCTGACTCCAGCACTAGGACAAGCATAAGCAACTACAGTAATCTACTGAAAGGGTAATGAGAGACTATATATCAGGAACTTTATAAACCTTGAAAAATTCTTCATTTACCCCTTGCCCCTAAGTTACACGTGAAATATTACATCTTAAATGTTTCTAGCTGATATACTTGCAGTGTTCAGATGCAAACTTCCCTCAGAAACAGGGATTTCTGAGCAAGTTTTGAAAACCACTCCTTTTAATGTCTTGAGAAAAACCCAGAAAAACCTGCTATGGAGAAAACCAATATTTTTTGAAAGCTGATTTCTATGTGCAACCATCCAGTTATGTTTCCTTGCTCGGCAAGATGATTAGGAAAGAGGTGATATAATGCCCTTTGAATACACTCTACCATTAACTTTCTGAGTGTCTTTTCCTATAGAACCTAGTCTCACAGCTTGGCAGCTCTGAAAAGAATTCAGCTGGTGCTTGCCTGTTGCTGGGCATGCATGAGAATGTGCTTTCCAACAGCAGAGCAGCTCCCTGCCTGCTGTACTGATTCACTAAAAAGCTGAATACTGGTCACAGTCTCTCACCACTTCCAAACTGATTTTTTTTCTTTGCATCCATTGACAATTCCCCTTATGCAGAACGTAATGTTTTATTTAAAATAATATCCTTCCTTGTGTTAAAAAAAAATCAAAATAGCCAGTGATTTGAAAAACACAGAAATATTTGCTTAATCCCAGGTGTCTGACATTATTATCTCTTATTACTTAGATATTCTTCACATCCTTATTTTTCTGCAAGTGATTAACCTTTCAGAGCTCTAGAGAATAAATTGTTTGCTTCTGCTTAGAAGGAAGGGAATAAATAAAAAATAACCTAAAAAACATCTATTTCTCATGCTTTATTCCTTTTTTCTTGCCTTATTTCTCAAGAGATGAACATTTGCAATATTGTCAAACTTTTAGACTACTTTTCTTTTTCCAAACTGTTCTGCCATAGCTGTTCAAAATAGTGTATTTGTTTGCAGATCTATGCCCAAATCACATGCTGCAAAGCAATACTGTTTTAATTGAGGACTGAAACATTTTCTATAGATTGCCCCTTCCTTGCATCACAAAATCTTTCTGTGGAAGCATTCAACACTTTTTGATTTCTGGAATGCTAACTAATGAAGTTTTAAGTAATGCACAGAAAATTTAAGCCTACTGTTAAGCAGTTACTTTTCACATTTGTCTTTGAAGAAATCTGTAGACTGAAAGCTTTTTTCCACATCATATTGTGGTTTCAGATCACAAACCACTATTTTTTTTTCTCCTAAAATTAATTCTTTATATGCTGGCAGGTGGAAACCGGAAGACTTTTATTCTGTTTGCTGAGTTTTTCCACAGTTTAGAAGACTATTAAAGAAGGTGGCAATCAGCACAGTCAGTGCTATGCCTTGGTCTTTCAGTTTTGGCTTGTGAGGACCCTCTGATGTGACTCTATCACTGAATTGTAGCTGTCCTCACTTTTAGAGCAGCCTTTATGAAGCATGTCATTGAATGAAGTAACTGGAATGGGATCAGAGCAGCTTTAAGCCAGCCCTTATTTCAAAGAAATAAAAATAAAATCTGTAATTTCTCTCCTGCGTGAATCTGAGTAGTGGCTATTTATCTACCAAAAATGAAAATTCAGTTGCAAAGAATAAAGCTATATAATCCCATAAAAAACTCAAACATCATGTTATTTTCTAGGTACTGCAAGGCTCCCTTCAGGAGATATGCATTTTACTGTTGTGTTTGCAAAAAATAATTTGTCCTCTGCAACCAAGCCCTTCAAATCAATAATGCTGCATGATTTTTTGTTGACATCCACAGAATTTGGGAATCAAAGCTTAGAACAGTTTATTTTACATTTCTCATCAGATTAAAAAGCAATTAAAAACCCTTACAGAAGGATTTCCTGTAATTTTGATGCCTTCTCCTCCTTTATTTATTTAGGCATAACATGTCCTAGGAATCTCAGTCTAAGACAATCACTGTGTTTTCCTTTCATTACATGGTACATATCTAAAGTTGCTTGAAGCAGTCTTAGAAAGTACATTCTGGAAAACTCTCACCCAAGAGGAGCCAAAGTTTACACTCAACCCACATTTTAGATTTCATACTATGGGGTGAGCTGGACTAACCCAGCACTGTTGCAAATAATGAAGATATCACAGAATCATAGAATATCCTGAGTTGTGAGGGACCCACACAAGGATCACTAAGTTCAACTCTTGGTCCTGAACAGGACAGCCCCAAAAACCAGACCATGTGCTGAGAGTATTGTCCAAACACATCTGTCAGGCTTGGTGCTGTGACCACTTCCCTGGGGAGCTGTTCCAGTGCCCAACCACCCTCTGGGTGAGGAACTTTTTCCTGATATCCAACCTAAACCTTCCCTGATGCAGCTTCAGGCCATTCCCTCAGGTCCTGTCACTGGTCACCAGAGAGAAGAGATCAGTGCCTGCCCCTCCTCTTCCTCTCACGAGGAACCTGTAACTGCAATAGGGTCTCTCCTCAGTCTCCTCTCCTCCAGGCTGAACAGACCAAGTGACCCCAGCCACTCCTCATATGCCTTCTCCTCAAGGCCCTTCACCATGGAGCTCTGAAGAACCTCACTGGTGACCACTCACCAGCCTGATGTTAGCAATCATACAGGATTAGCATTCCCCACTTCTTTAAAACTATGAAAGACCAATCTGCAAAAAAAGAGATGTTGCATGACAAGCAGCACAAATGTAAACCATCTTTGATGACTTCTGCTTAATTCATTCTTCTCAAAGACCATCCTCTTCAAGACAAGTTTTTTTTTCCATTATATCTTTATCAGGATTTAAATTCAGCAGAAACAAAAGACTCAAGATTTATAATGAACGATTATTAGCTGAATTCTCTTTTACTAAAATATAGGGGGTTTTGTTTGTTTTGTTTCTGTTTTTAAGGAAACATCATACCTGTCTAATAGTACTTCATTTCCCAACTTAAATAGCTTTTATACTAAAAGCATTCTCAGCTTGTACCCTGAAATATCTGATTTTTTTCTCGAAGGAACCAGTAATGAATGCCAATAATGGCATTTCATTTCATTCTTGAAAGCCAATAATGGCATTCAATAATACTTTGTTTATTGTAGGTGAACGAACATCAAAGAGTTTTCAAGTTCTCTGCACTCTACAGGAGGTTCCTAGCTGAATTTTAGGCATGATGTTACAACTGAAATACCCGCACTCTTCCAACTAAGCAAAAGGAACAGTAGTACACTATAACCCAAATCATTGATATGATACTCTAAATAATACCTACCAATCATCAGATAACTCATGAAACCTCCAAGAGCTGAAGCTGAACAACCTCTTTGAAGGGGTATTTGTGAAAAATAACCTTCCTAAATACAGCATTAGTCTACAAAAATGGAAGGGCACAGTTGAGGAGCAGCCTTATATCTGTCAGGTGCCTTATTTATAGCTCTTAGCCTAATTGTCTCTACATGTGGATGAGAATCTAATTAACTGTTTTCCAGGTGACAATGGAGACAAAGTTTTTTCCATATGTTAACAGAACAGCTGTGTTGAGAAATAATCAATTTAAATAATCCCATAATTCCTCAGAATGAACATATCTTCCACCATCATACATTTGTAATACAATGCCTATTAAAGGAAAACTTGCACGCAGAAAAATTTTGCAATAGACTATTTATATAAAGAAAATATGCTTTGCTATTACTTCACTTTGCTTATGAGGCTTTTCTTGTTCAAAGTCTCTTGCAGTGATCATAATTCAACAGCAATTACATCATACCATCTTGCTATGGAAAATGTTAAGAAATTATTTCACTAAAATGCAGAGTAGTTGAAAGCTGACTTTTTATAAAGAAGGAGGTCACCAACCTCAAAGTTGAAAATTCCTGTTATTGAGTTAAAATTGTCAGAGAAAATCGTTACACTGGAAAAAAAACACGGTAGAGGGAAGGAAAGTACTTTGTAAGTGACATTTTAAAACAGAGACATGGTCTTAACCAAATTCAGAGCTCAGAAATTGCTTCTTTTAAAAATAGTATACTGACAGCATCTCTTTAAAATAGTTGAAAGATCATAAGATGCAAGAAAAGAGCAAGCATTAGTAGAAATGTCCCTGTTTAGAGCAAATTAATTTAGTTAATGGATCTATTTGCAATGGACACCAAATTGAATGTACTTTGCTAAAGGGAATTGAATAGAGAACCTTGAAAGTTTTCAAAGTTCCTTGAAAAGGTTTCTGTGCAAATTTTCAAAAAAATTCCAAGTTTTTAGCTCAGAAAGAGAAAATGCATCCCAGGGAAAGGCAGCACACATTATCCTACCTGTGTGTCCTGCCCCTCTGCTATTAGTTACAGCCCCACTGTAGCCCCACTGCCCAGGTAAACTGGGGACTTGTGGCACTGCGTGGCAACTACTACCCAGGGCCTTGCCAGCTGGGTGTGAACTGGGACCAGTAGCTCAGTGCAGCTGATGCAGAGCAGCTGTCAACTAAAAGTAATGTTCAACAACACTGATCTGAAACAAACCCTGTCATCTGGAGGTTCAGCATTGTGGATCCCAAATTATATCCTTTTAATGTAGTTTTGATTAAAATTCCTACTTCTCAAATGTTATATGTTGTTCATTTCACCTTTTATTGAAAAGTAATGTCTCAGAACTTAATGCTTGAGCTATGCTGAAATGCATAGGATGTGTGACTAATTAATTAACTTTCTTTGAGGAATCAAATTGTGGATTAACAGTCTGCAGCCTTATCTTTAGTACAGTGATAAGACTTTTCAAAGCAACTTTCTTTCAAAGGACCAAGAAAAAGAAGCATTCCTTCTGTCCTTATCCTTATGTTGAAAAAATCTCTTTCACAGACATCTCCTTTAGAGAAACCAATTTGTCTTTAAAAATATAAATATTAACAAACCCATGGTAATAATATTGGAGGGGAACTATCATAAATAAAAAAATTGTAAGCTAAGCTGAGGACAGCAAATAGAAACAGAAAAAATCTATGGGGAAACATGCCTCTTCTTAAATTGCTCATGATGGAACGTATTGTTCTGCACAGGGGTTTTGAAGGTTGAGAAATAGTATGCATTTGTATTCTTAAATGTTTTCAATTCAGTTGTGCTTTACCATGCCAGCAGAGTCAGGTATGGAAGAAGCAAAACACTCTTGGTATAAATGAGGGTGTATTAAAGAGATCACGTTGTACCAATGTGGTAAATGAGTTATGTGAGCTCTACTGAGAGAAATGCAGATTTGCTGGTACAGCTTCTCAATTTTAAGGACTTCTGCTGATGTAATTCAATTGAACAAGCACCACAACATATTGAACCCCACAATAGTCTAATGCTGCTGTATTAACTTAGCTGTCAGTAAAGGAGAAGCTATCAAACGAATGCAGGTTGCAGTAACTTGGACAAGCACCTCTGCCAACATTTGCTTTTTTCCCTCTATTTTGCATTAAAAAAATCTGCAAACAGACCCATTATAATTCTGAGTTTTGAATTTCCCTAATATTCTGGAAAAGTAATCCAAAGTTGTTTGATATACATGTTTTTTGGTTCTTGTTTTCTGTATTCCTTAGAACAATTAAATTAAAATGTTCATGAAATATTTATTTCTTCAATTTAATTTTAAACAAACAAAGGAAAGAGATGACAACACAGAAACAAATACAATGTGAATAACTGGGATCAAGAATAAGTCACCTCTTTCCCTAGTAAACCACAACAAAACAATAATGTCACTGTGGTAACCAAAGAGAAACATTGAAACCAACCATCAGGAAAACAGGGCCCACTGAGGCTTGACCCTTTCTCAATGGAATTGTCTGAAAAGTGTTCACAGCTGCCCATTCCAGACCAGTGTCTCTTTCTGTCCCTATCCACAGAAATAATCTTATCCTAATTAAATAATGTGAGACCTGCAAAGACAGGCTTCTGATATATTTCTTTTGCAATTTTTTTGCTTTTTTTTTATTCCCTTGCATAGATTGCTGCAGAGAGTGAATATAAAAGGTTTTGGAGGCCCCAGATCTCTCACACAGGGAATGTCTGGTAGCACTGGGTGGTACAAGGGGTGGCCAGGGCTTGCCCGGGTCTTCCAACACCTGCATCCAGAACTCTGCATATGGTTTCCCATGTACTCTAACTTATTTCTCTCATTTTGAAAATCTCTAAGATATCTAAGCAGATCAACCCTACAAGCAAAGTGTGTTAATGATTTCATTTCATCCTTGTTGTCAAACGCTCCTGCACACGTGCACTGTCCTACTGCGTTTTGACCAAACTGAGCAAATCCAAATTCTGCATTCGTGACAGCTTCATACTCTCAGTTTCCTGGTGACTGCAGCAGAAAGCTCACTGAGGAGCATTTAGGGTTATCTAGGTTGGATCTAGGGGGTTAAAAAGATGTGGTAACATAAAGAAATTGCATAAGGAATTTAGTTTACAAGAGGAAAGTCAGGAGAATGTTTTGAGAAGAATGGAGGATTTATGACAAGAAAGAAACTAGAAACAGGGTTGGTCAAGTTGCCAAAATATTTCATTTTGATTTGAGAAGAAAAAAAAAATCCATGAACATGCAGATTTTCCTACACCTGGCAAAATGCAGAAGTAGTCTGCTAATGTTATGAACTATTTCTGAATTTAATACTAACATGTTTTTGTTAATTCCCATTTTTAACAACCGAAGAGATTATCACAAATAAAATAATTTACTGTTACAAAGATATGTGGTAACTCCCCTTCTTTCTGAGAAGGCCTTAGTTTTCAAGATCAAGAAACTGGTATTTGAAGAATGCTGGAGCATAAATTCAAGTTAAATCATCTGTTTGTTTAGGATCTTCTTGTCAGCCCTCTGCTATATTTAGATTTATTCAGCTTGTTTAGCACTTTATATCCATATTAAAGGTCTCTGTTCTGAATCTCTAATTTTGTTCCTCTTCTCCTGTATGGTCCCGTATGTATCTGTCTGCTAGATAGAAGAATAGCTTTTGGTCCTGTTCTGCTTATTCATAATGCATTAACTTACAGAAATAAATTAGAAATTAACAGACTCATAATTGACATACAGAATTTATACAAAGTTTTCTCTGAAAAATCTACAATCTCTATCTGTAGACTCAAGCATTAAAACTGCAGTAAAGTCTTTAATATCTCTTGCAAGTTTACCTTCCCAGCAGGCTACACTTTCTGGTGAAATGATTAAATAAAGTATTTTTCTGTCTCACAGAGTGAAATGAAATACTGTGTCCTTTAGTCTAGTAAGTTGCACAAACAATTATTAAACTGCCTATTCTACCAGCAGCATTGGAAACTAAATCATACATGCCTCCTAACTTCAACAATTTATAAAAATAGTGGAAAATCTCCTTTTTTATGTTTGAAAGGGTAGGATGGGTCTATTCAGTCTCCTGAAAATGCACCACGTGGCTACATAGTGGAAAAGGAGATCCTCAAAGGCAGCAATTTAGGAATTACCTGCTATGGCAATTTGGACTCCATTCCCCATCATTTCAGTATGAGATTCTTTGTGGATGGATACATCAAAGAGGGTAAAAGAAGAATTATTTTGAGAGGACTCACTATCGCTTCCTACACATAAAATTTGTAGTTATTTAGAGAGAACAACTTTTAGTACCTAGAATATTCACCCAGTGAAATAACATTTAGAGGCATAGGTTTTGCCAGTAGAAATAAGCAAGTCAATAACATGCTGAAGAAAGAAAGTTCTCCAGAAAGGGTGAAATAACCTACTGAGAGAGTTTTCTCCATTGCTGGCTCCTGACAGATGAACCACAGGGCCCCCTTACAAACCCTGCCCCAGAGATGGAGGAGCTTAGAGCCCATCATGCTGTTCTTTGTACATCCTAATGCAGCACCATAAATAACTTTGTCTGCAAATCAGTTTGTGTGACACAATATGGAATTTAAACGGATAGGAATCAGACTTCAAATTTACAATTAAAAACCTAGGCTTGAATTATTTTCCACACTAGTTTTGTAAAGAATTTTTTTTTCTTTATTATAGCTACCCTAATTTTTAAATTAGAAATTATTTTAGAGACCTGGGGGAAAAAAAATAGAAAGACATTTGTGTAACTCCCATTTATTAATTTCTTAATATAACTTCATCTTAGCATCTAACAGTTTTATCAGAATACCTTTCAATAGAAGACAAAAATCTAAGAAATTCCATCTATGAGAAAGGGAGTTTTCTAAAACTCTCAAAACCAATTAAGAAAATTCTACTGTATTTATGAGGCAGGAAAATAATTTTTTGTTTTTTACTGAAGTAAAAAAATCTAATCTAGAAATAGTTATATCATCTTCCATCTTAGGAAATCTCTGGTTTTTTTTTTTTTTTTTTTTTTTTTTTTTTTCCATTTTCTGGTGATCCAAGGTATATCCAGAACAATATTTGTAAAATAGGTGCAAACATGTTGTGAGACAGACATTTATAATGGTCTGGGAGAACAAGGTTATTGGTTCATTACTTACCTAGCATAATGGAGACAAAATTATTTCCCAGTTACCTTCCTGATGATATTAAGCCTTTTTTAAAATAAATTCAATTGCATAACCATATGAGCATTTCTAATTATTCATGGATTCACATAAATGCCTCCAAACCTCAGCTCCCTGTGTTTGTACTGAAGTAACCTTAAAGTTTCAAGTTTCACATTGTAATCATCTCAGCAGTTCTACTCACTGCAAGGCACACTTTAACAATACGGAGCCTTCCCAGAAGTAACTGTGATTCATAGCATGTAATGAATCACTCTGTAGATCAACAAACAAATATTGTTCAAATGTTAATTTGCCTGAGCACAAGGTGTAACAGAATCCCAGTTTGTGAGTTGCATTCAAACAGCCACAAAAAAAAATTCATGGAAACAATTTCTGAAATAAATGTCTAAATAAAGTGCAGTTCAGAGACTGATGCATTGTGACAGAAGCTAGGGGAGAATGCTAAAGCTTACGTAGCTGGAAGACCTTAGAATGTATTTAAAGGACTATGCAGTAATGATGTCTGTGAATTAATTTTTAAATTTGAAGCCACAGGCAATAATAATAGTATCTAGCTATACAAATAACTTTGGCCATTTAAGCACAGCAATTAAACATTGTTAAATTAGGAAAGAATGAGATGTGCCAGGAATTTCTTCTTTGTATTGGGTATAAGTAATCCTCCCCCATCATTCCACCTTAATAAATAACCTGTACAAAAGATTTTGGAATTATTCAGCCCTTCAAAATAAACACTTTCAAATTATGAAATTGCATAAAAGCAATAATATACCTGGCCACCTGGCTTTCTGTGTCACTTCTATCTTTCTGGCCCACAGGTAAGGTAGATTTGCATTAATATAAAATATTAGAGTTCTATCATGAATTCTGTTTACCTCAGAGGAGCTGTAAGTGTTTACAGTTACAGAGATGTGGTGGGTGGTAAAATTAAAAAGATTATATTAGATCTTGAATAAGACTAAAATGTGCACAAAGAGCATATCTTTATTTTTTGTTGTTGTTTTATATTGTAGATGATGTCTTATTTACTTAGTAATGGTAGTTTTAGTGACAACAAAATCACTTAATATTCCTCAGTGTGCTCTCATTATCATGTTTTAGAACATGATGCTCAGCCATCAACAGAGAGAAGGTCCTTTAAATTGCATTCAACATCACTAAGTTGTCTTCCCTTTTCTTTTACTTGAAACATTATTACTTTTACTGTTATTTGCTAATACATAGATCCAAGTGCTATACACCTAGAGAGCTGAATTTTGTTGTGTAGATTTACTGATTTGATTTTATTAATTAAATGAGAGAGGGATTAGATAAGAAGTCTGATTCTTAGATGGACTTGTCCCTGATTTGCAAGAATTTAAAATTTTGAATCTATATATGCAATTCTATACTTTTTTCAAGCCTTATAGCATAGCTATTCTATACCACAGCCAAAAATTCAAGCATTCCTTTAAAAGGAAATGAGCAAGACACATTACATACTTATCTTTGTATTAATCATTAGATAAATTATTCTAAGCAAATAATATTAGGGACACTGATCCTTATTCTCTTACATACATACTTACATACAAAAGTATTTATATATTTTGCAATAAAGGAACTTTTCATGTAAGAAACATCTGAAAAGTATAGAGCAATATTCAACTGAATTTCAAAATTCAACTCAAAATTCAACTCAAAATTCAACTGAATTTTGAGTGTTTATATAAGGCTGTTTTCTATGGTAGTCTAAAAATGGAACTTCATGTACTGTGTAAGTAAGAAAGTGAGTTAGGGCCAGAGGTAAAATAGAAACTCAAGGGAGTGTCACCTAACAGGATGATTTATTTGAAGTCTTTGAAAGAGACTATGAACATTCATTTTATATCCCTTCATTTAATTGATTTAAATCATGAGAGTAGAGGAAAGTCACCTCTTCTCAAAGATTGCACCCCAAATTGCCTTGGCCTCTGAGCCTGCAACATTTTAAATTTGCCCAGGAAATGTCTCCTTTCTCTTTAATCATATAAGAAGGCTTATTTCACACATTTCCCCCTTTGTTAAGACTTGCATTATGAGCTTTCATCTTTAAAATGCTGTTTCCTCAACAGATGGTTTTGCAATGCTTTCCTATCAAACGTTAGAAGCTCAACAAACAACACTGTATTTTAAAAGCCCTATTTGCACCTAAGTTACATAATCACCACAAACATCTCCAGTGCATTTTTTGTCCTCCTATCTTCTTAAATGATCTTAATCCAAACTCCATGCCTAAGCACAAAACCAAGCAAACAAAAAGATTAGCTCACGATATAGGTGAATTTTGGGTGAAGATGAATGGAGGAGAAAATCAGAAATACAGATGTTTAAGGCAGACTCTCAGCAGGAATGCTATTGTTCTGATAATTGCTCATGTTCTATTCATGAGAATCTGCTGAAGTCAATGTTTTTCACTGTAAGAGCACTTTTAATTTACACATATTTAAAATTCATGTTTTATATGGAACTAAACAATTTGAAATCTATTGAACTGGAAAATCCTGCAGAGGAACACATCTGGGAGTCTATGACTTGAAAAAGTTTAGAAGCAAGAACCAGCAGCTTAATGTATACATTTCTTGAGATTTTTTTTGGGTGAAAAAGGGCACATTAAAACTTAATAGTTAGACATCTTGCTTCTGATAGCATTTTGAGTTTTAGCTCATATTTTACCTGGGAATACGTTTTCTTTTGCAGGTGCCTCTCTTCTAAAGAAAAAAATGTAAACAGTGTTCTCTTTCATGTGTTAGCTTTCATTTGTTTCAGTTTCTTAGTTAGCCAATAGCAGCAATATTTTTTTCTATTAACTTTGGATATGTTCTGTCTAAAAAAATTAGGAAGGTGGGTTTTTCTCCTTTTCTTTCCTTCTTTTTCCCCTTGTGTTTCCTAGAAGGAAAACCAGTCAAAATCTTAAGATACACTCACAGTTCTGTCCAGGCAGTATGGATAAACACCTTACTAAGCCAACACTGTGGGTGTTCTAGACTCCAAGGCAAATGGCAATGAACAGTTCTTCAGATTTCTTTTTTTCCCACTAAGTCTTGTCAAGATTTACCTGAAGTACATCATGGTATATTGCTCAGCTTTCATAATGTCAGACCTATTCCTGTGTGTTCTGACACTTGATCCTTTTGCACTGCTGTGAACCAGTTTTCCTTCAGGAAAAACATCCAAAAGGCAGAATTACCAGCCAGTGGTGGGAGTCCTACATACCTAAAATAATAAATACATATTATTTATAAAACTGTAATAATATGGAAATATTGTACTCATCTACAGCCTCTGTTATGCTTTGATGTAAGAATAATATTTGAATCTTCTGTGTTACAGTAACATTTTTTCTCCTATCACCATGACACTTTCCTAGTTGCAGCAGTATTTTGGAATAAGTTAAGCACTAAAATTTTTGTTATCTCAATAAACTTTTTTTTTGACATATAATAAAAACAACTCTCTATATTTGCATTGAAGTTCAGGCATTTTAGATGTTTTAGCAAATCTTTGTAGCACATTATTATCCTCCTTCTTCCTTTATTTTCATTCTTTCATGTAAGGAGATAGTCTGGTATGAAAAAAAAAAGAAAAAGAAAAAAGAAAATGATACATAAGTAACTTAAATTGGGAATTTCTTTATGAGCTGGAAGAGGTTTTATTTATATACACACACCCACCTCCTCATGATATCAAATGCAAAAAACCCCCAACCCAAACCCTTATTACTGTGTTCAAACTGAAGTTTCATAGCATGCTTGTATTTCTTTCTCAATATTTCGCAGATGTCACAAACTCATTACAAGGCAGTGAGGCCTTGATTCAATCTGACTGAAAAGCAAAATCATCCATGAGCAACACTCCTTTCTCTGTTTTTTTGACTTGCTTATTGATCACACTGCTGAAGAGGAGAAAGTTCACATTGAATGTATCTTGTGGTGGGGTACACAAAACTCTTCTGCAGAAGCATTTTAAAAATGCATTCCTACATACATTGCTTTGGACAGTGCCCAAAGTTTTCCTTTTCCTAGAACTGAAAAGTCCAAGCATATCTTCCTTAGATTGGTTTTCTATCTTACTAGAAAAGCCAGAATAATTTTTCTGCCTCATGTGATATGGCAACCCAGGATGTCAATCTGCGATGGTTGTTTGCCATAAAACATCTTAGATTTTACTTTTATTTTTGAGAAAATTGCATTAGAAATCTCTGCTCAAGACAACTGACAGTCCTGAATTTGTAATGCTGCTATTTTCACTGACTGCTGTGAATTTTAATGCAGCAAAATAAGTTAATCTTCTTTATATATGTATATTTATGCTTCAAGTCTACATAAACATCTATATTTTTTCTCAGATCTTAGTCAATAGAAAGATAAATAAAAATGGGAAATGTAAAAAAATGCAAAAAAAAAAAACAAAAACAAAACCAAAACACACCAAACCAAACAAAAAAAAAAAATCCCTGGTGATGTTTTGAATCATTTTTATTAACCAATTTGACAGCTTAGCTCAGGTGATGACAATTTCTCTGAATCTTCAGTATTTGAAATTGACAGGAAAATTTTTATACTGAATAGTTCAAAGCATCCTGGCTACTAAGAGACATTTTTAATCATTTCATGACCAAAGCACATTGTTACTCCTTAAAATTACCTTGCCCTTGCTTCTTGTCAGTGAAGATGCATTTGAGAATACACTTTCTTAAGAAATCACTTTTCTTCCCCTTGCACTTCAATTGACAAGGAACAGGTTGGGCACACACATTTTGTCCACCTGACTCACTCTCCTGTCAAGACTGGCACATCTTAGCTACCCTTATTAAAGGCTCTGTGGGCACACCATTGGACAGCTGCAATTCCAGCCACTGCTGAGCTTGTTACACAGCGCATTCAGATCCTTTTGTGAAACTTCTCCAGCTGAAGGACATGTTCTCAAATCTCATTTTAAAGTGGAAGACAAGATAAGGGAAAATAAGATAATCCTTTCAAACTGGCATCAATATGGTATGCAGATGCATACTTCCTGTTTCCAGGTACTGGCTCTGCGCCTAGGCTTAAATATTTAAAAATATGAAAAACAGCTGAGTTTACATCATGAAACCAGCAGAACTATTTTCCTCCCTGAAGCTATTAAAATGATTGTGTTAGGAGAACTAAATGAGCCACTGCCTTATCAATAAAATGATAGCATGATGCTCAGTTCAAGACTATTTGTTAAGAACTATACTGCAAACGGAAAGATTCTTTTCCTGGTACTAGAGCATTTATTTCCCTTATGAAACTGACAGAAATATGACCTAATTCTGAATTCATATTTTTAGTTGCATACAAGGACAATTTTTCTAAACTAATTTGTTTCTAATAGTCATTTAAACAGCCACAAGAAGACTAAACCATTATTTTTCTTTTCTACTATATCCTTTCTCTAATAGGTTCAAATATTATTAGTCAGCTTTACTGCCTACAGGCATCAAAATGAAGACAACAGAAATTTTTGCCAAGTCATGTTTATTTTGAAAAAAAACACACAGAGAAATAATGGAATTATTACTTGAATAACTAGGAAAATAAGTTATGCTGCTGACACATTGCAATGGTTGGGGAGAAATACTGAAAGCATTCTCAGATAAAATTGTACGAAGACTGCTCTTTTTAGCCTCCTTTACCTCACTATGTAAGGCTAAAGAGACAGATTCCAAGTTGTTATCTGAGCAGTTATGCTAAAACATACCACAATCCCTAAATTAGAAGCATAATCAGTTCAATATGTCAAAGAGTTGCTGAAAGTCTCTTTAACTCAGACAATCAGAAACTGTTATTGTAACTTCATTGCTTCTTAAATTTATTTAATTATATTTCTCATCACATTAATTTCTACTAGCTTGTTCCTTCTGCTTTTCTCAATTATCTCTCTTTAACATTTTCTGTTTTACAGTCTTCTGGAGTTTTGCCTCTTGACTTCCTTGTGCTTGTCATCACAATTAGCACAAACCATGGTGACAAATTTGGACAGAAGTTAAAGAAAAAATACAATCACCCCTAATCAAAAGTAGTCCCCACCTGTACCAATGATGACACATTGATTTCATGGAGAAATTTCTTTGCTGGGCAGTGAGCAGCAGGACAGAAGCCACAGCAGACAAAAACCAAACTAACAGTGTAACTTTTCACAGAGCTGCTAGTCTGAATGATATGTCAGAAACAGCCTCTGCTTTGTGCAAAGTTCTGCATTAGAAGGAATATTTCAAAGTTTTTAGTAAAGTTGTGAATTTTAATCTAATGGTCTTGGTCAGTGTAAACAGATTTGAAATAGTAAAGTTTAGGTTCTAATTTAAGCATTAAATGTCAACATTACTCAAAACATTTACACTGTTTGGGAAAATCTCAATAATGAGAGTTGTTGAAAAATTACACTGAAAAGGTGCTTATGTGCTTAACCTGACCATGGAATTTAGATTACCATCTTAATGAAATTAATATCACATATTCTCTATATGTAGTAGCATAGCTGAAGTGTGCAAATATTGGACTTTGAATGATTATGTCTGGAACTAAAAAATTTCTCTCATGAAATAACTCTTTCTGGAAATCAGGTGGCTTAAAGGCTTGAGCCAAAGGTTCCATTCAGATCAGCTGTAGTGACTGATATTCAGAAATGGCCTTATCTTTCACTAATTGCCTCAGAGCCCATTTATAATACTAATGGGTACTAAATCTCCTGAGAATAAGTTTCAAAACACTGATTATGCTTTCTTTGAAAAAGTCACTCTTGTCTTTCAAACCTCATGTCTAATAAGTTTATTGTGTGTTCAGTTTTTCTTGCATAACCAACAGTGACTAATCAATCCCTATTAACATGTTTCTTCTTATTAATGTATGGCCATGTTGTTATCACATTTTGATAATGTTATCACATTCAGGCTGGTTCTTGTGCTACTTAAAGTAGGAATTATTCTGTAAAAGGGAAGATCTTATTGTTTCTGCATGACTTTTAAAAATCCATTAAACATGTATTTCATTGATCAGTGAATTGAAACTATATACTGGTATAGAGATATTTCCCCACTTACTGTTTAATAATTTTAAACATGCTAGCATTTTTCAACTGCTTGTTAATCACTGAATTGACATTTTCAGGTAGCTAGTTGCAAAAACTCCCAGAGCTTTTTTTTAACTAAAAGAACCTAACTTAGAGTGTATCTCTACATGTCTGCACACATATATTGATATTTACACCTTTAGGTATTTGCAGATATACATAACACGGTCATTTGAAACTGATATTCCTTGAAATGTTTTGATGGTAGCCCTAAAATTTGATATTCTGACTAATTTTCCATCAGCGAGTCGCCATTAATGTGAAAGCTAATGTTTCTAGCAACAGATACATAGACATAACAAACTAATGTAAGAGGGGAACAGTTTTGCTGAGGTGCTTAATTCTTTTAAATTTTCAGTAGTAATTTCATGGCCTGGCAGCTCTTTGTGCCTTCTAGCCACTCAGAAATCCATTTGCTGGAGTCTAACCATGCTCTTTTGGATCTTTCTCATGAAAGAAATGCAAGAGGTCTTCAAATCTTGGTCAGGGCATATTTCATGGAGGCCCAGTAAAGAAGATACTTTCTTGTGTTTTAAGTTGCGGTTATCACAATGACACTTTATGAAGACTTAAAATTGAAAGAGACTATGAAACTACACATCTCATCCTTAAACAGGCCCAGCCATCAACAGCAGACAATATTTAAGATGCTATGTGTAAGGCATAGCTGATAAATAACAGAAAATATTTAAAAGATCATATAAAAAACTGTGTTTAGAGTAGCCAGGATTCTGAATTTCTAGTAAAATCAAGATGCTATCTGTAAATGCATGGAAATGATACCAAATAGGACAAGCAGCAAATAAATTTGCAAGCCTTGCAGGACACAGTAAATTTACAGATGTCTGCAAAGTTCTTAGCTTCAGGTGAAAAAGAAATTAAGTTGAATCTTCTCACCGAAGTAAAACAAAGAGGAAAATAAAAGGTTTTAGGAAACAGCAGTTCTGTCCCAAAAATCAGATAAAAAGTAGCAGGGACATGCTCTTAATGTGCTAGGTTAAAGTGCTATTCCCCACCTCCAGAATTTCCTCCGGTGACCTCATCACAGCAAAGAAAGTTAATGTAGCTGTTTTTCTGCCAAGAAGTTCACAACCTCCCTCACAATCCTATCCATTGGTTTCACTGCAAGGTGTCTGTTAGAAGCAAACAGCTGGGTCGCGGCATAATCTTTAATCAACATGACCCACATAATGAGAACAATGAGTGAAATCCGTGTTCAGTATCAAAAGTTTATTAATTGGATCAGTCTAACTGGATTATCACAATTTCCTGTAAAAAAAGGAAATGCTGGGGACATGACAATCACCAAATAGAAGTGTGAAAAGGTGTGATCTGCTAAAGAATAGCATGGCATGATATCACCAACCCCTTACGTAGAATATGTCTACGTAGTTCAGCTTATCCTCCTTTTTATGAAATTCTCTATTGCTTTATTGAATTGACTCTTGCCCACTAAGTTAAGAAAAAGAATCTATCTGCCTCTAAACTACAATCAATGTAACTAATGAAGAAGAAAAAAAGACAAGCATTTTACTTCAATGTCTGCAAAGTTAGAAGAGTATAAGCAGAAACCTTGTGATGACTAGCCTCTCGAAAGTCAGGGAAACACAATGCATGTTACAACTCAAAAGTTGCAAGTGCTTAACTTATTTGTAATAAATATCTCGTTGTTCACATTACCAACATCATATAATGTGTTACACTGCCAACTTCTAGAAACATTCAAACAAAGCTATTTTTTAATCACATAAAGCTTTAGTTAGATAGAAATGCTAGTTTTTGGATTTATGCACTAAATTTCAACTACTTAACTTGAAAATGCTAGACACAAACATCTGAAGCAGAAATTGATGATGAGGTCATGCATGCTCACTGCAAGTACATCTGGAAGTAAGACAAGCCAACAGTCTAAACCATTTCCTTTGAACTTGATGAGCACAGAATGCTTCAAGGAACACAATCCATGATATGCTTTTATACAAGTTCCAACCTTTCAACTGCACACAAAATCAACTGGAAAATAACCTGCAGAGTCAGAGCATCACCTGATAAGAAATATTGCTATCCAGTGAAGGACTAGATCAGACCTTCTCCTAAGATGGATCTGCGAAGAGTCTGTGGCCTGTATTCCCAGGGTTCTTTCCTGGTTGGGATCAAAGCCCAGGTGTACAAATACAGGTAGGGAGCAGTTATCATTCTGCAATTCCTGAACAGTGCTCCTCTCCACAGCCTCTATCCACAAACAGCAACATTTTTATTCTGATACTTGAATGGTGTCAATGAACAATAATATCCTTTGAGGTTTGCCTACAGGCAAGTGAGACTAGTTCAGAGTGCTGTGACAGCTTGCCTCACTGCAGCAAACCAAGTGGCACAGAAAAATTGCTGCCACCAGTTCTGTCATCTTATTAAGAAGTAAGGTGAAAAACCTCTCCCTCTGCACCTTTTCCCTGCTTTGGCCCTGGAAGATGTGTGGTTTGTTTCCCAGTTCTGCAGGAAATGTTTTTAGATCTGCAACCTGAAAAATGCTGAGATGTGGGAAATAACTTAAGTATCTCTAGGTATGGTTTATGCCAGTACCAGTGAATTGGTTTCTATATGAATACCAAAACCTGAGGTCATGCCAAGTTACTTGCACAAGGACTGTCTGAATCACTAATAACAGCAGGACTAATGCAGGTCGTATTTCCTTTATTTCCTCTCTCAGCTTAGACTTTCAAAGAGGCCCTTCAGAGCAGCAAGAGACACAAGAATGGTTTGGTATTTTCATTAAAAATTAAATATATTTTAGATTTTTAAAGATGTTTTATGATAAGCATGAAGAATGTAAGAATCATCACTTCAGCAATTAAAAAAAATGCTCCATAGTCAATATCTATCAGCATTACATATAGCTAAAGGAAGGTGTAATACATTAGTAATTCAGTAATTATGGAATAGGGCATTAAACATCAGGTTTCTATTTGAAAACAAGGTCAAAATGAAAAGAAGAAAGACACTCATTGTTAGCATGCATCATCTTAATTTTTATTTTATTTTCAGGCCAGATGCAAGAAAGCTCAAGGATCAGGTCAAACAGTTGAAATAGTATTTAACCAACCTTGAATATCAGTTGAAAAAGAAAATTATGGTACAAAGAAAATATAAAACTTATCTAGGATTAAAAAAGCACCAGATTTTGCTGTTTACTTTTGAAGACAAGAGCAATTGTATTTAAATTATTTTTCCATGTACAATAATTTTTACTAAGAATATGAAGGAATAAAACTCTGGAAGGGCAGTGAGCCTCAAAATATCCATTGATAATTAACATAGGTAAAGGAATAAAGAGGTATGAGAAATCTAAAAAAAGATGACACTGAGTTCCCCAGTTCACAAGACTGCACAAAAATCTTCAAAAACTCCCAGTTTACCTATATTTTAAAGGGTACTTTGCCTCTAAGTATTACCAGAGAAAAATTCTTAAAGCAAGCTCAAATATATTCTTAAAAGTTGCTGAACAGGCATAAACAAATATTTGAAAGCTTAGTTTTCTCTGAGAGATGTGATTCTTCCATTTATACAAAAACAAGCTGATATAAACAGAACCATGACAATTTATATTAGCTGTAGAATTTTCTCTTACTAAACTCAGTTACTTCCAGACCATTTTGTACAATAACTCTGTAAACATGCTGTTAATCCAGCATCCTCACATGAAAGAAGTAACAGTGTTATTTCTAACTGGAAACATCAAGACCAAGGAAATCTCAGAAATGAGTGGAATATTTATACAACATATTCCAAATGAATATCACAAGAACTATTTTGGAATGCCACATGGGATTTTTCACAGAAAAGTGCTGGAAGAGGTGGGATTTTTTTTTTGCAGTCAACAAGCCAAATCCAATAGGATAGCTTCTAAAGAACATTTTAATAAAGGTCATACTTGAGCTGTCACAAGCAAGAATTTTAATTAACACCCTAGCAGTCAGCAATTAAGTCTGCACATCTGATAGCTTTACAACATAGACTGGAGAACTGCATCAGACTACAAACATTTATTTACATGGCAATTGCTATGGAGAGGAGCTCAGGTTTTTGTGGTTTTTTTGTGTTTTTTTTTTTTTTTTTTTGTTTTGTTTCGTTTTGTTTTGTGGGGTTTTTGTTTGTTTGTTTGTTTGTTTTTTTCTTCAGAAAACCAATGATCTTGTACAAAAACTAGGAAATGCAAAGGTGCTCCTGCCCTGGAAGATTTAACTGTTTCCTGTAATCCTATCCAGTAGATGAATGCTGTGCCCGTATTAGAAGTTAATTTAACAACATCCCCCAAGAGAGACAGCAGAGGCTGTAAGGTCATCTATCCCAGGAAATGTGTGGAGGATAGGGGAAGGGGAAAGCAGAAAGGGTGGAAGTTCTGTCTCTCATGATCATGGAAATAATGGCAGGCACAGGAGCACGTACCTTCTCCAGAGCTAAACTGGGTCCATGTCTATTTGTGAAGAAAACCCCTCTGGTTACCAGTTTGGTTGGGATTTTTTCCTGTAGTAAATATAATATCCTAAGCCTTTAAAACCATGGCTGTTATAGAGATGATGAACAGAATGTGAGGTTTATAACATCTCCCATAGAGTTCAGCATGGAATATTGCACCCAAGTTTCTTTTCTTCATCTAAAAGTGACATTTCTTTACCTAAAGTGATCATAATTCTAGACACCACGAAGCCCTTGAGTTTCAAAACTCTGATAGCATGCCTGCATCCGTGCAACCAGGCACAGGCCAGCAGCCTCTGGCCATCCTCCATGCAGAGGCACTGAACAGCCCGCGCAATGCCCGGAGCGCCTGCGTGAAGCAGGAAGGACATTTCTTGCAGAGTTCACTGCTCACTGAGAGCACGGCTTCTCTCTGGCCAGGAGAGGGTCTGGGGGGCAACAGGGGCTGTGCAGGGCAGGCACCTGCCCCTCTGCCCCTGCTGCTGTCACCTGCTTGCCCAAGGCAGATTGTCCTGCTACTGCCTTTGCACCTCCTAGGGAGCAGGACTGAGGCATTAGTAATTTACTATACTGTGGGAGGCAGTCCTGGGGAGGATCAACCAGGGATGCCCTGGAAAGCACAGTAGTGTAAGGGAGAACATTGCCCCAGGGTTTCTGCCTTTCCCCATGTCTATCATCAGTTACACCCTCCCCTGTTAATGTCCATCAGCTAGTTGTGTCATCCCCAGTTCTGGAAAGTTCCTTGTTCTACGTATTGTCATTGGTTCTCTCACTGGAACCACTCCTTCCCTTCTCCCTCATTGGTTGTGTTTAATGTTACGTCATCCCTACTCCTCCCATGAGCCCCTATCCCATTGGTCCCCCTGTACCCTGACCCCGCCTTTCCTTCCCCGGTTATAATCCCCAACCCCTCCTCTGGAGGGGGTTCTCAGAGTTAGCTCCCCTCTCGTGAGGTTGGCTTCCTGTGCTTTTCCTGCTTCCTTCTGCCTTCTCCTGTCCTCGCTGAACCTTCAATAAACCCTTGGGAACAACGGCGCTCTGAGTGTCCTCCCGTCCTTTGGTGGATTGGATCTTGCGCTATCTGGGCTCCTGTTGATCGGCCAGCAGTGGGCTTCCCTGTAGGACCAAGGTCCAGGGCGGCCTACACTATACATAAACTGGTGAAGAGTATGCACCTCACTGCCATATTAAAGCCTATCTGTAAATCTGAGGAGCCTGAGGATATGGTGTTTTGGTTTCTCCAGTTCTTTGTCTATCAGCAATTTTCTGGCATGGAATATATTTCCGGAATATTTAAGAAGGGAATCCTTAAGATTGTGATCTTTAAGAAATTAAACAGAACCAAGGAAATTAATAGATGTCCCATTTAATTCAAGTTATTTCAAAACCACAGTGAATATATTACTTTTCCTTGTCTGAGTCAATAGAATAATGGCTAGGTAAGTAACAGTCAAGTGTCTGTCAAGGAGAAATTGTGCCTGACCTGGGTACTGGACAGAAAAAAATCCAGTTTTCAGTTCAACATCAGGTATTAGGATAGAAAACATCATGTACCTTGACTTTTCTACCAGATGTTATGTAAAAGCTCTGAGAACGCAGTCTAAACAAAAGCACTGCAAGATACAGGAAAATTGTACTCAAAGGTTAATTAATTGTTCCCTGAAAAGTAAAAAGAAGTATTAGATACCAAAATGTAAGTAAAGACCAGTATCATGCAGCATTTTCATTAATTATTTATAGCAATTAGAGAGTACATGTATTAAATTTGCAGATTACATCCGGCTGAAAAATGCTGCCGCCTTGTTGGAAGACAAGGTTAACATAGAGACCAAAATTGGAGAAATGCCTTAGAGGGGAAAAAAAACTGTCAGACACTAAGTTCTGACATCTACGTAGAAATAAACACAAAATGGGAAAAAGCAGGTTGAGTAACAGTTCTAAAATCAAATTTGGTGCAAAGCAGACAAACAAAGGTGGAAGGGAGAAAGGACAAATTATTATTGCAATCTAAACATGTTAACAATATCAAACCACGATGGCAAACAGCTGTGATGTGTAACTATGAACAAAGCTTGCAAATTGGATGGGGAAAAACACCCATAGTCTTACAGCTGCTCTTCTTGGTTTTTGGCTACAAGACTGTAGCCTGACTGCCATGTTTTGGAACTCTACACAGACCCAGTCCACTTAGTGAGAGATCAGCATGGAGACGGCTTCAGGGAAACCTCACTGCAGCCTTCCAGCAGCTTAAGGCAGTGTATAAAAAGGAGGGAGAGGGACTTTTTATACAGGCAGACAGCGACAAGGCAAGGGGCAATGGTTTTACACTGAAAGAGGTTGGGTTTAGATTAAATGTTAGCATGAAATTCTTTACTGAGATGGTGGTGAAAAACTGGAATAGGCTGTCCAGAGAAGCTGTTGATGTCTTGTGGGAGGGGCCCCTGAGCTGCCATGGGAGGTTACACAAGTATAAGGGGACTTGTCCATCAGATGCTGTACCATCCCCGGTCCATGTCAATCAACAGCTGTTCTACTCCCCTGTTCCAGAAAGTTCATTGTTCTCATTACCCCTATTGGCTCTTTCTGTAAAACCACTCCTTTCCCCTTTCTCCATTGGTTCTGTGTATGTCACCCCATCCTTGTTCCTCCCCTAAGCCTTTCCCCTATTGGCTCATTTGTACCCCGACCACGCCTACCCCTCCCCAGTTATATACCCTAGCCCCGCCTTCCCACGGGGCTCTCAGAGTCTGCTTCCCTTCCGAGCAGTTGTCTTCCTGCACCTTTCCCTCCTCCCTCGTCCTCAACACTGCCTCTCCTTCAATAAAACCCTCGAGGATCACAGCAGCCTGAACATCCTCCTGTCTCTTTGGTGGGGCTACACATACCTATCTGGGCACCGGCTGATCAGTCCGCTGTGGGCCACCCTGCTGGACCAGATCCCGGGGCGGCCTACAATTGGCGCCCAAACACTCTGACCACTTCCCTGGCCAGTTTTGAACATCTCTTTGAACTTCTTGGATCTGTGACCCAGATTTTCAGGAATCTAAGTGTCGTTCGGAGCCAATCCCGGGAACAGTCGTGCTTTTATCAAAGAAGACTTCTGCTTCCTGGCCCTGCTGACACCCTGTAGAAGTCCAAATCTGCAGCTTCAGGGGAAGCTTTGGACCCTACTGAACCTGCAGGACTCCACTGCCCCTCCACTGCCCCTCCAAGGCTCCCTTCTTTTCGCCTGTGTCTTCGTGTTGTGTGGTGAGTTTTTGCTGCTTGGGCATAACAGCTGACACAGGCCCTTTTCTTTTATTTCCGTCCTTTGCTTTGGTGGGGAATTTCACAGCTGCGGGAATCACGGGCAATCGCCTTTCCCCAGCTAGACAGGAGTTCTACTCCCAAGTTAAATCCACCCTTGTCCCTGGGAACATTTGTTTTAAGAAGAGGGAGTTAAAAGCTTTTGTTAATTTTATTTTTGAGCATTTCCCAGATGTAACTAAGGAAGATACTTCATCTGTACTGTTCTGGGGAAAAGTTGGGAGGTATATTTATGACTTGCAAGTAGTGGGGAACTTTAAAGCGGGCTGTTATTTTCCTGTTTATGATTCAATTTTTAATTTAGTTAAATTGAAAGGGGAGAGTTGGGTCCCCAGTTTTCCTAGCCCTTGTTCCTCCCTCCCCAATCCTAATCCCACTTCCCCTAAGGGTGGGTTGGGAGACAGATCCTGCCAAAAGGCGCAGGGTTGCTGTCGTCTCCCTGCTGCCTCCCGTCCCACTCTGTCCCTCTCTTGTGCTGGGACTGGTCACCCCAGTATGAGCCTTACCCACACCCTTACTCCAAAAACCCCTGATCCCAGTTTTAACCCAGATTGCTCTGACAGTTTTAATACGGGGTATATGGCACAAAATGGCGACGGCCACATGGCCGATTGTCAGACCCCACAAAATGGCGCTTTCCCTCCTTCATCGTTCCCTTGGGTTCCCGCTACTCCACCGCCACTTCCTCCTTTGTTGGGTGCCGCCCCTCTGTCGGGTCCCTCCCTCGCCATCGTGTCGACTTCTGTGTCATCGGGACCCTCCCCTCCTGCCTCCCTGACCACTCCCCTGGGTGGGCCCCTTGTGGGTGGGACAGGCCTATGGGAAGGCCACGCCCCAGTGGGTGGGTCAGGCCACACCTCCTCTCCTGCCACTTCTGCTCCCCACGCCACCGGAACCGGAAGTAGACCTGGCCGGAAGCAGGCCATCTTAACTTGCAGGGTCTCCCATCACCAAGTCCCGCCGGTCAAGGAGAGGCTCCACACCCTAGCCTGTCCTGCTTCATCCTCAGATGAGGATGAGGACAGTGACAGCCCCTGGCCTACCACCACATCGGGGGGGGAGGGGGGGGGCTGGGCTCGGATTAGGGAAGAGGCTGTCAGGGATGGGGACCTGGATCTCGCCAGGAATCTAGGAGCGTTTGCGGCACGTGTGGTTCTAAAGAAAGGGAAAGAACCCAAGTGGGAACAATTGCCTTATGTCAAAGTAAAAGAATAGCGGAAAGCCACCAAAGATTACGGACATAATTCACCATTTTTTAAGAATGTCTTAGATCTCACATTCTTGGGCCACACACTAGTACAACACGACTTGCGGTAGGTATATTGCAAAGGCCCTTCTCTCTCCCATGGAGCTCCTCTTATGGGAGATCCATTGGAAAAAACTACTAAAACCACTTCTTAAAAAATATGATTTAACTGAAGTACTGGGAGAAGGGACTGAGGGACTTGAAGCCCTCGCTGGAGAGGGGGAGTCCAGTCGGCCTGAACACCAGATATTACTACCAAATGCACTGTTAGATGAGATCCGAGATGCTGGTAAAGCCGCACTTCTTAAGATCCCTGATGGGACTACCCCCCTCCAGAACTTTGCATCCATCATACAAGGTTCGGAAGAGACATTCATAAAATTTGTGGAAAGACTGAGGGAGGCTATTGAAAGGCAGATTGACATTGAAGCCAGAGATGAGCTTCTCTGCAAAATGGCCATGTCTAATGCCAACTCAGAAACTAAAAAGGTGCTTCGGGCATTGCCTCAGGGTCCTGAACCCACCATCACTCAGATGGTTGAGGCATGTTTGAAAGCTGCATCAATGGAACACACTGTAGCATTGGCTGTGAGGAAGGGAGTAGGAGAAGCCATGATCAATCTCAATAACACCAGATGCTTCAAGTGTAGGCCGCCCCGGGATCCGGTCCAGTAGGGTGGCCTACAGCGGGCTGATAAACCAGTGCCCAGATAGGTATGTGTAGTTCCACCGAAGAGACAGGAGGATGCTCAGGCTGCTGTGATCCTCGAGGGTTTTATTGAAGGAGAGGCAGAAGACGAGGGAGGAGGGAAACGTGCAGGAGGACAACCGCTCGGAAGGGAAGCAGACTCTGAGAGCCCCGAGGGAAGTCAGGGCTAGGGTACAATGGGAACAATGAACTTTCTGGAACAGGGGAGTAGAACAGCTGTTGATTGACATGGACTGGGGAGGGTACAGCATCTGATGGACAAGTCCCCTTATACTTGTGTAACCTCCCATGGCAGCTCAGGGGCCCCTCCCACAATGCCTCATCTCTGGAAGTGTTCAAGGTCTGGTTGGATGGGGCCCTCAGCAACCTGGTCTAGTAAATTGCATCCCTGTCCTTGGCAGAGGGGTGGGACCTAGATGATTCTGAAGTCCCTTCCATTCTATTATCAGGAGAGACACAGAGAAATTGCAAGCAAGTTACAAGCAAGAGAACACTGAAGGAGCTGGGGTTGTCTAATGTACTGAAGAAAAGGCTAAGGGGAGATTCAGATAACATGCTCTGCACACATAAAGGTTAGCTGCCACAAGTAAGAAAATACACAGTTGTACCTGTTAGTGTTGGTTATGGAAAACGTTGTGAAACAAAAGTATTTTATTTTGCAGCACCATTTTTACTCAATTTCCTTCACAAATCTGAAGTGACTGGAAGATAACATTTTCATGTAAACTAATGAATTTAAAGAATAATGCTTCTAAATAAAAGAAAATCTTTATTATCTTCATGTGTATCAGTTTCATAAGGAATATTTCAAGATTTATCTTATATTTAAGTCAGTAAGACAAAATGTTTTAATAAAACAAATCAGCTTGCAAACACATACAGTATTATTGACTAAAATTAAAATCATTATCCACCATCACAGCAATAAACTGCAATTTATGATGACATGAAGTTTAGCACCTGAATGAAAAAAATATTTAGTAACAATAAAATCATTTAGCTTTGATTAATAAAGTCCTTTGATTTTCTTACTATTCCGAGAAAAACAGGAACAAGTATTTTCAGATTTTCTTTCATGCCGAATGTTTTCATTTTCCACTTGGCTGAAGTAAGTTAGGGTAAATGTTGGACATACATTTTGAAAATTATTATGTATTGTGATCTACCAACACAATCTTTTTATTTGTGTTAAATGCTAGCACCATCTACTGGTCCAGAAGGTCTTTTCAAACTTTAGAAAAAGCTGTGGAAAGTGATCCAGCCAAAATGATGCAAAATGATACTGACAGTAACACATAGTTTTTCAGTCCCTGTACAGGCAAAAGAAGAGAAAAAGGAAAATACCATATTGTCATTATTGATACCACTTGAAAAAAGAATAGAACAAAGTACTAAGTTTAATTTAGGCAGAGGTTATACGAAAAGAATGAAAGGCTTAGAAAGTTACGGATTTGGGTAATGAACATTATGATCTTCTACTGTGGTCCAACACTAATCTGCAGGGGGAGACACAGAACTTCTAGTTCTAGATCCAAGTCAGGTACCTATGGATCCTGGATAGATTGGCAAAAAGAACCTGGTATTACACTGCTAGCATTCAGTGCTACAGATTCCACTAGAAAACTAGCTTCTGCCCTATATGTTAAAATCCAGGAAATTAGGTTGTTGTAGACAACCACTGCTGTATCAATTTAGTACCCTTACATTGCACTGTAATTACAAAGGTCATTACAATAATAATAATTACAATGTAATAATAATATTACAATGTAATAATAATTGTAATTACAATACCTGTTGCATTTTTTACATCCTTTGTTGACCCTGACCCTAAAAATATAATATATTTGCTTATGCATTATTGGGACAACTGCTCATTCCCTTGCTCCACTGAAAAAACTGGCTGAAATGAAAACTGTCTTCAGGCAGTGCCTGGCATCCTGCCTCCTTGGCTGTGCTACTGTCTTCATTTATATCCACTGCTCCTCATTCAGTTATGTAACTAAAATCTTCATTCCCGTGAAAATTTTTCACAGTTCTTCAGGTTTCTTGGAAAACTTAATATGGCATGATATCACTTTCAGTTTCATAATGTAATACTTGCAAGGAGGAGGAATCTGAGATAAAGCTGTATACCAAGTAATGCTGTTTCTAGAGCTAGAGGCAAGCAAGAGATATTGGGTGAGAGACCCAATTACATTACCTTGATTTCCTTAAATACAAGGACTCCCCACATTGCAGCAACAAGGCCAGGACCCTAAAGAATAAGATTAATTTGTACTTTACATCATTTCATTAAAATTTACTCCATCTCATTACTGCTCTCAGGGTGGTTTAATTTTGTCTGGATAACACATTTAAGTCTTTCCATTCTGTGTAAATAAAGCACTCATGACAAAAGCATAAACATCACTGAAATATTTACTAAGTATGATACAATAAAATCTTCAGGAAGGCCTAAAGAGTCAAGAAACTGTTGGGTTTTTTGGTGGGTTTTTTTTTTTTGGGTTTTTTTTGTTTTTATTTCAGTAGGCACAACATCTTTCTAAATTACACTGCGGAGTCTGCTCCAGCTGTTACATGTTCTTTCAGTAGACTCCAAATAACATGCCTCACTTTAGTCCAAATTAGAGTCCACAATGTTTCCTTTATTAGCATGACTAACTACTGGACAAAGTTTCATTTTATTGCTCAGTATGATATCAAGAGACTGAATGAAACACAGATGTATTTCCTGTATAGCTGGCATCTGGACAAAGCACAAAGCCAGGTCAGGAAAACTCCTGATTTTCAGTGATGTTGTTGTAGAGGTTTCCTGGCTAACAGCAAACAGTGAAACACAACAGCAACTTCCAGGCACTCTTGGTAATAGAGTTCTTCCCCTGAGGGAGAAATTATCTGAATTTTCATGTCTGATGAGAAAATATCTGACCATGAAGCAAAAACTGGCTCTGTTAATGCTGTGCATTAGAGCTGTTCTGAGAAACACTTGACAGATGTTTGGCCAGTGACCTTCCTCTCTTCATCCTCAATACAGCTGATGGGACACAGATATAAACAGCACAGTGTCTCATGCTGCATGTATGTGTGGGTGCTGTTTCCTAGTGACTTTTCCAACTATTACTTGAGGGGTTATTTCACTTTATAGATAATGTGCGCTGTGAGAGGAATGTACTTTAAAAAAATGGAACGAAGTGATAAAGGGATGTAATGAACACATCTCTAAAAATTTTCTCCAGAACAGAATTAAGCAGCAGTTCTGAAGCTGTGGAAGTTTTGAAACTATAAGGAAGTTTCTCATCAGTGCTTCCTTGTATTTAACATTTTGTGATTTTACATCCTTGCCCTTTAGGCATACTGATAACTAAATTACTAAAGCTGCTTTCCATTAATCCTTCAATTTCTAATTAGAATGATCCCAAGTTTTCTTTTCATTGCATACTGCAGAGTATATTTTGACTTACTGCATCTTGAGGCAAAGCTTAATCCCTATTAAAGTTGCTTCATTAGTTTGCTTCCAAAATACAGCTGTTAAGCAAAACTTTGGTCTTAATATTTATTTACTCTCATTTGGCACCTTTGTGTTACTAACTAGTGCAGCGTCAAGAGAGTAAATGCAAAGTTTACTTTACCTAGTAAATGGAATTTATGCTTTAAAGGCACATCATAAACAGGAATAAAACAGAGACAGAACAGGCCAACCTATTTTCCACCCATTTGCATAAGAACATTATTTTCAGTAGTACATAATCTGTTCTGTTTGTTCAAGAACTATAAAAAGAAAAAAATGCCTGAATTAAGCAAGCAAAACAACTACTACGGGATAAAATTCACAAATACAAAAATATCCAGACCAAAATGTACTTCCTGGGATGAAAGCATAAAAAATCCTTCTTCTAATCACTTCAATTAAATAGTTAATATTGATATAATTCTGCTTACAATGCTTTGGCTTTTACATAACCTGAAGACTCACACTCTCAATTTGTCTGGTTTTTCTAATGCTTGACATTGACCAAGAGGGTGCTTGCCACAGTCATTCATGTTCCTAAAAATCCAAAGCCTAGTGCAGACAAGCAGAGGAGGCACTGTATACTTTTGACTAACAATGCTCTAGACCCATCATAATTTCAACTCAGTTCCAAAGACAGAAGGGTAAAAACCCATTCACTTTTAATTCTAGTTAGAGATTTTATTTTTTATATACTTACTGCAGTAATTATTGGAAAGCTGACGACAGCACTGAGATAGTGATTGGCTAGGAACCAGCAGCAATTGGCTATTGCCCAAAGCACACCAGAAACAAACCCTAGAAAAATAAATCCCAATCAAAAACATGCATAGCAAGGTACAGGCAGCACTTTGTGGAAGTTTTATACTTATAGCATAATACAGCAATTGTATGTAAGTATTTTAGTATGTTAACTACTTCAACAAGCAGGCTCTGGCAAACTAAACCAAAGCTCGAAGGATAAAAATCAGCTACTCCAACTGAAGTAGCAAATTAATTTAAGTATTATTTTCTGGGCAATGCGCTCTCCACTCTGGCAATCAGTTTTTGAAAATTTGCAATGTCACCTTGTTCTTGTTTCAGATTAGAACAGAAGTTATCACTGTCTCCTAACCTTAATTAATTAACCTAATAGTTGATTTCAAAAGAGACAAGAAGTCAAATGAAGATACTGGAAAGGTGAACCACAATTCCAACACACAACTTGAACTAATCACTGCAAAATGGCAAAATGGTCCAAAGAGTAGCTGAAATGAAATGCTGATTTAAAAAACAGTCATACCTGGCAATATGGCTTGGGGATAAACATAAGGTTTATTCTTCCTGACTGCACAATAGATCAAAAAGTAGATGGTACTAGTAAGAAATATTCCACTGAAGTGTGCAAAAACATAATCTAAATCTGAAAGAGAAATTACAAAATGTTAGTAAAAACACCAGTTATTAATTTTAACCAAATTATATTCACTGATAACATTCATATAGACAAAAATGCATAAAGGTGCTACTCCTAATAATTCAAAATCAAATCTCATTGTGATGAACACAGCTGCCAGTCTGTGGATGCATACAATCAATGACACCTATTAAACATGAACTAAATGCTGTGTTGACTTATTACAGGCTTCTAAACATTTCTATGAGCTGTTATTTTCAGAACTCTATTACATATTCCTGAATTAACTTAATAAAACCTTGAGAAAATCCTCAGGTGAGGCTACAAAACTGGGGTGGGGATTTTATATAATGGTAGATGGTCAAGAGAAGTTGTAATTATGTTCCTGTATTTCTGTATCCTTGTTTGGTTCTGTACATTTAAGGGCAAGACAACTGCACAGACTGTGTAAGCTAAATATAGCTCAGTTTTGTCCTTTTTTAATCTTGAAGGATGTATCACAATTTTGATCACTAGAATTATGAACAATAACAAATCCTTTATGGATTTTGTACGTGCTAAGAGAGTATTTCCCAACATGGTAAAGCACAAGCATGTAGCAAGGTGATCCTTGTCTCCTTGGAGCTATAAATTCTCAACAGGAATGGCAGCTATGGTAATGACAACATTTGTTTTGCCTGGCTGGGGAATACATACGTTGCAGTATTCAAGAGAAATTGTACATGACAATGGCAACATTATGTGTTCTCAGCAGTGCTTTGCTCTTAAGGTGCTTCACGCATTACCTGATAGAGTAGAACCTGAACCTTAAGGAAAATGTTTCTGGAGGAATGTTGTTTGAAAATGGCAATTAGGCTTATGTTAAACGGTTTCAATTAAAAAAAACCCATGGTTTTAATTATGTTTTTACGTATCTGCTCTCCTCATCAGCTATGATCAACCTTCTCTTCCTTTATTGCTGTTGGCAATTGGCAAGCTCGTGTCCTAGTTTAACACATTCTCCACTCATACAAACACTGTACTTTGAGAATGCTAATATTTAATGCCTTCAGAAACATACCTGTGAGTTAAGTATGGTCGTCTTTGGGCTGTTTCTCTGTGTTTTTTATGGTGTAATTCACCTCTGAGAAAAAGAGAGTGCTAGGGCTATGATTATGACAACATCTAAAGTAGTGCAGAATTGTCACAGTATATTTTCAGGCATATCAAGAATTTCACCCTATGCCTTCAAAAAGGCAGGAGAACACGATGATGAAATTAAATAGAAGTGAGCTATTAGACTTTACCAAACTGACTTGCTCCTGTGTATACAGTTTCATTTCTTCTTCCATGGTCCTTGATGTAAAGTACTGGTATAAAACTGGAACCGTAGAGTATTCCAGCCACTACAGCCAGGCTACAGCCTCTTTAAAAGAACAAAAATAGGAGAAAATGGCCTTGCATGAGTTAAGGAAGTAGACAACACATGTAAGCCCAGTACTGCAGGTAAAAATTGTGCATCATATAAAAATTCCTAGCCATAAACATAATACATTTTAGCACATTTTTATTTTCTAGTAGAGAAATGGTTCACATAGTTTCCCTCTACTTTGTAGTCAAGCAACACAGACAATTCCTGATGCAAAAGCCAGCAATCTACATTAATGGCATGGGAAATTAAATAACTAGGATTGCCTAAAAGCAGAGCTAGGGGACAACAAACAAAAATTCAATTTAAAATGCTCCCACCCTCACCTTTGTTGTTGCCATCTATATATTCTTTATAACTTCCCAGGTTCGTTGACTGTTCAGTCCCCTTCTTGGCAGTCTCCACTCCCCACACTGGTTTCTTTTTAGCTTGCTTCCACTTTGGAGCACTTTTACTGTCTCCTTACCATGCTGCCATGCCTTCTCCAGTTGTATTCACTTGGAAACCACACCTGGAAGCATGTCATTAGCACAGGCTTCTTCTATGCTAGAGTGCTAATCAAGTAGGTGCTAAAACCCAGCTCTGTAACTACGGAGCTGATATTGTTATTTCCTTTGCCAAATGATATTTTTCACAGTAGTACTAATACTTGATTGGTAAGGTTAGACACACTCAACAGTGCCAATGGAATAATCTAAATAGCTGTGCAACTATTCATATATAGATTTGCACACTACACTTGTATGTAAAAACCTGTTATCCATTGTATGACTTTGCTAGGAAACCACAGGATACAAATTCTGCTCTTACACCATGTTTAACTACTTTCTCTGGCTACTTTCTGTGCCTCAGCAAAAGAACTGTTAGCAACTTACATGAGTCTCCTTTTTGCTGGAGAAAGTTTGTTCACCCACGAGTCCTCAGTGGTATCTTCAGAAACATTAATAGACTGCAAAAAAAGCAAGACTTTTCATGCAAATTTAGTTTAGTTTTATTTCTTAAAATGTGCAATTTTTTAATACATCATCTGTGATTCAGTCTGGTAGACTGGAACCTCTAGTGAGCATTGAGCACAGCTAGAAAACTCTCAGGGCTCTCTGTTCAGGTAGCCACTGAGCACCGACCTCCAGCAGTAAGGCACAATGGTAGGAGAAGCCTGTGGTTCTCCAGCTCTCCTTGCATACTTTGGGCTCCCTAAGGAGCAACAGCCAATCTGGTACCCCTCACTCGCCTCCAGTCTGTGCCACAGCTGATGATGACAGTCAGCAACTCTTGACAGTCTCCTGGCTCTGCAACAGGGCAAAAACCTCGCCTTTCACCTAAGCACCTTTACAGCTTTACAACTGATGTTTAATTGAAATTGCTTCCTCTTTTCATATAAGAAAGTAATACACTCTTCTATATAATCTCCATTATAATGAAGAAGGACTTTCTAAGCCATCTAAAGCTGACAAACAAGAAAGAACACTTGGGAATACCTTTTCTGTTGCTAATATCCAAAATGATATCCAAGATCCACAGATTAAGATACAATCAGTACATATTTATGTTGTTTTATGTAGTCTACCATAAATCCTAGCAAACCTGGCTACCAAACACATTTTTTGTTTTAAAATGGATATGTATTTTCACTGCTGTAAAATAACAACTGTAGAATACTTACACTTTCTCTCAGTAAAGGTGTGCTTTCTAATGAAGTTGAAGAACTCTGGACTTCAGTTTTTATAAAAAGAAATATGACAGCACTCAGAAGAGAAAAATACACCAATAAATACCATGTCAGTTATAAGGACATAACATTTACTGTCCAGAGACAAAAGTTTTATTTGGAAGCATATTCCTTTGTTTTCATTATTACCCTAGAGTCACTGCAGTATATTTAAAAAATGCAACTGCTTTAAAGTCATAACTTACTATGATTATATATATATATACAAAAGATATAATATATATATACAAAAGATAAATGTAGTAATTTTAAGTTATTAATTTAACTCAGTTAAAAGATAATCTAAGTGAAAGTAAGTAAACAAATCAGTTTTTGTATCACTTTATAGATATTTCTTCTTATGCAATGTGATTGAAACATCTTCTTTTAACAGTGTATAGTTACAACCACATTAACAACAGATTCTTTAGCTAACAGTGCCTTTTTGTACCAAACCACACACAAATGGAACACATGCTTGAAAATTCTATATGGAACAGCTTAAACCTGCATAGAATTGCCTCTATAGTCATGGAAAAATACCATTTTTAGTCTTCCATCATATGTGAGGAATGGGATACTGCTGCTACAGGGCCTTGTGAGCATAGAGAAGGAAAAGGGATATTGCTCAGTGCTGCTCAGTGCATTAAGTGAATAAAATGGGGAAGAAAGGGTAATATTACTACTCTTAACCCCACCTCCATGAGACCAGATAAATACACGCAATCAGAACTGGAAGGATCTGTTTTTTACTTTTATGAAATATATTTTAATGATCTAGGAATTTCTTCTCCTAGCTGTAAACAGAATATTTCCATTTGAAGAAGGATTCATTTCTTACTGAAGGAATAAGCACAGTTATACAAGGATGTCAGTTTCCTCCAGAGGAAACATACAGATTTCACATAGGAAGCTAAAGTGAAAAGCCTGCTTTTGAGCTCCACAGAGCAACATGCACAGGCTTTGTGCAGTTTACCAGGGAAACATGTTTGCTCACAATCTCTCTCCCTGTTGGTCACTCCTCCATGATATCTCAGAAACAGGATGCAGGTGGTGAGCTGCATGAATTCATCAGGCATGAATAGCAGTACTTGCTACTATTTTCTCAGTACCTCCCAAAATCAAGTGCGTGTAACAGGAATGGATACAAAACTGCAGACTCTTAGAAAAGAAGAAAAGTGGAAGCCAAAATCATGAATCTAAGGCAAAAGCTCTCTCCTACCAGTCAGAACTGGCTTATCTCCATGTCCTTAATACCCTCCTTTTCTGAATGGCATTATCTTCATCTTCTGTCAGCATGCTTAGAGTAAGGCCTTAGGATTTAGGGCCATCTTCCCAGCCACCCAGTTGGAAAGCAAGAACACTGCTATATAACAAAGATCCTCTTTCCTCTGTGTTTGGACCAAAATGTATGCATCATACAAAGAACAAACACAGAAAAAGAAAGAATAAAGTCCATCCAGAGATCCTGAAGGAAGAAACTACATGGGATTTGGAAATGTGGCTAAAGACTTACATGACACAGAGCTATTACAGAGAGGAAAACATGCAAAGCCTTTGGCCTTTCATGGACCCCAAAGTACCAGGGAAAAGGTTCTGTGGCATATTCTATTGTTACAAGATTAAGATTTGTATCCCTGACTGAGTGAAGTGAGATGAGAAATCTGAGGTTTTCTCAAGATTCTTTTAGTCAGTCTGTCTTCTGACAGAATTTGGGGAAAGTGAGCCATTAGAATAACCTAGCTAGGGAGGCAATCCATGCATCTCTGCTTTGCCTTGAACATGCCTAGCAGCATAAAAATATATTTTCCTGTTTATGGATAACCATTTCACCCCTGTACTAGATAACATGTCTGTTTCTCAATGAACACTGACCAACTAGTGAGGGACAGCTCATGAATTTGGAAGTAAATTGATTTGCCAAAAATTCTTCAATATATTTGTTCTCTTGTTAAATCATCTTGGTGGTTGGTTATTAAACATATATTTTACATAACAGATATTCATTATAAGAATCAACTTCTACCTTATAAGTGAAAGTCCAGCTCCAATATAATTTAAGATTGGTCTCGATACCTCTTCTGGGTCAATTCCAAACCAACCAAACCTGGAACATTTAACCAGTTTCACTTAGATGCACTGACTTTATACAAATAGTTATATTATAACCTAGCCTTTGAAGTCTTGACTCATGTAAATAATTCTGCTTAAGTATATATTTTCAGTATTACATCTGTGCTTCAGTTGGCTTGCAAAAGGCTATGTCTACTTTACAAAAACAACCTTTAATTTAACACGTATTTTTTTAATATGTATATTTAAAAACAGAAGTTATTTTATCAGACCAGATTGCAGAAGAAAAAAATACAAATATGTACTAGTTTTACATTAAGAAATACATTATTTATCGACTCAACAACATCATGGGGCGTTCTTCTTATTATTAAAACAGAGGAGATACAAAAAGCTAAAACAGTTAACTGGAGAGCTTTCCACTATGAAAGAAAAAGTTTTAATACATAGAATAGTGGTAGACTTGGCAGTGTTACATTAATGGCTGGAGTTGATGATCTTAAAGGTCTTTTCCAATCTGAATGTCTCCATGATTCTACAGGTGAGTTTTCACTTATTAATGAAGACTTGGCAACATTAATTATGTCATCAATTAATTAAAGAGTTAAGACTTAAAACATACTTACCTTGAACTTGCCCAGCCTGTCAGCAAATTAAAAGAAGCCCATATCAAAAGACCAAGAGCTAAGCCAATAGTTTTAACAATAGGAACAACAGTAACATTGCCTGAAATACAAAAACCAAAACTGAAATCAGTTAAAAAAATAGAATGTAATCTTGTATATGTTTAAGTTCTGTGCCTGGTTGGAAGGCAAAGAAATTCAGGAAGCTACAAGGTAGTAAGAAACATTGTTTTTAAAAAATAAATACACTGAACATAGACTTTTCCTCCATGTAGTTTTAAATGTTGTTTTTGGTGTGAATTTGCCACTTATAAAATAAGCCTATAAAGGTACAGTTCCATTAACAGAGAGGCTTTAAAAAACTGAATAACTATTAAATAACTACTATCTTATATATGGAAAAGTTTCAAGAATTGGAATCTCTTTATCCTTACCTGTAGCCCACACAAAACCTCCAACCATAGCCAGAGGCCAAAACTGGGGGCAGTTCTGAATCAAATTGACCACCAAAGAAACTATCCATATGGAAGCACAGAGAATCCACTGAAAGAACATGCCTGTGGAAAAATCAAATGCACACAATAGGGAATTTGTAGAATACTGCATGTGTAAATTTCTTAACAGATTATGTTTATCTTTGACACAGTAGTAGAGAAAAAAATCAAAAAGATGGCCACTGCCTTTGTGAATGTCAGCGAACCTTGTGACAATTTATTCAAGGGATGTACTTTTAGGGTGGGTTATAATTTGGTTAACCTTTTCCTTATCACACATTCTTCCTACAGAGTTGTAGAAGACACTTTGCTGGCCAAAGTTTACACAAGCCCTGATTCTTAACCACATGAAAATTTTGATGAACTTCTGAAAAAGATGATATTCATTTGCTGTAAACTTCTCCCACCACTCAAATAGCTGCTAAAACAGAAGACTGCACAGGATGAGACTTTTTCAAAGCTCAAGCTTTTCCAATAATCCTGGCCACTGAGGATGGTCAGTGACAGATCTCTTCCACCTCTGTAGATTCTTGAAGGGTCAATTAGGCAGACCAGTTAACTTTATGTCCAAGCTTGTCTTGTTAGGGTCCTATTTGGCACAAAGAGCAGAGGCTATATCCAGCCTGCAATGCAGGTACCATATTGCAATAACATAATGGCAAATTTACTCATCTACAGATCTGGTAATTGGTTATGTTTCATATAAACATGAAAATTCAACATAAACTAGTAAAGTGACAATATTCCAAGTAGGAAATAGGAATGATCGTTTCCTCTTACCAAGTCAGCAAATAAAATTACTAAAATTTCAGTTTTTGTTTTTATATTAGGTGCACAATTGAAAGGCAATGCTCCAAAGTCCAACAACTTTTACCTTATTTATAAATAACACTTTATGTATCAGAATCCCCACAAGGGTAGAACAAAGAACATTTCACTTTCCATTGTGAAATTCTCATTAAATGTACATCATCACTGTCAAACTGCACAACTTACAAAAAGGCTCTTCTAAGATATGCCACATCCTGAAGCAATATTATTGCTTTATACCCTAAGAACAGCAGACAAAATTAAACATACTCTCTGGATTAGGGCTGTGATGATGGCCTCTAGTAATTTGCTGGTAAAATATTATTCCTTTTAGCAAGAATAGCAAACCAAAGAAAAGAATATAATTAAGTTTACCATCACCAGTATGAAATTTCTTGACAGGCACAAAGTTTGTCCCAAACAGAAGGACAGCTACTGTGGAAGAGGTAAAGCCAATAGCTAGATCTGTTCCATTGCTGATGTTAGCAGCACGGTAAGCTTTCCCAATATTCATCTTTGTTCTGAAGGTGTTTCCTTTTGTGGAGTTGTTTTGCTGCAGGTCCGGACAGAATCTGGAATCAAAGAATGGAATTAAGTACGTGGACTATTAATTAATACCAACCTGGTTTAGAAATCCAAAATTTAAAGGACCCTGCTTATCCCCATCTCTCAAAGCTGAAATGTACTACGAAGAGGTTCATGTAGAACCCCATGAAAACCTGCCATAAAACATGAATAAAGTGACTTAAGAAAAGATAAACAAAAAAACCCCAATATTGTATTTCTATCTGAAGACAGAAGAAATGAATGTAGAGGTGCACTCAGAGGTTATGAGGACTCGAATCTGTGAGGGCTATTGGAAGCACTGACGCTTTAGTGAGATGCTATTAGTATATTCCTTATTCCTGTAGCCAAAGGGCAGGGGGGGGAACTCACACAGGGGTTTGTCAAAAAATGTCAAATCTTCATTGGCAGCAGTTACAGCAGACCAATTGTCAAGAAGTCAGGAACAGGTGCAGAGATTCTATAGGTGGCTCAATGAGATCAGCATGGAATCATAAGGTAACCACAGGGATTGCTCTGATACTAAATATGAAAAAAGGTTCATTTTTCTATGGGGAACAAAGGGAGAAGCTGCCTCTAAAATGTCTTTGTTCATTCCACGTAAGTATAGTAAGAAACACAAAGATCATTTTAATCCCAGAATATCTCTGACTTTTTTTAAAAGTGAGTCATCTTGAGGTTACACTCAACAGATAAGCCACACATACATTTTTGATATGGAGTAAGACTTTGACAGAAAAGGTGTCTCTGAGGACAATTGTAACAATGTGAACTTTGTGTACATAACTTTCCAAAACTTGGGACACTTTGTTCCAAATTTGACTAAATTTAACACCCAACTTTCAACTCAATTTCAAACCCTTCAAGAGAAAGCTTAATCGGACAAGGCCTGAAGCAACATGTTCTAACTTTGATGACAGCACTGCCTTAAGCAGGGAATTGAACAAATGACCTACAGAGATCCCTTCCAAGCTAAGTAATTCTAATATTGTATGATCAAATGTCAAAAGCAAATAATAAATTGTTACAAAACATTAAGCTGACTATATTTTTTCTACATACTTTCCACATCAGAGAGCTTCTGAGAGTTCACTAAAAGCCTCTTCTCTTCAATCCTATGTTATTGCCAGATGGACTTGCATATGTGGCTCCAAAGACTTCAGAGAAAACAAATGCTAAAACCAGAACAAATGCCAAATGCTGAAAATGCTATTCTCTTAAAGCATAGTGGTTGTATCTGAAACTCAAGCAAAGGCAACTGCAATTGATTCTGTTATTGAAGGCTTTTTTTTCCACTAAGTTGTCCTTACTGAAAGGTACTTCAGGATTCTCAGCAGCAGAAAAAATACAGTTTTGCTGCTGGATGTTGGAATTTTGTTGGTACACATTGCTCTTTTCCAACTAAGTACACTGGTTCACCCCACTGGAGTGTTGTGCTCGGCATTTCCACAAGTCCCTCAGAAATATGACACCCACAACAAACCATGATGCTCACTTACTGCAACAGCAACCCATTGCTGTGATCTCTGCAGAGAGGGACAAAATCAAGAGGCCCCGTCTTTGAGAGCTTTCACCTCAATGGCAAACCAAATTGTTGCTAAGATTCCAAAGACACTCTTTGCTAATTAAGTGGGTACTTTTAAATGTTTCGTGCCATACTGACTGTTTATTTGCACATTTCTCTTATTATGCATTGACCACTAAGGGTGGATACTTTCACTCTTAACTTCGGACACTCCTTTGGGTTCCGACGTGGGTCCAATCAAGGTGCCCAAGTGACACCATAACCCTTACTCTAGCAATGCATCTTTGCTTCCCTGTGGTGAACTCTTTCAAAAGACGTTCTTCGGGCACTGTTTTCACTAAGTGCTATCACGGAACAAGGAAAACGCTCAGCTGAGAGCTCCACCCGGGCCGCCGTCCCTTCACTGACGCCACCGCGCCGGGGTTGCGGCGGGGCAGGCCCGGGCTGCGGGCGGGACTCGGCCCAGCCCTCGGCCCCGGCTGCCGCGGCAGGGCAGCCCGGCTGCTCGGCACCGCACCCCGAGGGGATACCCGAGACCCCGCTCCAGCCGGACGCCTTCCTTCCCCCAGCGCCCTGTGCCCGGCTCAGCGCCGCGGCGAGTCTTAGGGCGCTCCGCTCCGGGGCGGAAGGCGGCCGGGACGGTCCCATACCGACAGACCCCCGGTCCTGTCCCTCCGTGCCACTTCGGCTCCACCGCCCGCGCCCCTCCGCGCCCACTCCCGCCGGGACCCGCACAGCCCCGCCGCCGCTCACCGCGGCCGCCCGCCCGCGCCTGTGCCGCCCCGGCCCGCCTCCAGCCGCCTCCTTCCATCCGCCTCTTCCCACTGGCCTCTGCTTCCTCGTCGGGGAGCGGGGCGGAGACGAGGGCGGGGGGGGGGGGGGGGGGGAATGGGTTTTCGACTGCCTTTGTCTCGCCGCCGTGGCGGCTTCCTCTGGCGGGGAAGAATCACTAATAGAAAACTTAAATTAATACACTCATGTCGTGATAAAAGCGCCTTTGGTCCTCCCGGCCGTAAGCGCGCGGATGAGGCAACTCCTTCCCCAGTGGAAGTGAAGCTGTGGACTCCACAGGGCGGTGGTGCTGTGACCGTAACTGAACAATCACAGAGTCAGTTATGCTGGGAAAGACCTCTGGAGACCATCGAGTCCAACCTGTGACCCAAGACCACCATGCCAGCTAGACCATGGAGTGCACTAAGTGCCACATCCTGTCTTAAGCACCTCCAGGAACAGACTCCACCACCTCCCTGTGTCCATTCCAGCGTTTAGTCACCTGCTGTGTGTCACGTCCAGTCTTCCACACGTCCAGGGATGGTGACTCCACCACCTCCCTAGGCACTGTATTGCAATGTTTTCTGTGAAGAAATTCTTCCTAATGTCCAGCCTAGACGTCCCCAAGCTGAGCTTGAGGCTATGTCCACTCATCCTGTTGCTGGTTGCCTGGGAGAAGAGGCCAATCCCTGCCTGGCTACAGCATCTGTTCACGTGGTTGTAGAGAGCAGTAAGGTCTCCCCTGAGCCTCCTCTTCTCCAGGCTAAACACCCCCAGCTCCTTCAGCTGCTCCTCACAGGACTTGTGTTCCAGAAAAAGCACCCAAGTTTTGGCAGCACTTGCCCAGGAACACAGACATGGTTCCAAAATGGGACTGCTTGCTGAGGGGACAGCATGGCCTCCTTGCAGCTCTGCTCCCTGAGGTCTCCCTGGCTGCTGGAGGCTGTCACAGGGCTGGGGGCTGCAGGCACCCACAGAGGGGAGCAGGCATCTGGGGGAGGCAGGGACGTATGGAGGCTGTGCAGCAGCTGCTGGCCCTGTGGTGTGCAGCAAGGCAAGGAAACCACCGAGCCTGGTCAGGGCATCCAGGTTTTTATTTTTCTTAAGTACAAAAATTACCAGCTGTTGGTCTGGAAGCCCCTGTGTTGTTTGGCAACCAAAATCAAGTAGGAAAAAAATCTTTTACATGATGTCAAGAAGAGGTCTTTGTAGATTTCCCTGTAAGGATTTGATCCAGACCAGTTAAAGCACAGACTATTAGTCAGCATGTTTAGTCACGAAGCAAACATTTCTCTCTGTACTCTTGAAGTACAGTTTCCAGATGGCAGCCCAAACTGATCTCCTTACAAACACAGCATGAGACTTCTAAAGTAATGCTTCATATTTTGCAAATCAAATCTGCATTATCCATAATAAGGGCTTACTTTGTTTCTCCGGAGAATAAGTTGTCAGTCGTATGGATTCAGTAAAGCTAGGAATGCACCATTTATCAATCATTTTAACATAAATGTCTGTGCAGGTGTCATTTAGAGATGAACAGCAGAAGATCTCTATGGAAACAGTATGGCTGGAGTGCATCTAAGAGAAATAATGATCCATATCATAATCACAAAGGTAGCCTGCAGAAAAAAGAATTCTAAAGGCAGTGCAAGTGTATGTGTTGTATTATTTTATTCAGAAAAAAGTGATAGGAAAAATGTTAACCTTTTCCATTGAAGAGCCTGCACATAGAAAGCAAGAGCATGCACATTAAGGAGCCTAGTCTGTAACCACATCCTTTCAGGTGCCCAGGGATAAAGAGAAGTCAAGATGCAGGACCTTGTGACTGGTGGGCATTGGCACACTCCAGCTGTCTCTGCAAATTGGCCAGAGACCTCCTTTTAGGAGCCATGCAGGCCACCAGCTGCTTCAGATTCTGCAGCTTGTCTAGCACCAGTAGAATACCTCTTCAAATGCAGGTGTCGGCGTCAGTGAATTTCAAAGTTAAACAAAAAACAAAACAAAGCAAAAAAAGAAAAAAAAGGAAGAAAATAATTACAAATAATTAATCCAGGTAGTCATTCACATTTAAAAAGTATACCTGGGTCTGTGAAGGACTAGAAAATACTTCTTTAATTCCCCTCTTCCATTCATTGCTATTTTCCTATATTAGTTTTTATATTCCTGTATTCCTAACCTTAGGAAGATACAACACTGACCATGAAATATGGGTATATGAAGAAATTACATGAAAAGCTGAATTTAATTAATGCAGATGGCAATATAATGGTTATAGTTTAGAGCAAGGAACAAATACAAAATCTGACATACTACAGGCTAGCTGTAGGTGTCAAAGTGAAACAATGTAGGCCAGAATTTGGTCACACAACAACTGCTGTTCTGATAGTTTGTCTTAAATATTTTATTACCACTGAGGAAGCACTCTTTCATCTTAGTAGTACCCTTTAGTGCTTTGCTGTAGGTTTGGGTGAGAATGATTCCAGAAGGAAGAATAGTACCCACCTGAACAAAACCTATTTTCTTTGTTTCCTGTGAAAGATGATGATTTTTTTTTTTTCCACACAACTCCATAGTTATTTTAGCCTTCCTTATTTTATGATATCTGCTAGGACACTGGAGCTGTACACCACAGGGTGTGGTGTACAATTAAAATTAAAGTGAAAATTAAAAAAAAATCACTTGAAATTTGCCTTTTAAGAATCCAAAATTGGAGGCAAGCATCTGTTAAACTAACAAGATACTGTATTCTATGTAGCTGATTTTCTACCACCATCCATTCCAAAGAATATACCAGTACCTGAGTTCTCTCTTGTGAACATGAGAAATAAAAGAAATACAATTGCTATTATCAAATTTAGAGAGCCTCAAAAATCCCCAGCAGTCAACACTGTACATAATATGAACACCACATTACAATTTCAAGGCTACAAATGAAATGAGAAGTGAAGAATGACTCTCCATATCCTTTCATAATTTCCTCCAGATAATATTTAAAGAGTAGGAGTAGAAAGATTACATAGATTACAGAGAATTTCAGAGAATTGTTATAGGAGAGGAGAGCTGTTAGTAACTGGAATCTACAGTGCTTTGGTACTGCTTGGTTGTAATAGACAGGTGCTGTGTACATGCAGGAGCTGAGTATTTGAAAACAACTGCTGCAGTGGGATGTATTTCCAACTCAAGCAACTTGTCTGGAGCTTTTGGAATTAATAGTTTTTGTTTGGGATATGTGCCATCAGTCAAATTTGAACTAAAATGAGAAAGAGAGAAGAACTGAAGTGGATGAAGAATTTATTACAATCCCAATTCCTCCAAAAACTCAGATACGGAAAAAACAGGTAACAGGAAGGCTCTTTTACTGCTAATAGGCATGGATATTGAAATTTTAACTTGACAGTACATATTTAGACAAAAAGTAAGGATAAGTGATGTCTTGTGGAAAAAAATACACTCACAAAGTTTTATAAATTCATATTGGACCAATAGGAAACATAAATGAACTTCTTGACTGTCTATTCTCCTTTAATAGTAGCTAAGGAAAAGAGAATTCATTCCTTGAATTACAGTGAACATATACATTTTATTATTTTATACTTAGACTAGGAAAAGAGTCAGATGTCAGAGGTTTGCCCTTGGCTTCTGTCTGCCCCAACTTTTCCAGCTGTAGAGGGATTATGCTATGCCTTGCTCCAGAAATGTGCAAATAGGAGACACTCCTGAGCTGTTTAGTAGCTGTTTAATAACATTTTAAAAGTGGCTGTTTTTTCACTTCTCATCACAACAATATATGATTTTCAAAAGTTATAAAATCCAGGGAGTGAGCGGTATTTCAAACTCAAAAACCCCAAAAAACAAAATGCAGTAAAGGGAATTTCTTTAGTACTTTTGCAAGCAGTGCACTAGAGGGCTCTCAGGAGTTAGAGATAGATGGAATGCTCTTTTGAAAGGCACATACTTCACAGGACTTTTCATTACAGAATTTAAAATAGAAGTTGCTGTGGTTTTATGTGGGGGGTTGTTTGGTTTGGGGTTTTTTTAATAACGTGAGGTTCATGTAAGTTTATAGCAGTTCATATGCAACCACCTCTCAGTAAAGTTAGCTTCTCAACAGTTCTTAGCTTGCAATGAAATACCTAAATGTGAACCATACTTAAAAGTGAAATATGTTCTAGATGCCAGCTTTTACTGAGTTTCTTTTATTAACCTAAGGAGTTTACCAGAACAAAGGATGTGTCAAGCTGAATAGGTAAGACATTTTATTTTTATAGCAGTCTATATACAATGTGCACTTATTCTTTGTTTCTTGGAAAGGATCTATAAGCCATTGTCATTTTATTTTAAAAACTATAGCTAGATTCTTTTTATGGCTTCACAAGAGTGAAAAGGATTAACCAGCTTTCAATTTTAATGTATGTTTATGAATTATGGGAACTATATTCACAGTCAATTAGGGAAATTTGGCACTGCTTATTATATTATTTTTTATTAGTGAATATGTGCATATTTAACTTCGTGTCACTGGTTCATATTTGGGTCATTTACAGCATTTCCATAACATGAGGTTTAGTGAAGACTTTGTCTTCTAAGAAAAAGATAATGATCTGGGTTTGACAAGCATTTCTTCCAATGCTGGAATACATCCAGCTGAGATTGAAAATTGAGCCTGTATTTAATGGTTTTGGTGTTTGATTTCTATTGTAATGAGAAAGTAAAAGATCTATCCTGACAAATTCCTACATGCATACTGTCTCATCTAGAACTTTTTTTTTCTGAAAAATATAGAGCCACAGATGCTATGTGTGAGTAATGAAAGGAAATGCTACTATTTTCTTTTTGCAGTTTGCAAAGAAGATACATAGATCTTTTAGACTACAAGTCAGTAAACTTTGCTTACGCAGCTGGCTCCATTCATTCTCTGAAGCCAATCACTTCCTCTGTGGTGGCTGATAAGAATTTAACAGTTTGAGAAGGTGGAGTGTCAGCATCCTTAGTGCTGACCACTTTCCCAGGCATATCAGTAGCCTCTGTCCATCACACATGCTGGAAGCTACTTGGAAAACGAGAAATAGAAATTGTGGAAGGGAAATGATGCATCATCATCATCCTGGCTGGAATGTACAGAAGACTTTATGCTGTTTTCATCATGTGGATTCACTAGAGAAATGACCCCTTTTGATCAGCCAAGTAAAATCAAAAACTTCTTTATTTGCTGCCTGTGGCCCTCACGGCTGCTGAGGCTCTGGACTTGCAGGCGTCCAAGGACAAGGAGGAATCTGCTAGTGGGCACTGCCTGTGTGATCTACCTGGGATTTCTTGTCAGCCAAGTGGGTCATGTTTTACCACAGCACAAAGGAGGACATGGAAAGATCAGTTCCAGGAGTCTCCAAGATGCAGCTCAAACTCCTTTTCTGGGCATCCCACTGGATGGCACCCTGTCACCACCCAATTTCCAGGAACTCCAGCTTGGTAGCAATGGGACCTTGCTGCCACCCAATGTAGTTTATATCACCCTGCGGTCCAAGCGCAGCAAGCCTGCCAACATCAGAGGCACAGTGAAGCCAAAGCGCAGGAAGAAAAATGCAATCCCTTTGTCCTACGGGCAGCACTTTCCAAAAGCCACTTTTATGGGCTGGGAAGAGGCCTTTGCCCAACAGGCAGGGCAGGCCACACGTGCTGCAGGAACAAAGGGACCAGTGATCTCTCTGGAGGCAAGAAAGTACCAACTGAATGAACACAGGCATAAAGGAATGACTGTCAGGGAGAGAGGTCACCAGAGACCTGGGAGGATTTCTGGAGCTGTAAAGCCACAGCTCCAGCCTGAGGAAAGCAATATCAGGATTTATAGTGAGAGCCCTCCCTCATGGATGAGCAAAGATGACATCCTAAACATGCGCATGCTGGCAGACTCTCCCATTGAGAGCATTCAAGAAGTACCTTTGCACAAAGCAGTCCTGGCAGTATTTGCAAGAGGTCCCAGCACTGTGGGAACTGCTTGTAATCAGGGACACTGTGGAATTGTCAAAAGACCTCTCGACATGAGTGAGGTGTTTGCCTTTCATTTGGACAGGATCTTGGGGCTAAACAGGAGCTTACCTTCTGTAAGCAGGAGATCAGAGTTCTTCCAAGGTAACACATTCATGTGGTTTTCAGCTTGCAGGTGGGGTGCAGAGGTTTCCTTCCTGCTTGGCATTAGCCATGGGGCAGCAGCAGTCACCCCCTTTACCTCCTGTGAGCCCGAGAACTAACCCCATTGTTACAGGGAAATAAAGCTATTGTCTGTGTCTAACTTCTGCAGTGCAGTTATTCTGTCCAAAGGATGAATACCCCAAAGTTTACTACAAATACGATAGAATTGCTGAGAGCAGTAAGTTTCCTAACACGAGTCTGGAACAAGAAAAAAAAAAAAAAAGGCGCAATCCATAGATTGCATGATGTTGTACAGACTGCCTGAAGTGAAACTGGTGAGAGTTTCCAGAATCTCTGTGATTCAATGGGTTTTTCTGATGTTTTTAAATAAACTTTTCATATTTTAGAATCAACTTTAATAAAATACTGTTGGAACTTGTCACAAAAATTCATCTCTCAGGTGGTAGGAATGGGGTCAGATCATCTACTCATAGACATAGGGAACCTGCCTGCAGAAGCTTGAATCTTCTTTCATGGCACTAATCGCCTTGGGAATGGAAAAGTTTTTTAAAAGTGCTTCCCTTTCTTCTGGTAGTTAAAATCCAAAAAAACCTACATTTCAGTGAATTCTGCTGTACATTTTGAGGTTCACTGCATGCATCTATATATTATCCAAAGATATCCAAACACATAGTAAATATCTCAGTATGCCTGTTACATGATTAATATAGAATTTCCAATTAAAAAGTTGATTTTTCACCTTTAGTGAAATTAAAGGTAGAATTCAGACATGTAATGTGATCTAGAAGTTTACTTTAAAATTGCTACCTTCTTAAATATATCTTCAGCATAAATCCTATTTTTGTACAGTCACAAATCCAAAAGGACTATGTTTGCATTTTAATGAATCATTGCAAAAGCAGCTAGCTGTGTTTTTGCTGTTCATTTCTTGCTTCGAAATCAGCTTCTATCAAATAGTTTTTTATCAGTCTGCATTTCTTAAAAAGAAGAAACTCAAAAAAGTAATGCTAGAATGATTTTCTAAAGTCTGACAGCAGGAAGACAACATCGTGATTTCCAGTGTCTTCCTGCTTTGTAAACCTTTCCTTTGGCAGCCTGTACAACAGTGGGAATGAATCTCTAGGAACAACAGTTTGGAGGCTTCTGAATATTATTCATACTTGCAGAGCATGGAAGATACATTATGCCTATTTTATTTTTAGGAACAAGATTATTGCTATAGAGCTGTCATAAGGCATTAAGGCAGTTCACATGGGGAAACTGCACAGTGTGGCTGCAGAAATGACAGACTGCAAACCTCAGAAAACTGCTATTAGGCTAATTGTGCATTGTGTTGTTCAGTATCTGTCACCTTACTGTATGTTTTGGACTGTCTGGGACAGAATGTGTCATTCTGCCCTCTAATTTTCTTTTCCTCATAACTGGCTAAGTTCCTATTACAAGAGGAGTGTTGCTAGGTGATGAGAAGAGAAATAACACTATTTTGGTCTCACTTCATTTTTTCCAGCTAAAGGCTGAACAGAGCATTTGGAACAGTGACTGCACCTTGTCTCTCATGATTTCTTTATTCTGGAAATATGCTGGAACTCAGATGCCTTGCAACTACTTGAGCTCTTTACTATTTAAGTGCTTGTGTCTGGCATAATGTGAAAATATTTGTGGTAGGAAAATGAGCAAAAATATAATTCTTAAAAATAATATGAGTAATTAGCTCATTGAAATAACCTATATGTGTTTCAGTTAAGATAGGTGGGCTCTGTAAAATTTTTTACAGAGTGGCTTGTGTGAATCAGTTTTTCACATGGGAAAGCAAGCAGTGCAGGATTAGAGACTGTGCATGTGTGTACGAATGTACACTATTTCTGGGCTGACATATCTCTCTCCCCGACACATCCCTTTAGCTTGCCTCAGTTGTGATGTGATCCAACAAGACATGTTTGATGTAGCATTAAAATCTTAAAAAATGGGCTTTTCAAAACTGTCATTCATTTTGTCAAAAGCAGTTTCAAAGAACTGCTTAGTAAATCCCTGTACAGGTTCTATTTCTCTTATTCCCACAGATCTGACACTGACTTTTTTTTTTAAAGTCTAGCAAAATACTGTATTCAAGTTCCCTGTCTGCTGTCCTCACCTTCCCTTGTTAATTGTCAACCCTTTTAAGTGTTAACTGAATTTTTTTGTGGCTTGTCTAATTTTTCCATCATTCATCCTGGATGGAAAAATCAGGTATGGTAACTCTTTCTCTCATACATACTTTTACAATGAATTGATGGGATGTAAAAAGCCTGAGTAGTATAGGTAGGAAAAGTCCTTTTGAGCTGGGCATAAATGTCTATAAGAGCATGATTTTGTGCATACACAAGCACTCATTCGTTACTTCCATTGCTACCTACAAGATGTCAAAAATGTCTCCAAGCACCTATAAAAAAAGGACAATCCTGTAAAACATCAAGAAATAATAATAGAATTCTGTCTATTGTGGAATAAATGAAGGCTGACGCTTATGTGCTGAGTTTTGGGATGGTCACATTAATACTACGGCACTAAGGTACTTCATTATTTCATAACCTTAACCTGAGGAATAGAAGAGACATAAGTGACCTTGCTTGGTGTTGCAGCCCTACCTTAATGACCTTTGCACAGGAGCTAAGCCAAATGCCTGCATGGATGGCCTCCAGCTCAGCAACTGCATTTGTGGGCTGGGACAGTGGCAGTATTTGTTAGGCTTGAGCTACAACTGGAGTTTGTGGGCTGGGGCACGCTGGCTTCTCTGTCTCACCTGACAGCTGTAAGGATAGTGCTCTGCCTCCTTGGAGAATAGTGATGATGCTGGGCTTTTTGTTTAGCTTTTGGTACAATAGCTGCTGTTATGCAGTTCTGTTGCACCTCTTGCTGAGGGACTGAACTACTGCATGCTGATGGCTACTTCCCCTCTGGTTTTCTGACATCCTGAGTCTGACTAAATTGAGAATAATAAGCAGTGGTGTACTCAATCCACTATTTGTCCAGAACCTCCTTTTCCCCCCAAACATGCAAGAAACTCTTCCTTTGAGTAACACATTTCATTGTTGGTTTAGTGCAAATAGATGAATAACATGATAGCTCCACTGGTTGCACTTGTTTTGCTTTACTGGCCTCTGCATGACTATAAACAGTGTCCTAGTTTTTATCTGTTATACCCTGTGCTATCAGCCTGCTCTTGCCATCCCATCAGAAATTATGCAATATGAATCACCAATATCAGGACAAAAAGTACAAACCTAGCGCTGCTTTATGCTTTCAGAGTGCTCTAAAATACTTCCACATAGTGCTGTACCTCTCAAAGGGGTACAAGAGGCATATTTCCAGTATTCTGTTGGGTAGAGAAGTTCATGTGCAAGCACTAATGCAGTCCATAGTCTAGAGAGCAACTAATGCACATTTCATGCATTCCTTAATACTGACATCCATATGAGCACAGGACAGAACATTGCAATGAGGTGTATAGGGATGAAAGAAAAATAAATGGCCTAACTTCTCTCTGCTTTCTGCTTTTGTTCCTTATATTTTACCTAAAAACATAAACTCTCAGAATTTTGCTCTGTATGCTGGTCCCTCTCATTTTCCACACTAAATTATCCTTTCTTACTAATGCATGGACAGCTAAACTCTTCTGGCAAATGTGGCAGTGGTGAGACGTACTGCCCTACAGTGAACAATTCTGAGTTTGAGAAAGGGCATTAACTACCTCATGAAAGATTTTCTGGTTTTAGTGTTGATCTTCTGGGCATGTTTGAAAATATTTTCTTTCAAGGAAGTTAGAAAAACTGCTGTATCTATAAGTCAGAGCAAAAGATGAGAGAAGTGTTTGCAAGAGCAAAATGTGGTTCCTGACCACATGAAGTTCAGAAGCATGCAGTTTATTTTGAAAGTGATGTGGGGTGTGGAAATCTAAGATGATGGCTATGTTGAAGAAGCCATGCAGTGATACATCACTGAGCTGCACATGAAGCAGTTTGAGTACCTTGAGGTGGTCTAGCCTTAGCAGCCTGAGGTTTCATCTGTGTTAGCTTATTCAACTTAGCTAAGATATTTTTTAGAAATGTTTTGATGTTCAAAAATATGTATGAATTACTAGGAAGATGGTCTCAGCATTCTCATGCAATTTTGAAGATTGCCTTTGGATAGTTAAGTAGATATATAGATCTAAAATAGGAGTTAAAAATAAAATGAACCCAATCAGCTCTGGGTGAGATTCAATGCAGTGCAGTTGCAGCAACAGAAAAGCAGCACCCCTCTGTGTGATTGTGTAAAGCTGACTAGGAAAGAAGCACATACAGAATACATTGGACTTTTTCTGAAATGTGCTTCACCTTCCAGGTTGTGGCTGTAGGTCTCTTCACTGTTGAGGTAACTTCAGCCCAATCCTAATCAGGTTTGAATCAGAAAAGCTTCACTGATTTGACTGGGGTCATGCCAATTCATGCAGCTGTGAATCAGACCCCTTATCTGCTTTAATTCAGCATCTTCATGTTTTTCCTGCAAGTGTCAAAAATTTGAGTCACAGCTCTTTACTGAAGCCGCTGTTTCATATTCCTGTAATCCAATTTATATTTCAGAGTTGAAAGATTTTTTTTGGATCTTCTTTTCTGCTCCCATTTCCTTTGAAATGCAAACATTTCCTGTATTTAACCTTAGTATTTTAAAAATGTTTTTGTATCTTAATGGAAACTGACATGATATTATTCATAGTTTTCAACTATTTATAATACTATTGTTTATCATGTCCTTTTTAGGTAGACAGGAGATATTTGTTTTCTTAGAAAACTGTTTATGTATTTGATTTGTGAAAGAATTCATGGATAGTTACATAAGTTGTAACTGGAGATATAAAAATAATAGGTTAGATTTGGTCCTGAGGAAAGTTGTCCTTTTTTTTTTTTTTTTTTTCTTTGTGACAATTCCCAATGCTTAGATAGACTTTCTCCAACTTTCTTGGAAAAGAAACCTATCCCTTAGCTGTTCTAATTTGGGTAAAGTTATCTGCAGTGTAGGTGTTAGAGCCAGAGTGAGAGAGATGGAGAAATGGGTAGGATTTCCCAAATAAGTTACCTAAATACTTATTCAGGCACCTCAGTAGAGGAGAAGCCTGATTTTCAGGAGTGCTCAGCTCATTTTTTCAGTGGAGGAGAGTGTGGAACATGGTGCTGATAAAGGTAATACTGATCATAAAGAAAGAGTGATTGATGTTCCTAATGGAAAGACACGTTCTGTATATCTAAGGAAACCCTGGGCAACTGGGAGGGAAGTTAACTGGGTTGGCTTGGCTTTGGAAGGACTACCTTGTATGTACAAGCCATGGCAGAGAGATCAGGTACATTCTGATTTGGAAAGGATATGGCTTTTCTCTTGGGCTGGATCGCACGTGGGGCCGGCCTGTCATGCTTGTTTGGTGAATGGGAGATGGATCTTTGCACATCTTTCAGTACTAGGTACAGGCAAAGATAATTTCTTACCTGTTGTTTTACAACCGTCAGCATCCTTTGAACAAGTTACTTTTGATTCAGCTGTGTGGAGATTGTTTTTCACAGTCCTGGCTGCTTACAATTGGAGCATTGACATTGGCAGCTTCTACCTCGCTGTTGGCACTGATACCTGGTTTCCATGGGCTATTTTCTGTCTGGTTTGCTTCTGAAGAAGCAAACCTGGACCTCTTGCCTTCTAAAAGCTTTTTTGCAGATCTGTCTCTGTCTCCCTGGGCATGTGGAAGACAAAGAGACAATTTAGGCTGCACTTAACCATGCAATAAATTGTGCAGTAGTGTAGACTAAGTTCAATGAACTTCAAGATGAATATGAATAATTTTTAGAGCTTTATATGTATTCCAACACTTTTTAGTAAGCAGCGCTTAAGCTTTGCAGTTAAATGGTTCTTCCTCTCTGTACTAAGACATATTTTGATCTTTTGTCTACACACCCCAAAATATAAAGGATTTCTTTGTTTTAATGTTTCTGTGTTTTAATATCTGCTATACAAACCAGATCTCATATCTAGGTAAAAAGCCCCAAACTTGTCAAGTTGTTTATTCATGCTATGCTCACATTCTCTAGTATTCTCATATATCCTTTCAGAGCTGTGGAGTAATACATTATAGGTTTAAAATACTAAAAATAACAAAATAAATCCACTCTGAGTATAGGATTTGTGGTGTCTCTATGTCCATTATGCAAAGAAAATCCCTTTGACATAAGTTTCCAGCTCTTGAAAATCAGCAGTTCACTGGAATCAGAAGGAAATTACATTGTTGATTCACAGTGGCATTGTAGGCTTTTAACCTACCTAGAAACTTTTTAATAATTAATTTGGCTTAGTATATGATTTTGTACATTAATCTCTTTCTTCAAACAAAGAAAATCTTTTATGCCCATGTTTCCAGTCCTGTGCTGGCTGCTTATGGATGTAGGATAAGACCACATTAACCAAAGAATGTCAAGATATTAGTCCCTGGCTGGTTCTCCTGTCAGATCTGTAAAATGGTCATTTTAGGCAGGCATTTTAGGTCATTTAGGCAATGTCTAAGGAACAATCAAATAAAACCGATAGTATTGCACTGTAATAATGGTATTTTTTTTTTTCCTTTTTTCAGGTGGTCAAGCCTGTCCTATTATTCTCTGGGATTCCTCACTGAGTCCAACAGATAATAGTACTCATTCTTCAGTGAGGTTAACATGGGGACAATATCAGCAGCTACTGAAGAAGAAATGCTGGCAGAATGGTAAAGTTCCCAAAACTGAGTGGGGCTGTACTGAAATTCATCATCATGAATGGTCCAAGATGGCACTCTTTGATTTTCTGTTGCAGGTAAAATGTTTGCTGAACACAATTATTTGTCTCATAAGCCATGTGATCAAGCATAGGGTTTTTAGAAAAAGTAATTTTAGTGTATTTATTTTTTTTAATGGGGAAGAGAGGTATTTGCATAGTTTGAAATTATGTCTGGTTATTTCTTATGATTAAAATATCCAGAATGCAGCTTATAATCAGGCAGGAAACCTAACTGACTCATTTCTTTTAAAAGAGGAAGCAAAGGCTTTTGCCTTGGTTTATTTCATACTGAGTCAGGCATTCTCCAAACAGAGATCTTGACTGTGTTCACAACTGTAAATCTCTGTTTACTCTGTGGTCCTTCCTGCACCTCCCCAGCCCCAAGAGGTGACTGAAGTGGTTTTGGCAAGGTAACAGTTGTAGTGGATAATTTTTCCTTTTTTTTTTTTTTTTAAAACCCTAGACAGTGACTTAGTAAAGAAGGAGTAGAGCAGCAGCTGATGAATGATAAATCTGCTGTTCTATTATTCAGAAGGAGTGGTTAAAATAAGATACAACAGGATTGAACTTCGCATGACAGGAGACAAATTACTCTTGTACTAATAGCTGGTATCAGAGTGATTTATATCTCTGGTTGCCTACCAGACAAGAACATGCATTCCAAAAAGTGACTCTCATAGTTCTTAAAGACTACAGTTTTATCTGTGTGCTCTCAGACTTTATCAGCAGCAGAATATAAAAATTTGAAAACAAAAAAAATGCCAAGAAAGGGTTCGGTATTAAAAAAAAAAATCTGTGCTTCATGAGTCATTCAGAAATAAAGAATAATGGTGAAAAGTATTCTCTGTTAAGTATAATTCCCTCAGAAGAATAGGTTTGACACCTCTAATAGATCTTCCTAATCTCTGGTTTCAAATGCTGTAAAACAGGAGCAGGATATAAAATGCTTATAGTTGACCTTTACTCACGTCCTGCAAGAACTCAAGCAAAATAGATTCTTTAATATTGGGAGTTTGGACCTCTTATGTACATAAATGTATGACAGAAAATTCTGCCAAACTATATGCATCAATTCCAGAGTGTTCCATCATTATGTCTTAGCACTGAAATGGTGCAAGATATTGTGAAGAGGCTGTCTGTAAGAACAAGATTTCCTTGTCTATTTAATGCATGCAGAGAAGTGCAAAGGAATGGGGTCTATACATCAAAGGAGTCTTTCTAGAAGGACTCTGCTTTACTTTTTTACCTTTGGATGGATTGAATAAGAAATCCCAGGAGAGAGAACACTGGAAACAAGAGGGGCTCTACAGCTTTCAGATTATGGATGCTGCTCATGAAAGGAGAAAGAGGAAGAAAAGTCTGTTCCTTTCCTTGGGATTTTGATATTTGGAAACGAACACTGGCATTAATACAACTAGAAATAGAACTACGTGTGAAAAACCCCAAACAAAATCAAAACAAACCCAATTCTCAGACTTCCATTTGATTAAAGAAGTGGCCTTTTTATTTCAACATGCAACAAAGTTCTTCATCAGGTGGGGTCCTAATTTTGCTGGGAAGTTGCAAAAATAAAATGGTAGTTTATTTTAATTGTATGTAATGTAATGGTAAATGTAATTTTAGAAGGCTTATGTGAACAGTAATTCTTTTATGCTTAGAGCAGTTTGAAGAGTTAACAGTAAACAATGAAGGACAGAAAAAATTATTGACCTTTGATGAGCTACTCATCAAGTCTTATGCACCAGACCAGACCTCCACTCTCTAAACATCTGTTAGCAGGAGCAAGTCTGCTGTCTTGGAAGATGAGCTGGAGCCAAAGGCAGCTCTAGGACAGGCAGGGTCAGCAGCAGGGGAGGCAGGCCAGCAGGAAGAATGGTGAAAGCCACAGGCCCCATTTGTAGCCCTGTGAGCATCAGGCATAGACAAGACAGCTCCAAAACTGACAGGCAGGAACCTCAACCAACAACTCAATCACAAGCAGCACAAGACTCCCCCACACACCCTCTCCTCTGAAGGACACAAGAGGAGGGCTGAGCTGCCTGAGCTTAAAGGGGGCTCCTGTGCCCAGGGGCAAAGGTGGGGCATGTGGAAGTCCAAGGTGAGACTTCTAAGAGTAATCCAGGCCAATTTGTGTGCCCAGGGCTGTAGCAATGTTGAATATTTACTTTCATCTACTCTCAAGGGGTAGCAGCACTTTCAAGGAGTGATTTATCCTTCCTATATTAGATGGTTATCCTAAAATGGCATCCATTGCTCTGGATGTGCCTTGTTCTTGTCATTGTTTATGAAAGGGAACAGAACTGACCAAGTAAAAAGAGACGCCTAACATCTAACTAACCAAAGTTAGTCCAGATTTATGTATTCTTTCCAGCTAAGTGCTGTGTGATGAATAATCGAGGTTCTGCATGGGAAAAAATAGTCTAGACCACCATGTCATAAAAGTATATACCACAGGGAGGCTGCTCTGTGATTATAAGTACACTGTTCTTACATTTTATAGTTTTTGATGGTTTGTTATGCCCCTCACTGCTCTTTTAGTTATTTTGCATACTGTTAGACTATAAGATCCCACAAAATGAAGATACTCTATGTGTGTCAGACTGTGCTCTATTGTTCTCCAGCAGAGAAAATGTAAGGAAAAAAGAAAACTTCTGACAAAGGAAATAGAATTGTATTCACCATCCTCTTATTCCACTTACACGGTGGTATTGTTCCATTATTTTCAAAGAATTTCTACTGACATAATAGATCATGGCTATAAAATGGATAAAATAGAGTCTGAGAAACTGCTTTTAGCTGTACCTGAAGGTATGAGGACCAGGTCTTCACTGCTGTTTCACTGTTTTTAATTACACTTGTCCTGAGCTTGTTTTTCTGTCAGTTAGGTTAGAGAGCAATGTCTTACAGTGACACTTTGCCCCAAGTACTTTGGTATTGTTTTCACTTGGCACTCTGCTGTGCTTTGTTTCAGATCTATAATCGACTAGACAGAAATTGTTGTGGATTCAAACCTCTCAAGGAGGATTCTTGCATGCAGCAAGGACTGAAGCTGAAATGCAATGATCAGGATTCTGTTGACCTGACACACATCGTTCAGAGAAGGCATGACCAAAGGCACTTGGCCTTTATAGACAATAAGGGTTTCTTTGATAGAAATGAGGACAATCTTGACTTCAAAATACTACAAGGAATCAATGAGTAAGTTTTAAATTATTAATTTTGTAAAAGGATTGATAATTTCTTCCCAGTTTGAGTATGAGACACTAAGCTACTGGAGTAGATATCATTGGCCCAAAACATTGACAGGATGTATCTAAAAATTTATGAGTAATCCCACAGCTGTAAGAGATACAATTAACATACATATGATTAGGCACACATGGACTTCCTTTGCTGAGTTGCAGCCTATATTCTTAGAATTGATTGCTAAACCACAACATAAATACTGCAATTCAGAGTAAAGGCAAAAACTGATTAATTTCTTTGTGCTTTTCCAGATTCCCTGAATCTGCAGTTTCAGTGCTGAGGAGCCAGCGTTTACGTGAGAAGTTGCTCCAGTCTTTGTTCCTTGACAAAATATACTGGGAGAGCCAAGGAGGCAGAAAAGGAATTGAAAAGCTTATTGATGTAATAGAAAGGCGGTCCAAAATTCTTCTTACTTATATAAATGCACATGGAGCCAAAGTATTGCCCATGAATGAATGAAATAGTCTTGTTTCCATCTGAGAGAAAGTCTTTAAAAAATGTTTTATGGGGCAGAAACTGATGGTAAAATTGATTTAATTCATAGCATCATTTTTTCCCCAAACTTTCAAATGTACTTTTAAATAAGAAATCTTACATGGTTTAAAAGTAACATTAAATGTCAGCTGCAGCTCAACACAATGTAGTCTCTTCTATGTCACCAGTGAAATGAAAAATAACCAAATGATAATATGCAGTAATATGTAGGTACCATGAACACTCTTTCTATTGAAGTGCTTGAAAATTAGCAACAGGATTTTCAGTACATTAGCCTGGATTGCTCTTACTTCCCTTATTGAAGTCAGTAGATTTTATTGCAAGTTTAAATGGGAAAAGAGATGTGTAAGCACTTGATATATTGATGACACTTGCTGAAACATATATAGTTTAGGTATTTCTTCTTTTATTAGGTATACTAAAATGCCAACATTTCCAAGAGCCTCTTTTACTTTATTTTATTTTGATCTTTTGAAATATAAGAACTAAATTCAGCTCTTTTAAATGCAGGAGTGCTTGCGCTGGACATGAGGAAATTTTAAAAAGAGAGTGAGGTGAACATGGCTTTAACAAAAATAATTATTTTGACAAATACAGTTTTTACTTGTCCATTATGGAGTACAATTCATCATGAGTCACTCATTGCAATGTATTTTTTTCAATGCAAGTTGTTCTGATGTGGGGGTGGATGATCAGGCATTTTCTGCCTATTGATTAACTGGGTATTTTTTTAAAAAAATAGCTTTAGCTTTGTGTGAATATGCTGCTAAATAAGTACATGTTTTGTTTTTGCAAAATTCTTGACAGCATTTTTTGAGAATATTATCAAAAAGCAGAACTCCTAACAGACTGTTGTTAAACCCGGCAGAGGAAATGTTTATTGTGTGTGCTCAGCTCTAGCCAGCAATTCAAGCTTGGGTTTCCATTAAGATTGACCACTGTGAGGTGATGATTGTAACTGAGAACTTGCCCTGAGTGTTCCCACAAGTGTGGTTGATAGGGAAGGTTGGATAAGCACTTCAGATTTTTACCCTTTAAATGCTCCAGAAAATAAATATAAATTGACACAGCCTATCATCACATCCACCTTCTACCTGACTGTTTAGAAAAACTCTTACCATCTTTCTAGAGAAATATCATCTTCTAGTCATGAGGTAATGGTAGAAGTTGGATACTTTCATAGCTACTCTTGTCTTTATGTGTCGTAAAAATATATAGGGTGTGAAAGAATTTTAAAAGTGCTGGTTTAATGTTATTAATGACAAACTAAAATGTCTAATGTCACTGCTAATGTGGATGGGTGAATTTAATGTTTTAAATAGCTACAATTCCACTGCAGCTAAAATCAGTTTTCTTTCCATTAAGAATAATTGCATTACTAGAAGAAAGAAATCTCATTATAGGTAGAGTTAAAAAGACTTAGTAAAATTTTAAGACCTTATTCAGCTAAATAATCTTTTATTTTATTTTGTCAGCAAAGGACAGATCAATTTGTTAAAATTTCCTAGAACTTAACCATTGCCTCAAGAGAACGTGTATTAGAGTGCCTTGCACTTTTTAACACCAAGGTAGAATTTTACAGGATTTTCAATTTATCCCTTTCTTTAAAGTGTTGTAACTTATTAGCCAGATAATTTTCATCACAGAAACAAAAATATTTTGGCTTGCACTGTGACCAGAGTCTAGACAAATGAACAATCATCAGGATACATTTCACATGGAATTCCTGTTGCAGTGGATTTCACTCTGTGAAATCACAATCAGTTTGTCTCATTTTCTAGCCTATCTCACAGGTTTCTTCCTGCTAGATACCTGTTCTAGCAAACAAATTTATTATCCCTCACTGCTGGGAGTGAGAGAAAGGCACAACTCTCAGCAGCACGGAGCTTAGGAGAGGGCCCAGCAGAGTTGTGAATGTAGCTGATTATGGCAAGGTCCATATGAGACCTCTGTCTTCTATCTTTAGACTGTACATCCTGATGCTGAGTTTTTGCCCAGTTGTATTTTTTTTTCCAAAATTGGCTCATTGCTGAAGAAGACAAGGAAATCCGTTATCTTTCCAGGCTGAATAATTTATTTTTTATGGTCATAACTTGATTCATTCTTCTCCATTTCTTCTGGACATGGACTAGTACTCATCCTTGAGTATGATACATGCTTTTTTATTTGCCTGGCGGTTCAGTGCCAGCTCTTAAAGAGCAATATAATTGCCTATGAAACTGCCCTAAAGCTGACCTGAACCAATGCCTTTCAGTAGTCCTGGATTCTAGAGAACTGAGTAGCCACAATGCTGTGCATTACTTAAAAATCTGACCAAGCATGAAAAGTGTAACTGTAAAAAGCAAAATTTATGGAGACTTTCCAAGGGCAAACAAATACTCCCTATGCTGGGTTAGCATGCCATATTTCATGTACAAACACTCTTGTAGTCTTCAGGTAGGCCAGGAGACTCTTTCTGAGATTGGACAGTGAGACAGGATTGCAGGTTGTTTCTAGTTCTCTCATGTTGATAACAAACTGCAGAAAGTGCTTTTTATCCTGCTGCTGTGGAGCTTGGTACGTAATCCAGTATTGTTAATAATGCAAAATATGATTGCAATAGCTCTTAGGAATGCATACTAGCCAAGTTCTAGCATTTTTTAAATGAAAATGAAGAATTTTGTATTTTTGAGTGCATTTGCAAAAATGCTATAGTAAAAAATACAAAAGGAGCACTTTAAGTTTGTTTATTCTCTGCTACTACATTTAAGATACCTGCTTCAGTAACATGGGTAAAGTTTATTGGGAAATTGGTTCACATCCTTTGGAAATAGCATGATTTTGGACTGACAGGAGCTGCACTGTAGCTAAAGTAATATCAACTGAGAGGAAAAATTCGGAAGAAGCCTTATTCAACCTATGGTGATTGATAGAAAGCCAAGAAACTGTGCTTTAGTCCTCTTTGCTGGCCTGTCTTCCATTTCTGGGCATATGGGATCAGACAAGGATTCATGTTGCACATTGCGTGGAAGGGTGTAACCAACAGCAACAGTGCAAAACCTGTGGGTGGGAAAAGACGATTATGTCATTCTTGAATCTGCCTGAAAGCCAGAACCACATGAAATGGAATTACTAAGAAAGTCAAAAGAGTTTGCTCTCAAAAGAGTTTGAGATTTCATAACACTGGAAGACAGAGCTTAAAATAAGTAGCACAGGCACAGATGCCTTAAAATTCCTTGGGAGCCTGCCAGCAAGTTAATAGTCTTAAATGTTTCAGAAGCTGAGGACATGAAAACTGTGGAGCACTGTGAGAGCAGTTTCCTTCTTTTCTTGTGTGGGTATTCTATAAAACACCATATTAAAATAAATAAATAAATAAATAAATAAATAAGCAGATTAATTCCATGGTTTCAAACTAACAAATGCAGATTCAGGGTACATTAAGGGACAAGGTTCCCACAGCAAACCTGGGAACACTTTCATGCATATGTGCATATGCAGACACAAAAACACATATACATGTATTTACACTTTGGTTTGTTTCTGTAAAATGGTCAATTTAGCTAATAAAGAGTGAGCTCTTTATATAATTTACTGTTTACATGAGGAATTGTATTTGTGAGCTTAAGTCCAATTTCGGGTATACACAAGTTGAAGTTTAAGCAAAACAGTAGATGAAACTTTTGTCCTCAAAGGATTGACTCTTCTTTTGCTAACACGTTTATATAATCTTAAAAGTTTTTTACTGACAGTTGTAGAGTAAAACAGGAGTATGTATCTGTGCTAAACTTCCAGAGTGATACCAACTCACATGTTTTTAAAAGTTTTATACTAGATACTGAATTTCCATTTTATTTTGGAATTTGTGAATTTTAGAAGTCCCTTTGTCCTTTAATTAGTAACAGTGTTTTCACAAGTAATGGCTCATTTAAATCTCTGCTGCTATTGTCATGTAATATGTAGGAATATACAAAATAAAGAAAGATCTTTATCAAATTTTTAGTTCAGACCTCTAAATTGCAATAAAAAAATCCTAATAGATATTATTGTGATGTGTGGACCATTAGTTACTGTTTAGAAAGAACTGTGGCCTTGAAACTGCTTCTTCATAGAAACAGGCGAAAACAGATCATAGGAATCTTTCAGTAGAAATATTTTCTAGCTATTTACTCATGAGACTTGCAACTCTTTCTCAATAAGCTGATTCAGTGTAGCTGTGAATCTTCTGGCTACTGCAGCATTGGTATTTGCTACCTTCTTTAGCCATTCTGACAATACCTACTTGCACAAACATTGAGCAGAAAAGGCCATGCTCATTTATAATGCCCGGACAGAAGTATTGGTCAGTGACTTGTAAACTTTCTAGCATGCCATGAGCAAACACAGGAATAGCAGAGAGACACTGGACTCAGTGTGGAATAGAGACTCACACAGAGTTAAAGTAGCCTAAAAACTTCTGGCCTCTGAAGTTTATAGTTTTTGCCATGATCCAAGAGAGACTAGTGGGAAACACAAAGATGCGGAAACATTTTAAACATTCTCTTTCCCACAAAATATAGTTTGTTTTATTAAAAATATTATTTATTTTTGCACATTACTGCATGCTTCAGGCTAAATTCTGTCAGCTACATTTGTGTGAATTAATTTCAATTTCACTGAATTATCCCATTTCCAGATAAACCAATTTAAGTCAGGTTAATCTGTAGTCTCAGAGGTTGGAGAACTGAAGCCTCAGCTCAAAGGGAGGTCTTGCAAGAGTGACATATTAATAAGGACAGTTTCCTGAAATATAACATGAATATAGAACTTAGAACGTAAGTTCTCTAAGCAATATCTGTGGCATCCAAGAAGGGTCTAAAAGTGTTCTTTGAAGACTTTCAGTCTGTTTCACCTGTATTTCTGTGTGTCAGGACATTCAAAGAGGATTAGACAAATTCAAGGACAACAAGTTTATATATGGACTTTGTAAGAATTAGATAAGCTTTTATCCTCTAACATTCCTGATACAATAATTCTGGGTGCTGAAGAATATAAGGGAAAGGGGCCACAGACAATGCCCCAAGCTCATGTTCTCAGCTCACAGTCTGAGCTGTACTGTTGGGCTGGGTGGCAAGCAGGGAATTCCACGTATTTTTGTATTTGAAGGCTATTTAGCCAGATGCAATATTGTAAACTCTTCAGGCTTCCTTTTATAAATAAGAATATATAGAATTATCTTTCTGTGCAAGTATGGGGATGCTTGGGGTGTTGTGAATCTGCTTTGTCTTTGATGAAAGAAGAGACAGAAAACAGATGGCAACCTTCTAATGCCTAAAGATTTCCAAAAGCAGTTCCATGGATTTTGTTCTTTTGGAAAAAACAAAATGAACAAAAATGCAGAAACTTTTTTTTTTCTTTACTGTGATGCATTGTCCTTTCTGTATTTGGCATTGTGTATGCCAGTATCATTATGTGACTGAAATAAGTGGCTTTTTCTAAAAATTAGTTCAGTTTCAGTAGTTATTTCCTTTTTAGTCTTCTGCAGTACATTTACTTCTTATTTAATCATTTGGTTTCAGCATTCACTGTTCAGGAGCGCTATCTCTATTTCCTTCCATGGAAAAGCTGGCATGGCATTCCATGGAGGTCTGTTAAGCTGTACAAGCACGCCTTATCAGAGGTACTCTTCAGCTGGCTATGTGAAACACTTTGAGATTTGGATGGAATTTATTAACTGTGTGAAATCCAGCCTTCTGAAGTGTGAGGATTATGTCTGACAGATGGTACAAGCTGGCAGTCCAACATGCTTCTATGCTCTGGGAATTCTGAAACAACTACAGGTCACACAACTTAATTTTCATATATAAGTGGATGTATCCCATGCTTAAGACAGGGTCTTTCTGGTCATCTGGCATTTTTTTTTCCCTACCTCAGGTCTCCCAAAATAGAAATATGCAGTCAAAAAGTAAAAGTGAGAACTGGCTGAAGCATACTCTCAATACAGCTGTGACATAGTTGCAGTAAAGACGTGATGCCCAAACGAAAACTAGACCTGCCTTATAAAAAGATCATCCTGAAGGAAGATGAAAGGATTCCTGCTGTTATATATGTCAAGACTTAACTTTAGAAACCCTCATTATGTGAGGATAATATCTGAGGCTTTTGATCTGAGATATGATCAGGCCCAAATGACTGTAGCAGCTCTCTCCCCAAAGTCCCATTTACTCATTCTGCTACACTTTTCATGATCACATGGACAATTCTTCCATCACAACCCACTGGCCTATAACATGAAGGTTTTTGAAATTAGACAGGTATATATGTTTGAATACCCAGTACACGTCTAAATTTTGCTGATTATTTCAATGTAATAGGCTTAACTTTTCTCCGTCTGGGCTGAAAAGCTCTGAACACTACCCCTGCAGTTTTTATGTTGCATCTGATCCCTACAAAATACAAATCTCTTTTGCAGCTGATCAATAACCAGGACTTTTTCTCTTGGTGATGTCTAACAATGTTAAGCATCAATACCAATCATTTCTCAGATTTCAACTACAAATGTGACATCTTTTTCCCTTACCAGGTCTTTTTCTTCCATATAGTATTCCTGTTATTGCAGATATCACTGCTACTGTCCAGAATTTCAGTTGCAGCTTGGATGGAAAAATGCTTGGAAAGAATCTCCCAATTTATTTATTTTGTATCATTTTTAGAGTGTACCCAGCTGAATTTTTGAAAAGCAGGTTCAGGTGAGAGATAGATTGTTATGAGGAATGTCAGAAGCCTAGTCATTGGGCTTTTTTCTTTTCTTTAATAGTTAGGTGAAAGAATGCTAGAACTGTTATAACACAGGTAATCCACAAAGTATTGCTGAGTCCATCTTGACTGATCACTGTTGTGACCCTCATTTCTCCTACTGTGGGTTCTTTTCCTTCTGTGGGTTCCTTTTGTAGTTATTCAGTTCCTACTGCACTTTTGACTGGGAGACTTCCATTACAGGGTTTTTAGATGAGAAGGCTTTGTGGCTTAATAGGGAACCAGAAATAAACCTCTCCTATAACATACATTAAAATGCAGTATTCTGTTTTCTTAATAACCAGATAGAATTGTGTTACAGTCCTGTTTCAGTGCTGTTCTGCCTTTCTCTGACCTTCTGCAGGACAGATACTCAGCTGGCTTGGCAGTTTCCCCAGACTCAGTGCAGTGCCAGCTGCTTGAGCCATTCCTTCTAAAGTTACTTTCTGACTGAGCTCTGAGGCTCTTTCTGTCCAGCTGCAGGACTCACTGCACTTCGGATCGCAGCTGGGCCTGGGTGATTCACGGGATTTGTACCCCACTAGGTAGTGCTGATAAGACTCTTGTACTTGCTGTTAGAAAGAGTGCAATACACCATCAAGCCCTGCAGTGCAGTCACACTTGAATGCTTGCTTGGCTGTATCAGCATGAACTAAGCCAATAAGGCAACTCATGCGACAGAAGCGTTGATGTATTCTGAGAGCCGCAAAAGGTCAAAGAACAAAAGAGATTAAATCCCCATTAAAATCACAGCTTTCCACTTCATTTTGCTTTGTGTGCTTGTATGTCCAAACTTGAACTTGAAATGCTAGTTTGCAAGTAGCTCTAATGTGCAAACACAGCTTTTGTCGATTTGTTAGTGTTTGTGTTGCGAAGCAAGAGATCCGAAAGCCAAAGAACAACAGATTAAAGCTTATGCAGTGTCAACATCATACTGGGAAAGAATTCTTACCCTCTATCACAGTCTTATCGGAGTGATAATCTGCATGGCCATGAAGAGCTGACTCCTATTTTTTGTTACACTGTTGGCTTAGTGCTAAGATTTCTTTGATTTTCTGCTGTTAGCTTTACCACCCAGTGTAGATATCCCCAGGCTTTCACAATTGCTCTCTTTCTTGCTAAGAAAACAAAACTTACATGTGTTTCAGTACTTCTTGGCAGCCTGCCTCCCACATATAGTTTAGGGTGAAATTTTCTACCTATTTGCTTTTCCTGATTTTAAGTATAGGTAATGGTATAATTAGCAAACAAAAATAAGTATTTTTTCCCCTTGGTTTGGGAATAAGTCCTGCTAAAAACTGTGTAAATTCTCATAAGAAGGGACTGCAGATCATCAGAGAAAAGCGTACTTCAGAGGTGTAGATCTGAAAATTTGATACTCATTCAGTTGCAAAAACAACTTGCAATAGAGCTCAATATTGTGGCTATTCCACCTTTTAAGAACTGGATGAATGTTTAAGAAAATTAAGAGACTCTCCTTGACCAAATTTTTTAATAAACTGCCACCCTCCCTGTCACTGTATATTGACTAAAGCCTGGAAAAGTCCTGCACTTTGGATGACTTTCACTGTGGGATCCAGATAAAGGGAGGCCATAATTTCTCACGTAGCTGTCTGTAATCTGCTTTCCTACAGTCACTATCCCTGGGGGCCACTCTTACAACCTCTTGCAGCCACAACAGGCTTGTGTTACAACACAGTGTATGGTCAGCTTTACTAGATTCCTGCCTTCTCATGTGTATATTTCAAGTCCTTACTCATAATTAAGTCCTTACTTGCACTAGTGAAAGCAAAGGCTGCATTCTTTAAGGCTCACATCTGAGCCTCCAGTTCTAGGGAAACTTCTGCAATTGTTTCCCATTTCTCACTTGGCAAACAGATGTCACCAAGATCCGTTCAAGCATTCTGGAGTCAACTGAATATGGATTATGCAATTTTCATATTTTTCAGTGGAGAAAAAACACTAGGATCCTCCAGAAAAGGAGCCTTTTGGTTAAGTTTGCAGCTGTTAATTCCCAATGAAAATAGGTGATTTCCTCCAGCCTACATGTAAACATCTAGCTTTCACCATATTCTTCTGGCTAAATTAGGAGATTGCCCAATTGGAGTTGTGTTTTGTGGTGTGTCTCTCACATCATGAGTCACAGGCAATAAAGGTAATTTGGAAAGAAGATAATTTGGAAAGAAGATAGCTAATGGAAGATTAGGTAATGGTCGGCTGTATCTAGGTTCTCTCTCAATTTACCCAGCTCCTCCCTAAACATTAGCAATGTTTAAATACACCCCTAGGCATGATTTCACAAAAATTGGAGACTTCAAATTATCCACATTAGTTCTTTATGAGTTCCTAATGGGGTTCTGATTCTCATTTATGCTGGCAGTTATAGAATAGAGAATTCTGTACAGTAACTTTAGTGTAAGGTGCTTCAGTATGTTAAATGAGCCCCAAATATACTCTATACTTGCTAAAATAAGTATCAACTTTTCAGAAGCACAGTAGATAACATTGCATTGCTAGATTAGGCGTGATGTGACACATCTTTCCATTCACTACAGATACAGAATTTTGTATCTGCAGTTAATGGAAAGATGTATCACAGAGATATCCTGTGAATGTTCTCTAAAGGTGCCGAAAGAACACATGAAAAGTGAATATATTCTTATCCACATATGAAGTTTTCACCAGTGAGGGATTTCTTACAAAAAGCATGTAGTCATAAAACAATGGAAAAAGCCTTCAAACTGAAAAAGAGTAGATTTAGATTAGATGCTAGGAAGAAATTCTTCACTGTGAGTGTGGTGAGACACTGGAACAGGTTGCCCAGAGGAATTGTACATGCCCCACCCGCAGAAGCATTCAAGGCCAAGCTGGATGGGGCTTTGATCAAGTTGGTCTGGAGCAAAGTGTCCCTGCCAATGGCAGGAGGGCTGGAGCTAGATGATCTTTCAGCCAAGTCATTCTATGGGTCTATTAATCCAAGTGTTATTCTACACATTTTTCAAATACAGTTCAGAGTAGTTTTTCATTTAAACCAATTTAACATCCTCTGATGTAGAAGGATATGATAAATTAGAAATTGCAAATGTGGTTCACAAGGAAGGACATTAGTGCTTTCTAAAACATCTTTCACCTTTGAATTAATACAAATATGTAGTATATGAATTTTTGTCCATTTAAAGCTCTGTTCTTGTTTAGGTTTCATGATTAGTTCAAAAGCTACTAGCCTGTGTGCTACATTTTACATAATGCTGTAGTTTCAAATTGCAAAGTAGTATGGATCAATTATAGCAGAATATTTACATCAGAAAAGAAATCTTAAGTTAATTTCAGATCATACATTTCCAGCTAATACATCAAACATACATTTCCAGCTAAAACAGAATGTCTAAATCATTTGGATGCAGCAATTTTATCTGGAGGTCATTCCTCATTTAAAATCTGGTGGAACATTCCCTGAAGACCTAATGGCAGCAGTCCCAGGGAATATGGTAACCATTGGCTCAGGCTTCTGATAATGATGGTACACAGTCAGTTGAGAGTCAGGTTAATCTGTTCTTCCCAGCATGGTGTGTTAGGTCTATGATTTCCAAAATAGAAGATCATCAAGCACTTTGCTCCAAGGAGACAATCCAAATCAAAACCCAAAGAAGTAAAATAAAGCAGAAAACTAAGTCTAAATATGATGGAAAAGATGAATAAATGAAACAGGCTTAAAACCAGGGAAGTTTTCTTGAGAAAGCTCCGTTTTGTGTGGGTGAGTTCTACAATACACAGATGCTGGAAAACTTTAAACATTTGATATTTTTCAGCATAGCCATCTGAAAAACTACCCTCCTGCTTGTTACAAAATCTCTGATGAGAAAATGTGTGCACATCACAATGAATTCTGAGAGGACAACTTCTTTTAATCACTAAGTGGGAGTCATTTCTGCCTGACACTGCAGAGGAAAAACTGAGGAAGGAAAAAAATCCTATCAAAGAATGGGACTGTGCATTGATTCTGATACTGCCTGCTCATAATACCTTTTTCTGGGCTCATTCATATAATTTGCTTGTTTTCTTTTTCATTAAAGATGTACTTTAGATGCCACATCAAATTAATTAATTAGTTACAAAATTATGCAAACAGTTCTTAAAATGGACATGCATTACTTACCATTTTAGATATGCTCTAGTAAAAGTATGGCACATTGAGACAGTTGGCTTCCCTTTCCCATTTTAAACTCTTAGAAAATTTCACATGAACCTGATGTTGCAATTGAAAAACATTTCCTAAAATGCTGTGAGTTACAGCTGACTTAAGATCTGATAGCAGCTTTGGAAGCCAGTCAATTGAGTGATTGACAACGCGTGACAATACAGCTTCAAATCAGCTTTGAAACTATCACAAGATTATGTCCAGGTGAATACCTGCAGTTCCTGAAGCTGCAATCCAATTAGATAGCCTTAATTTTCTTGAAAATATGAAAATATTTTTATGAATTCTCTGAAGCGTGGGAAGGAGTTACTAATTTTTGTCAGAGAGCATTAATCTTTAATTAGGCCATTCTGATTTGGAATCTAGTCCTGGAAGGGGTGACACTTGCCAGCTGGTTGGCTCAGACAGGGGATGTTGGGTTGTGAAGCAAAGCCCCCAAGGGAGCAGAAGGCTCTTAATGAAGCCCTGTGTGCTTCCACTAGCTCTTGTTAACACATATTTCCTTTTCGTCTCCTACTTTTCTGTGGGTTTCTTCCATATCTCTACAGGCAGCTGCTTTCTTGTAGTGATATTTTTTTGTTGTAGCTCTGAAAGCAGACAAAAGTGTGTTTCAGTAGTTAGCAATATCAGTGTTAGAGCCTAGCATAAGAGCTGTAGGCATTTTGTCTGTCAAGTAGTTTATCTACACCTACACAGATCTACCTCCTGTTAAATGGGCCTGTTTCCTGGAGCTTGGATATAGTTCAGAACTTCAAATGTATGAAACTTCTCACACATCCAAGACATTTCAGTTATGTATAAAACAGCTTTTAGGAAACATGATGGGTTGAAAAAGGCAGAGCACTCTTAAAATTACTTGCATTCAGATGGTTTTTATTTGTGTCTTGGAAGCACTTGTTAACTTGGAAGGATTCAAATTCAGATTCAGTTTGCATGCAGAGTTTGTCTGAGATATAGCTTCAGGTTTTACACAGTTATTGTTCTGTGTCATTTTCTTTCTGCCTGAAAGTAGGATGCAAGTAGTTAAAAAGCCAATTGCATATAAAAAGCATTGGCAGAAAGACCTAATTATATTGTGTGGGAATGGGTGTCCAGTTCAGGTAGAAGCTGTCAGGTCTCTTGCACTTCAGGTGCCCTGCATGCCTGTCTGCAAAGAGCTAGAGCGCAGGTTTGTAAGTGTGTTAAGTCTCTAATTGAATATAATTTGGGTAGCACTTTGATTCACCTGGGAAAATGGTGATTCTTGCCTGGTATACTGACCTGTGATAGTAACTACATTAGAAATTGAAACAGAGCTATCATTGAATTACAATTGATTAGGGTTCTGCACCTGAAAATTTGCCTATTTTTTCCAAGTGTATCAAATAATGCCTCAAAAATTATAATCTATTTCTTTAAATTGCTTTGCTCAAAGATGAAGATGCCTAGTACAATAAAGGAAGGCAGGCATACATTGGATACATAGACTTCTTTCTACATACACGTTGAAGGTTTCCTTAGCCTCAATTCTTTAACCAGGCTTGATCACACTTTCAATAAATGAAGAGACATCTGGTGAGGGGTGGAAATACGTGTAATTTTGAGAATAAAATTAGTGATGCCCTTAAAAATCATATATTTTATAGACATATTTGAAATTAAGTGTTTAAAAGCAAGAGGTAAGATCCAAAATAGAGCAATACTTTGAAGACAGGCTTTGAAAAAGGAATCCCAGACAACAAAATCCCATAGAAAATGAAAAATCCAAAAGGACATCTAGATAATTATGGTGTTAGAATTATAGTTTTGTTTATTTTTGTATAATTAAGCCATACAGAACTCACTGTTTGAGCTTTCCAGTCTCACTTTATAAACATTTTAAAGCTGACCTGACTGAAAACAAAAAACAGGATAAAGCATTAATTAAAAATGGAATAAATCCTTAAATGTCTTTTGACTACTCAACACGGTGTGATTATTTGAAAGATATTCCTTGTTGTAGAATAAAACCTTCATGCAAGATGAGGATCTCTGTTTAGGGCACAGCTGTGCTTCTGTTCTAGCATTTGCAAAAGCAATATGATGATGCTGGGAACCTGACCTTGCATCCCAGAAAGCCACACAAATAGATGTTTTTAATAGTTCTCCAGCATGAAACTGGAATATATTAGGAAATCCTGTGTCTGGTTTGGATACTGTTGTGCAATTGTTGCACACAGAAAGCTTCTAGAGCACTCCCCAGGAATCAGAATGGGTGACAGCCAAAATAGATGGTAATTAACAGCATGTTTGAGGCACTTCTTGCTTTCCCAAATTATTCTCAACAAAGTTTTTGTGATAAACTTTGAGAGCATAATTTAAATGGGTTTCATATCTAAATGAACTTTTTTTTGTTTCCTCCAGATCAGGTCAGGGAAAGCTCAAGTGCTTCTATTTTCAGGATAATACAGGCAATTTTTACAGACAGGGACAAAATTTCACCAGACTCTATTAAAGAAAAAAAGGCTGCTTTGTGCAAACCCAGCTGCTTGAAACTGTGCCAGAACATATCCTATAGGAATCAATCTTCTTTTTTTCAGGGGGATTGCGTCTAATTTATCGTAGGATACAATTTTCCATTTCTGAGGCGTGCTTAGTACACAAGGCTGTCTTAATGGAGCATGGCAAGTCAAGTCAGCCACTGGAAAATGAATACCATAAAGCATCTCCTTGAAAACTTTTGCCCACCTTGGTAGAAGTGATCAGGGAAGTTTCTCCTGAGCCTCTTGCTCTTCAGGGATGTGAATGCAAGACTTGGTAAATCCTCTGAATGAAGGAGACATTGTGGGGCAAGGGAGCATTCAGTTGTGAAACAGGCAATGGAAGAGCCAAAAGCTTCATGCAGGAAGATGTTGACACCTTCCAGCCACATAGGAATTGTGAAACAATTGTCTTCTTTAGGTTGAGGTATGGGATTGCTTATCTAGGCTGGGCTGCTTGTCATATAGTTAGCTTGAAAATGGAACCAAGCAGAGAAGACAAGAGCAAGACTAAGCATATCGCAGCACAATTCAGCTGAAAGCCTTGCATTGAAAGGCAGGTTCCCAGCGCTAGCCACAGAGAAAGAATTGCATTTCTAGGAGTGGGGAGAGCAAGGAGAACACTGGAAGATGACCTTGTCCCCATGCTTGTATCTCAGGGACCCATGGGAGTGGAGGCAGACTGGCAGATGAGGCTGGCAGGGACAAGTGCGGTCACCCCTCCTTAGCCAGAGGGACAGAGTGGGTCCAAGTGAAACCAAAACAACAGTGTGGCGACCACCAGGCAAGTCCATGTGGCCAGACACAGCATGTATGCAATATGTACTTATACAGTATAGCTCGACAAGGTCAGATTTTCTCCAGTGGAAGGCAGAACATGAAAATAGAAAATTTTCTGTTGGGAGATGACAGTGAAATGGACAGCTGCTAAGGATCACTTAGGAAAGATGGAGAGGAATTTGCACCAAATATATGTATTGATTCTGTATCCTTTTCTGTTCTTTGAAAATGCAGAATTGTAGGAATTATTTTTTCCCTCTTGCATGCCATTTCTCACATCAAGATAAGATAATCTCCTTTTGGGAAAAATTCAAGACAAACTATAAAAGCAGCTTGAAAGTTCACCATTGTTTCAAACAGTTCCTCATTGTATTTTTAAAACTGACTTGAAGTATCAAACCTCCAGTTTGTTTTGACTGGCCTCAGCCTGGTATCATCTTAAGGGATTCTTGCCAGCTGCTAAACTCTAATGAAGGTATGAATCTTTTTCTGCAAATCCTTGCAGACATGTCCCCTGTCACTGGTGACAACATCAGCAGCCAGCTTGTCGCTCAGACCTGCAACTTCACTGTCAGATTGAGATTTGAAGTTCTGTGCAGTTTCTACAGCACACAGCCTTCTCCCGTCCACCCACAGCTGATAGTTTCATACAAGCTCTCAGGTCATGCCTGGAGTCATGCCTTGAATCTGGGCTGTGCTTGCTGATCGCAATTTTGCCATGCATGCAGCCATTCATATTATCACTGTGGGGATGGGGCAACCCTGGGTGTGGGGACAGACTGGGGAACAAGGGGATGGAGAGCAGTGCCGAGGAAAGGGGCTTGGGAGTCCTGGTTGATGGCAAATTGAACTCGAGTCATTGTGCCCTGGCAGGCAGGAGGGCCAGCCCTGTCCTGGGGTGCATCAGGCACAGCATCACCAGCCAGGCAAAGGAGGGGATTGTCCTGCTCTGCTCTGCACTGGGGCAGCCTCACCTCGAGTGCTGGGGGCAGTTTGGGGCACCACAATAGAAAAAAGATATAAAACTATTAGAGAGTGTCCAAAAGAAAGGTGTGAACATGGGGGGAAGAGGGGAAGCCTTATGAGGAGTGGCTGAAGTCACTTGGTCTGTTCAGCCTGGAGAAGAGATTGTGGGGAGACCTCACTGCAGCCTACAGCTTCCTCATGAGCAGGCACTGATCTCTTCTCTGTCCCCACCGTGGGACCTCAGGGAATGGCATAAATCTGTGTCAGGAGGGGTTTACAACAAGGTTCCTCACCCAGAGAGTGGTTGGGCTCTGGAATAGATTCCTCAGGGAAGCAGTCACAGCTCCAAGACTGACAGAGTTCAAGAAACTTTTGAACAATGCTTTCAGGCATCACATCCCAGTGTGATTCTTTGGGTTGTCCTGTGCAGGGCTAGGACTTGGACTTGATGATCCCTTCTAACGCAGGATATTCTATGATTCTAGGAAACTAGCAAAGATTATGACCACAGGAGCTCTCTTTCTTGTAGCTTTCAATTCCCAAACACACCAACTGCCAACATTGTCTTTCCTTTCAAGAACTTTATGGCATGTCTCTATGGCAAATCCTTCCTATGCTGGTGCCAAAACCAGCAGGCTCTGGACTGCGCATTGCCAGAGCAGAAATGGTGTCACTACCACTGTGCTATTGTTTTCCCGGAGGATTGCCTCTTATACAGGTCCATAGATTTTGTATTTAGGTCCATAATTTTTTATTGTTCAAAAATACAGATGGAAAGTAAACTTTTTTGGATAATATGTAATTTCTTTAGTCTTATTAAAAAGATATGAAGGAGTGTACAAGTGCCAGCTTCTGGATTGATTTCTTTTTTTAACTCTAACTCCACAAATGAGGTGGTATCAAGCAGAGGCCAGTCAAAGCAAATAAGCCAATTTAAAAACTGAGTTAAAACAGATAATACCCACAAGATAGGTGGAATCCAGTCCATAATCTGCATGGAAAGTCAAAATATAAATTAATCAATTTTTATGATTAATGAATGCTAAGTATAACTTGCTAGAATATTCCCATAGTTTATGATAAATGTTCAACTAAATCTCTAAGAAATGGTTATCAGCCTTTTGCTCTGTACTCAGTGTTGAGACAACTACTGGCAGATTTGCTCCTTATATTTTTAAAGTAGCCCCCAGACACGAGACTTCTTAGACAAAAAGAAAAAATGTTTTGAGTTTGCAAGATTAATTGCTTAAGTGAAAGTTAATATGTGGCAGTGCAGTGATATGTTGGGACTAAAGATCATTATATCCCAAGTGGAATTTTACAAATAATCAAATAGCAGCATTGTTTCAAGCAAAGGGAAAAGGTGACTGAGATTTATAAAGTTAACTTGTTCTTGGGGTGCCTTGGTATTTTGCTGCATGTGTAGGAGGATTTGCAAATTCAGTCAACAACAGCCCATATGGCAGAGCCTTGCCCAGAGCTGAATGAACCATTGAGAACATTCCTTTGAATAACAGCTTTTTAATAGAACATGAAATTCAGTAAACATATTATTTGCTGAGTGCATTTAACAGACTGTCTGGTTCTAGAGGGAGTAAAATCTGAAATGCAGATACAATGCAACCAGTAATTTTAAAGTAATGTGCCAGAAAGGTTATCCTATACATATTAATCAACAAGCTCTCAGTCTGATGTCAGATGGAGTCTGAGTGCTTTGGCAAGCACCAATGGAGTATTATTTTCTGGAATAAAACCCCAGTAATCTTTACATGCTGCAGGTACTGTGTCATACATTTCCTGCTCACTAGCTCAAATTCTCTGCAGCATCTTTGTGTCCCTGTGCATGTTAGTGTTTGAATTTTCCCATATGCATCAATCTTCTTGATGGTTTTTAAGCTTTGTAGTGTAATGGCAATGAGTTTCAGGGTTAGAGTTCATGGCAATTTTTAAGTGTGAATCCTTTTAAAGAACAATGTTTTATGTCTCCTGTGAGCTCCAAGTAGAAATTTGTACCTGACAGACATCACTCATTGTATTTTCCTTTGCAACATGTTTTCCTCCTCTTCGGATAAACAGTTCAGATCTTCTTGCTGCCCTTTCTTGTCATCTTGGTTTTGGTCAAGGTAAGATCAGAGCAGCTACACTGTTCTTGTCAAGCAGCCATGAAAGCTGGGAGCTCAGAGATAAAAAGGTGGCAGCTTTAATTATGCAGAGGGGCAGCAGGCACCCTTTACAGTTTCCATAACTCAGGTGTCTGAGCCCCAAGATTTTGTCTGTAAAAATGAATTCGCAGGTAAAATAATGAATTAAAAACCATGAAAATTAGCTTTTAGTTTCTTTGCTGTGGCCCCCTGCCTTCTGTGCCACAACAATTGTGTATGTTTCATTTTTTCTCAAGACTTCTTTCCCCCTAACTGAAAGATCTGGAAATACGCTTTAAAAAGAGGGAAAAAGGTGTCTCCCTTCCCCGAGATTCTGCTGCTGCAAGTTTGGGTGGGAAATACCACCCAAAAGGGCAAAACTAATACTAAAACTGTCAGCTTCGGCAACATCATTGCTCCATATGGCTGGCAAATTTGCTTTTTCTTCTGAAATGTGGTGTACAGAGGTGGCAGCATTCTCATGGCTCTTATTGTGGGGCCAGAGGGGGAGCGCTGGCCCGGGGGTTTAATGGCGATATTGCGACAGTCCGTGCAGCTGTTGGACTGCACGGTGAGGAGAAAAATTTCCATCGAATTTCTGCTGTGTGGGGTGAGAGTGGGAACATTTAAACCTCGTGTTTAGCTCCCAGATGCACAAACCACATGTCTGAGCTGACACACAGGGAAGCATTGTTCATCAGTTAAAAATTGGCATCGGTTACTTCCTCCCTTTGGGCCAAACTGAGAACCATATTGTGACTCCTTAGGTGCTCTGGCAACAAAATTACATATTGCCCCACACTGAAGGATTAGTTCTTAGTACAAAGGGAAGGACTGTGAAATACAACAGAAATGTGTAGTATCAAATGCAATGGGATGAGACAGGTGACAGGAGACACACAGGAGATGGGTGACAGTTTTGAACTGGGTCTGATTAAGAAATGGATGTACCACTGCACATAGCGCTGCCAGACTCATTAGTGGTTTTTTTTTTTTTTTTTTCCCTGATATTTAATAAATATTGGAAAAAGTGCAGAAAAAAAATGAAAACCACAGAGATCTGTTGATGTTTACAAGACCTCAGCTGGACTGTGCTCAGGGAGCAGTTGCTTTGCTTTTGCTGGTATTATTTCCCAGGCTGACTTTCCCATGTAAACCACAGCTGTGAACAGGTGGCAGTGCATGTTCATGTGTGCTTCATGTGGGGGAATGGCCTCTCTTTGAATCTTGTGCATTTTTTTTCACGTTCAGCTGAAAACATAATTTACAATGGCAGATTGTACAGATATAAACAAGAATTTCACAAGATGAAAGTAAAAGACAAAGTCCAAAACTCCTAGTTTCTTTTGGTTTCTTTTCCGAGTTATACTTGATATTTAAGTGTACTTTACAATCAAATGCATGTTTAGAAAAGAGGTCAGACTGGGTGAATACATAAGCTAATTTCTTTTTCTTCAGATGAAAGTGGATTTTTTTTTTTTTTTTTTAATTTGGAAAAAGGTCAAGCCTCTCTCTCCATTACTACATTTTTTTTTTCCCATGGAGAATAGACTTGATTGTTCTCCAAACATTGTTTCCTGTTCTTCATGGAGGGGAAATGTTTATTCCTTGTTCCTAATAATCAGACATACTGTAATGACTTGCCCACAGGGAAGAAAAAAATTCAGGAAAGTTAAGACTGATGATTAATGTTTTCTTTATTCTGAAATTTTAACAGCAGTAGAGCAGGGGCTGTTATAGTGAAATAAGTGTGATACATTGGAAAGCCTGGATAAGCTGAAGTATGTATATCACAAGCAAAAGAAGAGTATACAGAGGCATTTATTTGCCAGAGAAAATGGAGAGAAGCATTTTCTCTGTCACTGCTCAGCCAAGCAGGCACAATCTTTTTGGTGTCTGTAAGAAGGGTATGAATGCAAAATTGGAAGGCCATCAGACTAATGCTATTCACTTAATTGCTTTAGTGGGTTTAATTGAGATGATCCCAGCGCATCACTCAAATGGCAGTTTAATGTGTCCCAGCAGATATTTTAAATTGCTCTTCAGGCAAGATCTGTTGGGGTGAATGTTTCAGGACATTCCTGAAGCCATGGCTGTTCCCCATGCAGCAGACCTTGGAAAACCAGGGGTTTGCTTGCAAGAGAGACTTTGTCAGTCATACCAGCATAATTACCCCTGGAGCCAAGGTGCACAGCTGTGCATACTAAAACTCCTCTTGGAGTGACATAGGGTAAGCCAAAGCAAAATACAGCAGTTAAAGCCACAAGCCACATGGTTTTCCTGCCTTAATTTTTTAACATAAAGTCATGTACTGAAAAGACTTTCCCACATAGTCCAAAACTAGATCTTTTATTGTAACTTTTCCACATCTATAGATTCTGCTTGAATAAGCAGCCTATTAGTTGTTTTCTAAATAAAATAAATGTGTTAGCATTTATAAATGCTAACAGTGAACTTCAGTGACTTACATTTGTTCACAGTATGTTTGCTTCAACAGAGACTAATTTTTCTAGTGCAAATGGTGGGGTTCTGATATCCCAGAATCAGTTCCCAATCTCTCAATGTGAGATTTTTGAGTCAGGGAATCTATCTATCTATCTATCTATCTATGAATCTCCACTATTTTTATTCTACTCAACTCCTTATTTCCTCATGCCCGTACTTATACAGAGCAGTGCTTCTCCCAAGATAAAAAAAAGTTGATTTTTCTGAATCTCATTCTCCTTCTAGCTGCTCATCTGGAACATTCACTTTCCTTTTCTGCCATGGGTTTAGAGTAAGTGTTGCTAGTATCCTAAAATACAACTCATCAGTTACTACTGAGGGCATAGGAAAAAAGTAACAATTCTGTTGTTTAAACTTTAGGATTTTTTTTTCACAGATACTAAATATCTCAAGAACAAATTCAGAGATAATACATTTAGAATGAAGAGTAATCCTGTTCTTCAAAGTCCTTGTTCTGAGACTTTCTCCATCAGTTTTTCCCTTTTGAATACTGTCAGGCAAATTAGAAGATAATTTATATGTGCTTTATATTCTTCCCAGATGTTCCTATTCCATCCTATTAATTTAATGTTAATTCTCAAATGTAATGGATTTTTAATGAGGGATCTAAATTAAGATATAAAATAAAACTAATTAATTAAAATGTAAATGAGTATTGGAAGCAATGAAAACAGCAATAAACATGCACAGAGAATCTAAGACTAAAAAGCATCAACAGAAGACAATGATATCATGTGGCAAAGAATTAGGGTGATGTATTTCTAAAAGTTATGAATTTTTAAAATCAAATCTCTGGAGGAAGAGGGTGTTCTGTAAGGATTTTTCTGTATAAATAGGAAGAAAATTATTAGCTTAATGACAAGTGGTGGAAAAAACCTAAACCTGAGGGAGAACACCAAAATTGAGCTGAGTTTGAAGAACACTCTTGATGCTACAAAATATAGTTGCAAATCTTTTCTGAGGTGTTTATGTCAGAATTCCAGCTGATAAAACAAGATGGGGCCTGTGTTTCTTTATGTTGATTTAATTCCACCCAACTTAAGGAATCACACTGAGTCCAGTGCACTACGTTATAGGGAAGGCATTGATAAGCTGGAAAGGCCTCAGAAAAAAAGCAGCGAAACTGAGTGGAGAGGTAGAGTGTGGAGTAAGAGAAAGAAAAGATAAGTAAAACAAGCCCAGAGCAGCATTCCTTAGTTATAATGAGAACAAAATAAGTGGTCTCAGTCTGTGATGTCTGGGAGACAGTGAACCTATATTCACCTAAGAATGTAACTGGAGCAGACAGGATTGTACCAATGGTGGTTATGGAGCAAATAATAAAGAAAGCCCCTGACACTGAAAGTCAGAGCTTCTCGAGTCATGGTACACCTACCACATTAGCTTGGTATGTGACAGAAACTCGTTCCTGGTCCCAGTTTCTGCCACCACCTAACCCAAGCTGAGGCAGGAGCCAGCACTGGCCTCTTCCAAGCACCAAAGCTATGGCTGGCAGCTAATTCACAGAATTTCCAGGCTCCATCAGACCTGGCTTTTGGGTCCCATGAGTGCATGTCCAGCTGGAGGCAGGCAGCTCCCATGGCACAGATGCCCAATGCCAACCCCCTGCCTTCTTCCAGCAAAGGGTCCTTGGGCAGGAAACTTGTGTTTACAGCAAGAATTTTGGTAGAGAAGGACACGGAGATGTGACTCTAATCAGTGAATATTTATTATAAATTCCAGTATTGGATCTCATCTCTAGATTGTACACCAGTGGAGGGGAAAAGAGACACCATTTTCCTTCCTACACAACAGCATGGTTAGGCACAGAGTCAGAAGGGGTTTAGATGCTCCTGGAGCTGTGGACCCCATTTCTGACAACAGCTGTAGATCATGTAAGCAAAAAGGTAAACCCTAAATTTCCATAAAACAAATCTAAATCTGTTACACAGATGATAGATGAACTATGTATATATTTAACCTCTAACTGCTGTGATTGTATAATATCAACATTCAGGATTTTACACATCAATATCTGTCATTATTTAATGTTAAAGGATTACCTCAAGTTTGGTAGTAAAAGAAAAGCTGGTTGTTATCAGAGACATCCAAGAGATGTACTAAGCATGGAGTTGGATGTGTTTGGAGCCTTAGGGAGAGCACCAACATAAATTACACAAGCAGTGGTTAGGATGAGGAGGACAGGAACACACGAGTTAAGTGAATTGCAAATATGTGACCAATCTTAAACCAGCAACATTTCAGCCTGAGCTGAAATAATCATGTGAAATTTTAGTACCATGTTTTCTCATACTAAAAAGGTGATGCTTTGTATAAGCAGCTGTGAATGTCTGAAATCCCTTCTAAGCCATGAGAAATAATTAGATCAGTTGACTCAGATACAACAGTGCTATTATTCACTGACTGGGCTTACTTGTGACACTGGAAAGGTCTGAATTTTTATAGGTTTATGAGGCTGAAAATGAGACTGTCTTAGAAGATGTCACAGCCCTGAAAATGACAAGTAATGGGTCAGAATCTGGTGATAAAATGTAATCTGAGGATTTGATGATCAACTAGCACCCGCATCCTGTTCCTTTATGATTTTTTTTCCTGCATGCTTCCATCTGGCCTGAATGCAGCTCAGCAGAGAGCCCTAAATCCTGCTGGTTTTGTGTTTATAGCAGCATAACCCTTGATTCAGAGCCTTTGGTAGCTCCCCTCTGGCTGCCATACACCACACATGTGCAGGAGATACACACCAGCTGTGAAGTCAAGCTGGCAGGGACTAAAGGCTAATGAGACTTTGTGTAGCTCCCAGTTCTCACATCAGAGAAGTGCTCCAGCAGCTCCTGCCAGGTTCAGCTGTGTCTCACTGTGAAACAGCCCTTTAGTGCACTCCCCTTCCCTTCCAGTGTCCTCTGGCTCCTTTTCTGTGCCCAGCTAGTCCAGACAAGTGGCTGAAGGGTTTGGTACACTTGTACAGGGTGGGCTCTTTGGGAAACTGTGGTTAGGATGTAGCCTTTGGTTCAAGAAGCCTGTAAATCACTGGTGTTGGGAAAACAGAAGGGTGTACAAGATTGTTTTCTATATTTTCCCCTAAGTATCAAGTACAGGAAAGTGAACTTATGGGATTGCATTAGGTGGATATATTTTAAGGCAGTTTTAAAGGGAACATATTTAAAAGAAGTTCTGAAATTGTAGCAACTACCTCTAATTTCTTAGGATGATTGGTTGAAAAACATAACTATCTTCTAAAGAAGTTTGTAAAGGATTATCATTATAGGACTGAGTTTGGCAGACATATCCTATATTTCTGAATAATCTCAGCTCAGAAATCTGTTTCCCATTTTGCATGTGTTGTTTATGGCTGATAGATATTTTTTCACTTTCTCTGATATGAATTATCTCCCTTATATTGAATAAATGGGCTTTGTAGTAAATGTGATATGTAGCGTTGTAGTAGCAACTTTCACATTTATCTAATTGTCATGGTTTGACACTGGCGCAATGTTAGCACTCTCATGAAAATGCACTTTCTTTAAATAAATGCTGTGAGATGTTATCAGGGACAGAGCAGAGCAGGTTTAAGCTTAATAACAAAGGAAAAAAACTTTATTAAACTACTACTAATACAGAAAACACATAAACTAAATCTAGGATGAAGACCTTTTAAAACTACTCTTCTTCTTCTTAATTCTAAACACACTCAGCCATGAAACATCACCCGGGATTCTTGATCAAATTACTACTTTTCAGGTAATCTATGCTTAAACTATCAAGGGAGAGAGAAGTCTTTCTTGCACCACAGGCCCCCCAGGAAACACAGCTGCTCTTCTGTGTTTCCTTGTCACACATGGCAACCGCCCGGAAGAAAAATCTGCCAGTGTGACACTCTCTTTTCTATGTTACAGTGCTCTCACTACTGTGCATGGACAGACTGCTCATAGGGCTCTTTTAAGGATGCTTTGCTACGGACTTAAAGATATAACAGTTCAGTTTCTCATCTTGGGACTACAGTCCCCCCCATTTTCCCCTGGGGCTGAGGGGTCTAAAAACAGGACTCATCTTCTTCTCGAAGTCAGAGGGTATCACTATTCCCTCTTCAGCTCTCTTCGTTTCTCGCTATTCTTGTGCTGTTCGAAGCTGAAACAGGTCTCCCTGGGTCACTACTGCATCCCCTTAAAATGCAGTCTCTATTGCAGGAGATTTTGGTTCAGTCCATGGCTAACAAGAAAAGTCTAGCTAAAAAGTTACTTCATCATCTCCTCTTACCTAAATATTTCTTCTTCTAACATCTCAGGTCCCGGACTATCTTTCTTCTACTACAAATCAAGGAGGAGTAATACTTTCAAAAAGCTCTCATTCTCTCGAAAGGGTTAAAAGTTCAGACTCCCTGGACGGCCGATATCTCAGTCTGGCGTTCTGCCTCTCACGCTGGGCATTTCCCCCCCCCCTTCTCTTTCTCTTCTGCCGGCAGATTTCCAGGTGCCGCCAGGCTCTCTGTCTCTTTTTCCCACATGGGGGGGGCAAAGGCATCTCTGCTTCTCTCCACCCTTCCGTCCACAGGAGCTGGCTGGGTTCCAGACCCTCAGCCCCCTCGGCCTACTTGGACAAGGCCGCGTGGCTTCCCCTCCCCCACCCAGCTTAAGGCTGGGCAGGGGAGAGTCTGCACTCTCTGACGACCGGAACTAAAAGAGAGACAGTTCTCCTGGGAGTTCTTGCTTTTAACCCCCTGTGTTCTCAGAGGCGTGTCCATACTTTCAGTGGTCACTCCAGGTGCTAATATCTAAACCTGACCACTGATTGGTTTGACCCAACTTCCTGGAAAAAATTCACTTCTATGTCAAACTACGACACTCTACCCTTCGCCTCTGAGAACACACATTTCTAAAATTATTATCAAAATTACATTCAACACACTTATACATAAAACAATAACCTATACTAACCCTCCACCTCTATATTGGCACCATAACTTAATACATGCTTTGCTCTTATTCCTTTTGATCCCATCTCACAGCTCTCATCTTATCATCATCTCATCTTGCTCAGAATTCAGTTTCCCGGTCAGGGAACCAAAAAATGTCATGGTTTGACACTGGCGCAATGTTAGCACCCCCATGAAAATGCACCTTCTTTAAATAAATGCTGTGAGATGTTATCAGGGACAGAGCAGAGCAGGTCTAAGCTTAATAACAAAGGAAAAAAACTTTATTAAACTACTACTAATACAGAAAACACATAAACTAAATCTAGGATGAAGACCTTTTAAAACCACCCCTCCTCTTCTTAATTCCAAACACACTCAGCCATGAAACATCACCCGGGATTCTTGATCAAATTACTACCTTTCAGGTAATCTATGCTTAAACTATCAAGGGAGAGAGAAGTCTCTCTTGCACCACAGGCCCCCAGGAAACACAGCTGCTCCCCTGTGTTTCCCTGTCACACATGGCAACCGCCCGGAAGAAAAATCTGCCAGTGTGACACTCTCTTTTCTATGTTACAGTGCTCTCACTACCGTGCATGGACAGACTGCTCATAGGGCTCCTTTAAGGATGCTTTGCCACGGACCTAAAGATATAACAGTTCAGTTTCTCATCTTGGGACTACAGTCCCCCCCATTTTCCCCTGGGGCCGAGGGGTCCAAAAACAGGACTCATCTTCTTCCCGAAGACAGAGGGTATCACTATTCCCTCTTCAGCTCTCTTCGTTTCTCGCTATTCTTGTGCTGTTCGAAGCTGAAACAGGTCTCCCTGGGTCACTACTGCATCCCCTTAAAATGCAGTCTCTATTGCAGGAGATTTTGGTTCAGTCCATGGCTAACAAGAAAAGTCCAGCTAAAAAGTTACTTCATCATCTCCTCTTACCTAAATATTTCTTCTTCTAACATCTCAGGTCCCGGACTATCTTTCTTCCACTACAAATCAAGGAGGAGTAATACTTTCAAAAAGCTCTCATTCTCTCGAAAGGGTTAAAAGTTCAGACTCCCTGGACGGCCGATATCTCAGTCTGGCGTTCTGCCTCCCACGCTGGGCATTTCCCCCCCCCTTCTCTTTCTCTTCTGCCGGCAGATTTCTAGGTGCCGCCAGGCTCTCTGTCTCTTTTTCCCACATGGGGGGGGCAAAGGCATCTCCGCTTCTCTCCACCCTTCCGTCCACAGGAGCTGGCTGGGTTCCAGACCCTCAGCCCCCTCGGCCTACCTGGACAAGGCCGCGTGGCTTCCCCTCCCCCACCCAGCCTAAGGCTGGGCAGGGGAGAGTCTGCACTCTCTGACGACCGGAACTAAAAGAGAGACAGTTCTCCTGGGAGTTCTTGCTTTTAACCCCCTGTGTTCTCAGAGGCGTGTCCATACTTTCAGTAATCACTCCAGGTACTAATATCTAAACCTGACCACTGATTAGTTTGACCCAACTTCCTGGAAAAAATTCACTTCTATGTCAAACTACGACACTAATGAAAGCATTATTTATGTGATTCATTGCAAAGTGCTCTGAGAAATTGGAATAAAAACCTTTTCTTGTCAGTAAGGACAATTGTATCATTCATATAGATGTATAAATTTCAACCCGTAGATGTAGGTGGTTGCTGGTGATACCTGCCCATCATGTGTTTTATACCCATGCAATGCAAATGAGAGCTTTTCCCAGAGTCTGCTGAGGACTAAAGAACAGAAAATAATGAAGTTTCTGTTGCACATGCCAAAGAAAACTACGGGAACACTCGTAGCTGCAGGATGAGGTGGAAGAGGCAGAAGTGACGCACAAGAGCCAAGTGTTGTCGCTGTTATCATTGCTTTGATTAAAGACCTATTTGTCGTGACCAATCATTTACTAGATGTTCAAACAAGTGGCTGTCAGAGAATGCTTCAGGAGAACAGCGGCAATGAGGTTTTGAAGATAAATGTACATTTTACCTATCCTTCCTCAGCTGCTGAAAAATTAGTGTCAGTGCTAATGAAGAAAAGGTCTCTTGGGATAATAGGAAGCTGCAGAGTTAGAAATGTGGGGTTTGCTTATTCTCTGTAGAGAAAAGATCTCAATGCTTTTTCTGTCACTGCAGTTTTTAAGATACTTGGATTTATAAGTCCCGAAGTTCTGAATACCACATACCTAAAATAACTCCCAATCATTAAGAGAAAAATTGTCACAAAGAAAAGGGCTGGAATCTATTTGCTCATGATTTGTTTTACTACATGCACAAGACCTCAGTCCAGTTCAGATTTTTTACTAGGTAAGTTTTCATAACCTTCTGCAATGGTTCTTTACATAGTTTAGTCCATTGTCTTAGAAGTGAAATGACTGATAGAAATGCATCATAAAAAAGTCACTTAAAGCAACAATGACAAGCTCAAAAAAAGCAATAATTATTATTTATCAGCACTGAATGAAGATTTAAAAGATAATTTCAAAATAGAAATTACTTAATGAATCATATTCTTGGTGTAAGACTGGATGTTTGAGAAACATTTTGCATTATTTTTTTTTCATTGTTGTGGATACAAACTTTGTTTTAAAAGGAGGAGCCTAAAACAGACTTCAAAAAATAGAGGGGCCTAAATTAGCATTCTAAATGATTTTCAGACACCTAGCTCCATGGCTTCTGTCTCCTTTTACCAAAGGACTCTACAGCTCCTGCTGACCCTCTTTTATTTGTTCCCTGGAATTTAAAAGTTTCTCTATCTTTCAATGTTTCAAAAATATGACTTCTTAAATTAGAATACTAAATATAGAGTTATGAGTTCAGTCATAACTGGACATTAAATACTAACAAAAGAGGAAGACTGACTCAACTTCATATCCACACCCAGTAGAAAACATTGTATACTAATTATTACAGAGCATTTGAAACTATATTGAGAGTAATTTATAATTTTTTGATATCAAGTGTTCATATACTCTTAACCCTTTACAACTATGAAGACACAGGATTTCCTAGTAAATGTTGGAAATGTGCAGAAGTCATAAGAAATCTTCATAACTTCATAACTTTTTCAAAAGTCATGGTATCAAGTGACTTTTCCAGAATTGAAATGTCTTCTGCTCAAACTATGAACTGGGTGGCTGCACAGAAAACACAAAAGCTTTGTTAGCTGCTGTAATTAAAATAGCTGGAGTATTACAATTGAAGCATTTGTGTTTAGCACTGTTTTTCAAAGCTGTTAACTAAAAGCTTGCTGAAGTCTTCTGGCATACACAGAAATGAGACTATTATGTCAGTGTGTCAACTTCCCTTTCAATTCTTGATCCTTCCATGGAAAATGCTAGTACTTGCCGAATTCCTCAGCTAACTACAAATAAGAATTCCACTTTCTAAATACTTATTTTTAATTTTACTGCTGTAAACAAAGGTAGTCTTTTAAGTGAACCAAGTGTTATCATGATCTAGAGAAGATATTTGGAAATTTGACTGTATTGAACTGTATCAAAATCTTGCATTTGATTAAAAAAAATTAAAAAGTGAGATCAATTGAAGGATCTGCTGTGGGACTGGGTGGTATATGCTGGAGATGGGGTTCTGTCTGCCAGACAGCTCTGGGAACAGCCCTAGGCAGAGAAGTCTTAGGACAAAGTGAGAACTACCTGTAACCTTAAAATCTATAACCACCTATGGAGAAAGCTCTGGTTTCCCCCATTTCCTCAATTTAACAGGGTTTTCCAAAACTTTAGGGTATTTAGTACCCCTTGCCTTTTTTATGAGATGATATTTCTCCCCCATCCAGTTCTTCATATAACTGAACAAAGTAGCTACTTCCCCTGCCCTGCTCCTATGAATAGCAAGTTATTTTTGTTAGCCTGAGCTAACAAAAGTGGAAATAGCATATAATCTTAGTAAATATTTTTAGAGCAGGTCAAGTGAGGATCTAGTGACTTGATAAATATTTAATAGTGGTTTCTTATCTAGAGCTACGTCTTGCGGTATGCTTCCTATTTTTCTTACTTGCTTTCTAAAACCCGCTTAGACTTTCTGTTATCCTCCTGATGTAACCTCCAGGTAATCTGCAGGAGGAACAGCAAAATAATGTCATTTTTGAGGAATGACTTAAGAGTACCAATTTCAAGTTGAAAAAAAAAATCCTTTTGTTTTCTAGGTTTTGACCCTAACAAAGAATTCAGTGTATGAGATAAAAATGTATAATGCTGTCAGAGGGCAACAGAATGTCACCCTTCATTGGCCTTTATCAGGCTATATAAGCATTGCACTGGTTGCAGCATGTGAAAGGAATGATCAGTGCACAAAGCACACTTTAGAGTATCAATTATATCTATGAGAAAATGAAGACGGAGGGAGGAATAGGAATTTGCCTAGTAAGTTAAATCCAAATTTAATTCAGTAAGGCAGTTTTACATCTGTTCAAGTGAGCCTGGAATTGAATGAACATTTCTCATCCTTCTCTCTTTCCATCTTGCAAAGTACAGTACCCAGCTGCAGATAACTGGCTAAATAAAGCACTTTTTTTTTGTTGTTTTTATTCCCTTGTTTGTGCATTTCACTTGCTACATGTCCTACATTGCTTAATTTACCATAATGATTTTGAAGATCACTTCCACCTAAACAAGGGGTATCTAGACTTCCCTGACAACCAGAGCACATACTAAGGTTGGATAACTTTCATTTTGCTTAAATTTCCATAATTAAAGATAGACCAAATCAGAAAAAAAACCCAGAAAATTCAAGGCATTGAATTATTATCTCTGACATAAAAATTAGAAATAATTCTGCTGAATTAGTTGCAGTTATGTCATTTTCATAATGTCTCAGATTCTGTAGAAGTGGAAAATTTGGAATAGGATTTGTCAGCAGATATGAAGGTTTAAAACTCCTCTCTTTGACAGGGGTAAAGGTAAGGAGTGGACCCTTTTCCCTGATAGTCACATAAGAATGTGCCAAAATAGAAGGATAGAAAAGACACTTCCTATATAGGAAAAAATAAAGACCGGAAATAATTTGTGCAATTTAATATTAATGTAATTTTCAGATCTGTGTTGCATGAAAATGAATTTTTTCAAACATCAATCAAAGGTTCACCTTAAAAATACAGATCAGAGACAAATATTATTAGTCAACTCTGTTCTCCTTTCATTGCCATTTTTCTTGTGAATAAGCCCATCAGATTGTCTCCTTGGTTTTGATTTTTTTATTAGTTTAATATTTGATTGAATAGGTGCTAAATTCTCTGATCTATTTTTATTAGACTCACAAGAAAGCTTCATAACTCCTGCCAAAAGAAGATGAAAACATGGAGAGATGGACAGGTGTTTCTGCTTTATTTGTGTTCCCTCCATTTGATTATCTGGGACCCTCTGTCTAAAGAATAAGTGGTATAGAGTAGTATAATGCAATGTGAAATAAAAAATGATGGCCAGTATTCATATTCACTATTAGAAGTATGAAACTGTTTCATTGTGCACTGAAAAAAAATCCCTTATCTACCACCTTAACTATACCATTATGGTCCACAGTTCATCTTGCTATTAAACCTGTGTGGTTCAGTCACAGCCATGAAAAGTTTTGACTATAATCCCTTTTGCTCTTGTACCATCCTTCTTGTTGCTTCTGTCATTTCTTAGGTGTTCACCTTTCACACCAGTGACTTGTCCAGGCTCCATAATGCTCCTGCTCTTCTCATCCAGGATAGCTGCTGAGCATAGGAGATTATTTTCTGATGGTCTCTGGATCCATGTACAGCTGCAGACACTGCATGAGAGCTGCAAGGATTCCTCCTCTATTAAACTCCCTGGATTCAGGTCTCATGCAGTGTAGGGCTCCGGTCCAGTCACTGCTGCTGTATGTCGCCATCCTCACCACAAGATTAAGGCTTTTGTGACTTCAGCTTTCAGCTTTACTTATCTTTCAAAGTTTGTTAAAATTTGGTAGTCACTTTTTGCCCTCTATATTTCTACCTTTAACTAGCTGATTTAAGGAAAAACATAGAAATTTACAGCATTTGAAAATAACTGCTATGTGTGCTGCTAATCAAGCCAAGGTCAGATTGGCGTAAGTACTCAGTATATTGAATAATTCTGAAAAGGTGACAACATATAAAATATCTGCACTTCTCTGACCCTGACACTGTTATTGCAGATAAAGTTTTGGGACTGAAAATTCATTACAGCCATGCTGAATAATCTTCCTAGAGGGCTGCCTTAGGCTGGTTCTGTCTTGATCTTTTCTGATGTGTATATTAACAGAACTTTCTATTTTCTACACTGTCATGGATTATTTGTAACACTTCTGCAGGTACAAACCTACAGTTACAAACTTAGGGATTGAATTAAGCATACAAATGCAAGGCTCTTCATCGGAGCAAACATAAGACAGAAAAGATTTATTAACTTCCTGATCTGACACATTTAAGTTCCAGTTGGTAAATAAATTCTGCTTTGAATGATGTTCCCCAAGTGGATCTCTATAATTTATATCTGAAGATGCCCAATTGGGAGCCTCTTAGATATTTAGCTAGTTTAGTAATCATTTGATAAATGTCAAAGGGTGAAGGCAGCAACCCGGTCAGCAGGGCAGGGAGCCAACAGGGCAGAACAGAAAACAATGTAAAACTTGTAACTTGTAACTTGTAACCCCTGAGTACCCTCTCAGACATTTTTCCTTTTCAAATGTCTGCATCAAATCTAGGATTTCCTTTGGTGTTTTCTGTTCTACCAAAATGTATAATGGCTTGTGGTGTTGACAGCTCCAGTCAAAACTGCATTTATAAGAAAAATATGAACAACTCTTCATACACAGGTCACATTCTGTGTGTAAAAGTATGGAGTGTTAAGTAAAGTTCAAAATACAAATATGTTTCAGAAGTCAAACTTCTCCTCTGTGTGGCTGGACACATCTGTTATGAATAAGAGGTTTCATAAATCATTGAAGATGGGAAAAAACCCATTCTCAGTTCTCTCAGAAAATGTATTTAGTCTCTTTGCATTCAGTTAATGATGTAAATTTTCAAAATTCTGTGTCTTTATTGCTGCATTGATACATACAAACATGTACAGTGGTGCCTGGTGTTTGTGGTTCTCAAATCTCTGTTTAAATCTTGACATTTGAATTTAATAGAAAAATTTGAACAAGAGGAATGGATAATAATGATACAAAACACTACAGAATTGACACAGAGGAGTGTTTCTGGCTGTCATTTTCTTATATCTTTTATTTTTAAGGAGTGGAAAATAAATTTCTCAACAAAAAGCCTGTCAACAGATAGAGTTGGACAAGTTCTGGTGAGGGCCAAAGAGGGTACACAAAATTTCATCTTCTTTCTTTTGCTTTGAGCAATTCTGCAGAATGTAGCCTGGCCTGTCAAAAAGGTCTGGCCTTTCTGCAGGGCATCAGGCAGTATATCCATTCAGGCTGCTGACAACACTATTGGGGCTTCACAAGCTGTGTGTCCATTTAGTGAAAACAAGCTTGTCTAAAAATGGGAATTTCGTCTTCTGCTTTTTCATTAGTGTTAGAGAAATCAACCATCTCTCTCAAAAAGAACTGCATTTCATTCACTTATCCCATAATTGGGCTGAAGAATAAAGCCATGACATTTGTGGTTAAATTATGACATGCTATAGAATTAAAAAAAACTCTACCTTGTAACAGTCTGTTTATCCTGAGATATTATGGACTTACTAAGATAATACTGAAATAAAAATCCTGGATGGGATTCCTTGCATGAAACTGGCTTCTAAAAATGAATTAATTTTTTTCTTTTTGTATGTAGCTCTGTTAAAGAAAGAAGGGACAATGAGGGAAACGTTTGGAAAAGTTCTTTATACCAAATAGTGGCCTAAGAGATATTGGTACGTTTTATTATAACAACTCTGTGCATACATCCCACAGATTAGTCTTCAAAAGTTGCTAGCAATCATGGTTTTTTTAGGCATTGAAACATCAGTGTAGAGGTATTACCTGAATGCATTTATCCAGTCTCAACTGTTCATATGCTGTGCAGGACCCCAGTCTCATAAGACCTAATAGTAACATACACTTGGTGCAAGCAGTGCTGTCAAGAGATTTGTAAAAAGAAAGTCTCAGAGCTTGGTGACACTGGAAGTTCTTTAGCTCAGTAAACTGTCAGCACTGAACACCATTCAAAAGATGTAAACATTGGAAAATATTTTACAAATGCTTCAAAATAAAACTTTTTTGTGCACTCTCTTTAGAGAAATGTGAAAATATAGAAAATTGCAAGGTGGCCTCTAAAAAAGTAATCAAAGCATACCAGTATTGTCTACAGGTAATTTAAAGGTAATTTTAAAGTACTTGTTTTTGTATCCCAAAATTCCTTAAATGACTTGATACATCTTGTTTGAGACTGAGATTTATGTAATGCCAATAATGTGCTGGTTTATCTCAGCTGAAGAAACAAAAATTGGCAGCTAAAGATGTTTTGCTCTGTAGCCACAGAATGCCTCTAATCAAAGATGTATCAAAATGTTTTTCAGCTTCCTGAGTGCACAGCAGAGAATGGAAACATCTATTATTCTGAAGACAGCAATGAAGGTACAGTAGCAGCATTTGACAAATTTATGAAAAAACTGCACCACATTGTTTGAATTTTCAAGTGAGAGCTCTTGGACACCAATTAGTTTACGAATGAATGGAAACTCAAAATGACTGCCTGTCCCTACTAGGAATGAGCTGCATTTTGAATTTCCCATGTTGATTAATACAACAATAAGATATTAAGGATTATGAAATAAATTTTTCCACCTCAAAGAGATGCAGAATACTGGCACTGTGATTGTGTTAAATTTTAACTCAGATACTGAGTATCTGTAGACTTCTTCCCACTACAGATTTTTACACCAAGAATCATTCTTGTGAAAACTGTACTTAAAGAGAGCCAACTGATTTTTAACATTTTGATCATGACAGAAAAAAGAGTTTCTAGATCTTGAAATAAAAACACAGAGATGACTATTAACTTATAATAAAATGCAAGTTATGTGGTTTCCATTATTATAGTGAAAGAGCCATTAATCTTAAATTTATGTTCCGCAGTGTTTGCAAAATAGATAAGAAGGGAGCTTTATCATATCTCTTCATAGGAATTTGGTGAGGTTACATTCCTCAGCAATGTCTGGGAACTGTCAGAAATCAGGCACGTGGTCAGTGTCAGGTCTGTGTTAATTAGGACTTTGATCAAAGTGCTGTTACTGCAGAGCAGAACTCTGTCAGTTCTAGACCAGTAGATCTGCTTGGAAAGTGAACAGGATGCTAGTGTTACAAAACCAATAATTAATCACAACTTACAAGGTTTGGTGGTTGTTTTTTCCTTTTTTTTTTTTTTTTTTTTTTTTTTGGGTTTTTTTTTTTTTTTTTGGTTTTTTTTTTTTTGAGGCATATCCAAACAGCTGGTAAATTAATTTGGACCACTGGTAACTACTGCCCTAATTATGAACACCATTGCAGCATTTCCTAGCTGTGTGCAGCTGGCAAGATGAGGAAGAGGAAGGAGGCATGGTCCAGTACTAACATCTGTACAAAAATCAGAGCCACACATGCATGCACACTCTGGCTTTTCTATTTCATTACTACTGTTCCATGATCAGTGGTCATTTAAGAGACACTAAGAAAACATTATGAGAGCAGTTCAGACTGTAGAAATAGACACACCTGTGAAGGACAATATAGAAATTTAATATGCAACTGAACTAGATTCATTCACTTCTCTGTCCCCTTCACTACCATCTTCATAACAGAACTGCTTAAGATTTTACCTGTTTTGGGAAGAAGAATAAAAAAAAAAAAAAGTGTGTTTTGCTTAGGAAAAAATACACAAAAAAACCAAAAGGTGTATTTTTTTCTGATTATTATTTAGAGCCACTCATGACAGGAGCATTTGAAATAATATAAATGTTCTTTTCCCTTCAGCTAGCACATAAGAGCTTGAAGAAATTTCCTCCATTTACCATTGTCAGGCTCAGTGGGAGTCTGAGTTGCTGAGCAACCATTTTTCTTATTTGATGTAATTTATCTTTTGACTAATAGAAAACACTACTAATGGATTGACCAGAGAAGAAAAAGCAAAAGAACAGAAACTACTAGATACTGAATTGAGCATCTATAATATGAACCAGTTTTGACATAGAAGTAATGAAAATTCCTAAGTAAAAATAACCCCTCCTTATGAGTTTTATGTCTAAAGCTTACCTGCATTTGAAAACAGTGTCTATCAGTGAGCTATGGAAGATTTCATAGTAGTGCCTTGTTGGGTCAGAACATTGCCTGACAAACGATAATGGGGAAAATCATGTAGGCATTTACATATGTTGAACTTGCATACAAGTTGTTAGTAAATGTGGAATATTATTGATATTTACTAATTATATTCCAAATGCCTTTAGAGGCCTCCTCAAACCTGCTAAGGCACCCTAAGGAGAGGAATGGGGAAACAGTGATGCTGTGTGATCACTGCTATGGATCAATTCCAGGTATTTGCAGGGCAAACTGAGCATTTTCCCAGAGAAATTAGCTGTTGTGGTCCTCCTGACTTCTCTGCTTTCTTGAAGCTATGGGAAATCACGAGGCTGGAGGATCCTGGATTTTGCAGTGTTTGCATTTTGGTGGATAACCTTCTCGTCCAAGGAAATCACAGAAGCAATGACTTCACAAAAAGAGAAAAACTATTTTGATAGAGTCCTGCTCTGGGAAAAACTATACCAAGAATGAAATGCTAAAAATGAATGGATCAAGAAAGCTTTTTTTTTTTTATACTTCAGTATATGTGCTCTATGGAGGTGAATCCATGACCCTGCCTCCCAGAGACACATAAATTTATACAGCTGCCAACAATTTGCTGTATTTCTGTCAGCCAGTTCCCAGGGTGTGGCGCAGCCTTAATACAGAGCACAGATTTTGTATCTCAGCTCTGTGGGCTGATGTAACCCCCTTGGACATGCAAAAGAGAGAGGAGATTTAGTTTTGCAAGATTCCAAGACTAGCTATGTTTACTTGCTGATTCATGATTCTTGTCACACAACTTAGCGATAACTGGGAAGGCAAATTTGGAAATAAAAATTTACTTGTGGAAACACAGAATCAGCTTCTAGAGAAGGTATTCTGGTGTGGTGGTGGCAATTTAATCTTTCATTGTACTCAGTGGTGGCCAGAATGACAAGATACAAAATGTAACATATGGAAGGCAATTTACAAACTAACTGTGGTAATTCTTAGATTGGTGTAGTGGCTTGATAAATGCATCTGTCCTTTATTGTTCATAAGTGTATGTACAGAAATTGTTAATAGTCACTGATCAGCCATCTGAAGAGATGTTCTGTATTTGTAATAGGGTTGTTATTCAATCCAAATTAGTTTAATTTTTATTTCTAGTGGCAATCCATCAATTTGCATTTATTTCCTCTGAGGGCAAGGGAATTTTCAATCAGTTTAATTTTTTTTTTTTCTATTTTCTTCTTCTTAACACATAAAAGAACTTCACGTGGTTTGGTTTTGTTTCATTTTTAAACCAAACACAAACCATTTTGGATAAAAGTTTTGCATCTAGAAAATTCTGGTTTCTAGTGAGTGTAAATTACCAGAATAAGAGACCTATCTCTTAGTAAGCAAGACTGTTCCATGAGCTCTATTACCTAGGATTTTTTACTGTGAACAGAGGCTGAGACTAAGAAATTATAATTTTTTTTTCTCTGAAAAATAGATTAAGATGTTTGATAAGTTTATTATCCATATTTATCAGATGAATTTGGCTATTAGAAGTTAGGCTACAGGACAGACATGAGTGTTGCTGAAAAGGATGAAAAATATTTTTTCATGTGTGTTTCAGGATATCCTTAGTAGTTGTTACTTGGATAACTTGTGCTAAGTCACTTGGATAACTTGTGCTTTATTTATTATCACTGAGGATTTAAACTTGAAACTGTTGTTTGGAATCAGAGTAGCATGAATTCAATTTTAATTTTTACTTGCCAAGGTAGTAAGCAGGAATAGAAATCAGCTTGTCATATAAAAACAGAAAATGTGGGCAAATCCACTTAGTCAACAAATAGTAATTATTAAGAAAGCAAAGACTTTACTCCTGTCATCTGTGGTGATAATTAGAGAGCCATTTTTTTTCATATAATTAAGTCTGTGTGCTAAAGAGGAAAAATGCTGAACTTCTCTAATAACTAAAAATATCATGTCCTTAACATATACAAAAAGACCACAACACTGAAGAGAATACTCAGCTTAAGGACAAGGAAAACATATTCATCATTCATATCCCTCCTAAGGAAGCTCTGCTATAATTGCAGTTCACACTGGAGTCAAGCCCAAAATAGTACCAACAATGGAAGTGACAACACCAGTGTCACTTTTTCCCTTAAGCATACAAAGGATCTGAATGCCACATAAAGCAGGGCACTGAAAATGTAAACTACAACCATGGGATTTTGTGAGCTTTCATCTATTCTTGATCTGCTCTTGGCAAAACTTTAAAGAAAGGTTAACTTATATCTGCATTTATGTGTGGGTAAATAGGAAAAATGTGCAGTGATGTTGATAGCATAATTTGGAATTAATTAAAGTGCACCTTATCAGTAAAATACCCTTGTTTTTGCTTATTTTGGAGTGGCAAAGGTACAGGGACTTCCTGATGGTGCTTTAATCTTTTCCAATAACCAGTATGAAGTCCTGTTTGAAAAGGGTTAAACACTTGCTAAAGCGTTGTACGTGCACATTTCTATCATCATGCATTGCAGTATCTATTCCCTGTACAGACTGCAGAGATAAGTTAAGCTTTAAAGGAATATGTGATGTGATCCACAGGAATTTAGTGGTCAAAAGCACTTCTCAGATCATCCTTTCTTGGAGCAGCAAAACTACAAACATCTCCAGAGAGTACTCAAACATATTGTTGGGAGCTCCTTCGCTGGATGTGTTCTTACAGCTGCCCTGGGAGCAAACTGTAGCCTAAAATTCACCAAACTATTTTCGTTATTCTCCAAATATTACTGTGCTAAGAATTATTAGTACCCCATTGGTACCAGTGAATGAACCTGAAATTTCAAGGGCACTTGAAAGAGTATTTTCTCTCTGATGTAGGCTCTCAGGCCTTGGAAAACAGGGATAATACTGAAGCGACACAAGGAACTGAGTGTTACGGAAGTTATCTGTGAGCCAGTTCAGGTTTTCATGCATCCTTTGGCCTTATCTCAAATATACTTTGTTGTTAGCAAGAGAGCAGAAGTATACTGAGATTAGGAATATCCCACTTAGATGGAAATTTGTTTTATGTGCGGTTCCCACTAAGCAAAGACCAATAGGCTGGAGAAAGCGCAAGTGCATTGCTGAGAATTAATCTGAATTAGGTTACAAAAAAGATTTTTTAACATCTAAAGCTGAACTGATGTTTTATGCTGAATGATGAAAGTTGGAAAACTATAAAGGAGCTTGTGTTTTAATAAAAAATGTGTTGCCCAAGAAAACAATAGATTGTCAAAATGCTCATGTAGATTTAAACCATGCTTTTACTGGATAGTATCAAAGAATAAAAAGGTCTCCAAGCAGAAATCACACTTTTGATAATAAATGTAACTTCCCAAGAAAAATTCATTTAAGAATATTAATAACTGAAACCCCCTTCTAATTAAAAAAGTACCCCACTAATAAGACAGTTACCTTGAAAATCAGAAAGATGGCCATCTGATATAAATTTTCTCATGTATATTTTAAAAGCTTTTGTGAAAGCAGGCAGTGCTAAAGGAGAAATAGATTTCTAAAATTCTTTCTAAAGAATAATATTTTCATTTAAGTGAAAAGGAAAAAGGCTTTGTTTTGAATTTTGAATATGTACCTTGTTCACACTGAAAAGCTTTGCTCTGGCCAGCATGGGAATCACCTACAGAAATGCTTGCTTAAAAATGCTGTTACCAATATCAACATATTTCAAAAGGAATACATTTTATTAACTATTTAAAATTCATGTAAAGTTTGGCTTTTCGTTAAGTCTGTAGAGCAGAAAAAATTGTAGGCAGTAAGCCTCAGCTTGTGTCATTCTCTATTATCCAATAAGAGTAGACAGTAGCTTTAAAATAGTAGAAAATAAATATATAACTAAGCAATGCATTTCTTAGCTGTTTGAGGCCTTCTTGCACATTTCCATGACACAATGTCTGCGAGTACAATGGCATAATGCCCACTGGGGAAAAGACTGGAATGCTATTTGTTCCCAAAACTGCATTTCCTTGTAAGGGAAAAAGCTCTAACTTGGCAAACAGTTTCCAACCTTTCACTGCATTTTCAGATAAAATGATAAAATCAGGGTTGTCTTATTATTTTTTTTATTTTTAATTTTTTTTTTTTTTTTATGTCAGAGGATTAGGGAAAGAGAAGCAAACATCTTTCTGTGTCTGGTAATACTGAACACCAAGGAGATTCTTCCTTTCAAAAATCTGAAAAAGTTCATTCCTAATGGTTAATAAACAAACCATGTCAAGAGTTATTTCTTAATTTACATAAATAGTTACATATTTAAACCTAACAATTACTTCAAGGCCTCCTAATAAAATGCTCCCTGAAGCTGCATTAGTACAGTGTAAAGCAGAGTTTCAATGGTAAGAGAAAGCATACAGTCTACTGCTGGGTGCTGCTCTATAAATGTTTACAGGATAATAAACACCAGGCTTAATTGCATCGTCTGACAAAATATTTATTAAATTCACTGCAGCTGACTAGTATTGCTTCCAGCAATTCCAGAAATGGCCTTGTAGGAAAGAGCTGAAAAATTTTATACTACATTGATTGATATTGCCTCTGAATTTAGATCCGAAGTAACTACTCAAGCATTTGTTAAATGTTTGACATGATACTCCTTGCAGGAGAGATGCCCAAGGCCTAGGAGAAAGCCAGAGCATAACTTAAAGCATCATGTAGTTTGCTGGTAGGTTAGTATTTTCAATAATTACTTGAGCAAAAAAGAATTTAGCCAGACTTCTTTTAAAACAGCCTCCCCCTTTTCATAACTACTCTTTTTATGGCAAAGGGAAGATTTTAGAGATGGATAAAATTCCAGTGAAGAGGAAAGAAAAATGATGGAAAATGGTACATGTTTTAAGAGTAACAGCAGGTCAAAAAAAAAAAACCAGAAGCAGAGGGAGATTAACCCAAGGTAACAGTGCTAGGAAGCAAAATGAAAACAAAAGTATGATTGGAAGAAGGAAAAATAAATTTAGGAGAAAGGGTTCTGACCATTAATTAAAGGTAAGGTCTCAGCTGTCAGAGACATTGATTGTGATATTCCTGTGAAGCAAGAGAACAAATCATTGGGCTCACACCTCACCTCCTGCCTCAAGTGATACTCTTGCTGTGCACTCTTTCTACCTGTGCAGGCACACATTATCTTCAGACTTTGTAAGTCAGCTAAATGGTCTCCATTTTTGCATGAAGAGAAGACATTAAACAAATTACTGAGATGAAATAAGAATCAGCCAGACAAAGAAGCCTGTAAAAACCTGGTACTTCCTTAGATTTACCTGTCATCACTGTGAAAAGCTGGCCTGAGTCCTCTCCTGGGTACACCTTGGGCTATGTAGTGCTGCTGTAGGCTGCAGAAGGTGTGTGCTCTACATCTAAAGTCACTCTGTATAGATTTGAAAGATTTCTGTGGAAATAAGGAGTTTGCATGATCTTTCAGTGCTGCTTTGACATCTGCCGGTACGCTACCACACAGAATCAATCCTCGTGAAGCAAGTAAATAGAAAGTTCTCAAACATCTCAAGGTCTACAAATGCTCAGTTCTATACCTTACATGTCCTTAGTTTACAGCCACATGATTTAAAAATAGCCCTTGAAATGTTTGCCTGATGAATCGGTTCAGTGAATGAACACCTTACAAAGTGGCATACAAACCTTTATTATCCTTTTTTTCCTAATAAAGGAAAAACAAATCTTTAGGAAACATCTGGCTTCCCAGAATCTGTAGGAAGTCTATGGTTAACTCCCTCTACAGCAGCATAAGAGGTATTTGTTAGCTTGAATAGCAGTATTTTAATAAAGCAGTAGACATCATCCTGCTCAGGGAAATTGCACTGGCAGATAAGACACTCATGAAAAACGGGCATGTTTACTCAGTGGGCCTAAAGCTGCTGCAGATGGGAAAATAGAGTGTTAAATAAGTGTGATGATACTGAGCAGGGTGAGCTGATACTGACTACAGTACAGCTAAACTCCAACACAACATATAGCCCGAGCTACCTCTTCTGTTTACAGCAAAGCCTTTGCAAAGAAAACACCTGAACTCAGCCCTACGCAATTATATATAATTAATACAAAATTAAGTACAGGTCTGTGGGGGGAGAAGGGGTGGGATGCTGAAAAAGGCCATTTTCTGATTTTCATCCAGAAAGCAACACCTGCAAAACTGACTTTAAATTGTATTTCAGAAGCTTGAGGAAAATGCCGACTTTTTGGCAAGACGGTCTTTTTTAACAGCTGAACCAGGGAAGAAGTTCCAAAAGGCGTTTCACTTCTGGAAGGATACCTACAGCTGTTCGATTCCAGCCAGACTTTAGAAAGAACACGGTTTTAAGATGTTTGCTGCCATCTAGTGCCTTTATTTCTAGCGCCTTGGAAAAATGGCAGTCACCGTTCATAAAAAAACTTTAGAGGATAAAGTGGGTATTAGTACACTATTCTTCAGCTGCCACTACAGAGAAACACAAACTAAATGATGATTTCCATAATTCAGGGCTTGCTTGGTGTAGAACCAGGATGGAAGGTCGTTTGAAGTGGTAACAGCAAGGCCATACTAATGAGTCTTGGTTTATTTCAGCACAGTAACAAGAAATATCATTTTTATGTACATTGGAAAGGGATATTAGAACTTATGGTTCAATATCAGTTTTTGATATGGTTATGGGGAAAAAAAACTCCTATAAACAAACACTTGAAACCGCTGCCTATCAGCTGAACTGAAATGAGGGTGCCTTGCCACAAAATACTGTTTCAATGTCATCCCCTATTATTGTTATTTTGGTCGTAAACAATTTTCCCTGTGTTGCCCAGGTTCAGTATTTGGCAGCTACCAAGTCTTTTCTGAACATGTGTCAAATGTATCACATTTCTAGAAAGTGAAAACACTCAAGTGTGTGGAAAAGAACACTTTCAAACTCTGGACACATATTTGTCTTGGGCCCATATATTTGTCTTGGGTCCCTAATTCAGAGGATGCAGTTGATACATTTAGTGAAATGACACAAAACCACTGGTTTTGTTAGGCTAAAGAAGTATATCTGGCCTCATTTTTAGGAGTATTAGGCTGTCTTTGCATATATGAGTCCAGTGAACATAATTTTACAGTTACTGCAACAGTAAAAATTCAGTAACAGCTCTCCTCTTACACTATAAGATCAGAATCTATGGCCATAATTTATAACTCCACTTTTTTTTAAAGTAAATTAGAATTCCTAAATGCTTTCAAAGTCTTGAGGTTTTTTATTTAAAAGTCTTGCTGTGGCAACTCTTAAATCTAATCTGAAAACACTTCAGACACTTGTAAATTTAGCAATACATGTTATCACTATCAACAGTGCAAAGCTGTAAAATACTTGGGCTAGGAATCTTTCTGTAAGTATTTTTAGTATCTAATAGAATGATTGATAGTACAAGGAAGGTTTTCTGAAGAATAACTGAAATAATCTCTGCTTATATTGGCTGTTTATGAAGTGAGCACAAGAATCTGAGTCTAACATGGTGCCCAAGTATGTACATAAGTACAATAAACATAAGAAATCAAGCCTTCAAGGATCACTCTGGGACACAAAGTGCTTGAAAAGGATGGTATTCAAGAAGAGTGTTTGCAAGAGGAAAATAACTGTCCCCAGGTGTCTATTTGTGACACAAGAGAGTGTACATGAGCCTGGAGGGCTATGGTTAATGGGTGCTACTACTTCACTGTTGCTCTTCCACTGAGACCAGTCATGAAATAATTTTTCTTTGATGGGGTCATGAAACCAGTCATGAAACAACTTTTCTTTGATGGGGTAATAAGGTGAGCAGTCACAGTATTTTATACAGAAGAGCCATGAAAACAACTCTGTTGACCATATTATGTTGATCATATAGCTGGAGTAAACTGGGTAATAAAAGCAATCTTACTGAATAGGAGTCATTTGTCCTAAATCAAATTATAGCTATTACATTGCATAATTAATAACATTGCATTATTAATACAATTAGTGTCTGTTATTACTTAGTGCATGTTAATCTGGATTTACGATTAGAGATTAATTGTTCATATTATGAATTTCTATTTTTGCAAGTCAAAGCTGTTCTAGAGTAATGACACATGCAGAAATACAAATCACATTAATTGGCATTCATTTGCCAATGATAAGGGTTTTTTAACTGGTAGTCCTTTTCTGTGTACTTCCACTGATCAGATAACTGATCAGATAATAATTTATGCAGAAATTTTATGGTTTGGTTAAGGTCATTAACTATTGAGAGCAATATTCACAAATGTAGCCTAATTTCCCTTCAAGAAGCATTTCTAAAGCTTGCATGTTCTTCATGTATGCTTCTGAAGTTTTATTGCCCATAGCTTTGGGAAATGTTTTAGCTTCTCAATTTAACCTTAAAATTTTGAGAGAATACCCTTGCACTGGGCCAGCCCTGGTAGCCCATGGATTTTGTCTTAACACAATATGCCACTGACAGAATGAGTATACCCTTTATTTGTACTCCTATTCAAGCTCATTTGAAACATTTGGAACAATATTACATTTTTGGGTCAGCCTTTCCTACTTAGATCTGTACAACTTCTATTTGTGCATCAGCAACAGTTTTGAATGAGGGCCTGGAGTGCTATATATGTCTCAACTTATCCCTGCAGATTTGGATTAGAGCAGGCTTTGCTTTAAGTTGGTCAGGAACCTTGCTGCTTCACAGAGTATGTGCAGATAAAGGCATGTGAATGATAACAGAACTTCAAAACCATAGCCAGAGCAGATCCTGGGAACTTCTGTCAAGTCTGTCAAGATTAGGCATCGCTGTACACAGAATCATTATGGTGAGGACACACCTTTAGAAAGTGGGTAATATTTTGGGGAAAGGAAGCAAATCCAGATGGTCCTGTTAAAGGTCAAATTCTACAGCTTTTCTTGATGTATAAACAGAAAATGAAGCACAAGTTTTGAGAGTCTTTCTAGTTTAACAACTATCTAAATACTGTACATTCTGATTCTCAAGCATCTGCTCCCAATCAGTTATGAACATCAACATGCCCATTTTGTTAGGATCTCTGCTAGTGTGTTTAGAAAGTCTGAAAAAAGGTCTTCGAAAGCACAAGTACTTCTTCCTAGGATGAGAGTCACACTTAAAGGCTGGGGAAAAAATGTCTCCCAATTCCAAAACCTACCACTATTTGTTATAAATACCCAACTTCATATTTCTGCTTTCAATTTCTGTGGTAGATCATTGCAGGGAAAATAGGAATTAAATCTTTCTCTGAAATGCTATGCTGTTACATTAGTTTGTCATAATACTACAAAATTGCCAATTCAAAAAGTAGAGGGAGATTGAAGATCATAATGTGCTAATGCAAGGCATTTGAGGAGCTTCTTTATCCTTTCTATCTTTCCCATGAGAAAAAGTACTTTCATCTCTGACCTCCTTCTTCTGTCTTTGTGTATACCTATTTCTCTGCACACAACCCACCCACAATCCTTTTTCCTTATTTGACTGATCTCATTTATCAGATTGCTGCATATTTGACTAGTGTTTTAATTAACCAGAGGTTTGTCAGCTTTGCAGTGGTCAGTTGGGTACTTCCCATCTGGAATAGAGTGAAAAAAATGTGGGAGGGACATTTCTCTCTCTGTACTATTTATACAACTCTTAGCTCCCCTGGCAACTTCTCTAAAAAGATGCCTTCTTGACTTAAAAATCCATGGATGAGAGAATGCTGGGATGATTCTTTCCATTAAAAACAATTTATCAGAATATATATTTTTTTGTTGTTGTCAATTCTTACTGTGATTTGTTGGAAGCCTGAAACCAGATTACTTTAGTCTGTTGAAAATACCACCCTAAACTTTTTGAATCTAAGCAGGTGTTTGTTTTGGGCTGTTCTGGATGTGCAGATACTCTCATTTATATTTAGGAAAGCTTTTGGTGTAGTTTCTTAAACCTCTGCACTAGAGATATACAATGGCAAAAATGTAATTCACACAGGAAAAAAACCTATCTTTGAGTCACTCTATGACTTAAACCAGGCTATTTCATTAAAATAACCTGCAGCATTCAGTGTTTGGGAAAACTTTACTGCTTCAAAAATAATTCTTGAACAACAGCCGTAAACCTCTGCCAGTAAGCACCTGCCAGTGCTTTTGTCGAGAAGAACATTCTAACCCATTTAAGAATAGGACTCACTGAGGTGATAATCATTCACCTCAAGCATCTTGTTTATTGTGAAAAGTGTTTCAAGCAGCAAAAGAGGTACCCTGGAGAATAAAATCCGTGACAAGCTGGGGGTCACAGCCCTGCAGCAGCCATGTGCCCAGGTTACAGAGATAGTCACAGCCTGCTTTTGTGCCTGTGGTGCAGGTGGATCCCCAGACCCATCTTCTGGTGCAGGTTTCGAGCCGGGAGGCAGCTTTCTGACAGTAGTTCTGGCTGGAACAGGGTGACACAGGGCACTGGGAAAAGGCAGCTAGGTATAGCTACTGCCTTTACAATTTGTAAACCAAACAAAAGAGTCTAAAATACCATGAAGCGTTCAGTCTTCAATTAGATATAAAATGGTGTCTGTATTTTGGATTCCCGATAATGGAAGCCAAAATGTTTTCTCTGAGCACTGGAGGGCACTGCAGCACTGAGCAAGAAATGTGCCTCAAGACGACATTCCAGAAAATAATGACTGTTTGCAGAAATGAAGAGGGGCTGGGGGGATCTGAAGGCAGCAGAGCACCAATCATTCATTACCGATCTGGCACGCCAGTTTCAGCTGAAAGTGTTACAACTTTATACAGCCCTGCAAAGGGCTGGGCAAACCTCTACATAGGCAGGCTCTGTAGGCTCAGCTATGTGCCTAATGTTCCCTTTTTAAGTATGCCCATTTTCCCTCAGTACTTGAATTGATTTTTAAAATGTATTGCAGAACGTTTGAGACGTTAGTGAAGAAAATACACTGTTAACTCTGCCCATACTAAATATAGAGCCAGGTGACAAGAACAGGGTTCTCAGTTTTGCACTTTCAGTGTGTTAATCAATCTGTCCACAATATAAACCTCAATTAGGTCATTATTTGATTAGCTCAGAAATGTTTTCCTAAAATTCAGGATCAGGTGTCACACTACATTTTTATTACTTCTCCAGACCAGTCTTGTAGCTCCTTATGAGCAGCTCCAGTTCTCTGCATTTAGGGGAAGGAGAGAATCTTGTTAGGAAGTGATGGTTCTCTCCTATTTAGGAAGGCCAACAAAGAAACAGAAAACAAAAAATATTCTCTGTAGTATGAAAAGGATTGCTTAAGGGCATATTTAAGATTTTTAAAGAGAAATTCTTCCCCTGAATCTCAAAAGCAAATTAGATGCACAGTGCACAGGTATGATGAATTTAAACAGTCAGAGCATGTATCCAGTTGACAATTATCTTCCATTCCATCATTTTGATATATTGACATTCTGTAACTTGGTCTGTACGTCTTGGTAGCATCTTAATTATCTCACACTACAGTTCTGTCCTTTCATCCTCCATTTTGTTGGAAGACCTCCTGATCCTTTTGCTAGCCAGTCTCTGTGTCTCACCTTCCATTCCTAATCCTTCAGGCACATCTCAAGCCACTTCATTTGGTTTAATCTTTGACCACCTCCTCTCTTTTACACAGCTTTCCTCTTTGCTACAGGTTTCCTCAAGGTCAGAACCTTCTTCCTGTTGGTTTGGGAGATGCCTGGCTGCAGCCCCTAGCTTAGTAACTCTGCTGAAGTCTCTCATCAGTTAATAAGGAAGGGAAGGTTGACAGCAAGAGAAGTAATCATTTTGAGAGGAGTTAGGCTGTGGTGCAAAACAGGCAGATAGATCTCCCAGGGTTTCTGTGAAATTGTTCCCAAACTCCAATTTCATCCAAAGTTTTTACCTCCCAGGCTGCAACAACCTCAGGGCATGCACATCACCAGTTCCTGGCTCTCTGTCTCAGGGTGGCAAGCAATGATTTTGCTGAGCAGAATGTATTGGCACTTTGTGAGGATTAAAGGATGGCAAATACAGTTACTCAGAGCAGACAATGTTAGATTCCAGAACCTGGAATAAGATACCAGGAAATAAATGCTCTTGTCTTACAAGCCTGTGATCTTTACTCCCATCCATACTGGGCTATGTACCAAGTTAAGAAAGCAGAGTTAGGTATGCTTTAAGCTGGTGACAAAGACCAAACCAAGCTCTTTCTCTGGCTATAAATCCCCTTCTGTGTCAGGTTTCAGCAACATTAGCTGGTTAGGCAGAACTGTACATGAAAATAAAGTGAAATGGCTATTTTGATTCAGTTATATTTATAGTAATGTGAATTAAAATTTATATTTTAAGCTGCATAGTTATTTATCAGTATAAATAAAGCTTTCAAAAATATCAGCAGGAAATCTCTATTTGAACCTCATCCTAACAGGGTTTACTATCTCTTTCTTATAGTTGCTTACTTTTATGATAGAATTAGGTATCTTTCTAGCCAATAGTAATAAAAAAAATGCACCCAAGCTTATAAATCAAAGTTAAACCAGATTTCTTGTTGTCTGTCTACTAATGTCTGTGCTAATCAGTGATGAGAGAAGAGAAATAGGAAAAAAAGACAGAGCTGTTTTTGTGCTTGGCATCACCAATTCTGCCTTGTGATAACATTATGCTGGAACAATTAATTCACTCATTGCCCAGTCAAACTTGTTTAGATTAAAAAGGTCAATTAAAAGTGCAGAATAAAGATTTTCTTATTCTGAATTGATGTAGCAGATGGAAAATAGAAAGTTCTGCTCACGCAAAATACAGCTTCTTAGAAGATGGCAAGTCTGTACATCGTACAACAAACTGAAGAATTTATTCTGACATAATGTTGATATAAAATTAAGCAGCTTTTCATGCTAAAACTTGTTTAATTGTTCTGTTAAAAACTAATGCACCTATGCACCTTTCTTTGTACTAGGGTGAATAACCTAATGCTACAAGGATGGAAAGAGCAGAAGATCTGTCCTTCAAGATGGTGCTGCTCCTCACATGCATGTAAGCATGACAGGAGAGGGAGAAGGCTGTGCCTTGCTTCCACCCCTGAAATATGCAGTGGTAAATGCAATTTGACAGTGCAAGTTTCCCCTTTAGAGCAAGATAGACCTAAGGATTATAGATGGTGCTATGGACCTTTTTTTTTTTTTTTTGGTAGGTAGCTGCTCAATTTTTATGACATGGGCTCATTTCCTGCCTGAGAGAATGTCATGTCTGTACCACAAGGCAGTTTTCCCTCTGTCAGATACCTAAGGTAGCTGCAAATTGTCTGGTTATCTGTGCAGGTGAATACAAATGCTCAGATAGGGTATTTGCCTTCTCTTTAGTCTCCTTCAGGGGTCAGATTAATCAATCTTTTCAGTCTGATGATTGTACCTGTTTCTGGAGATAGTTTATTTGCTACTGAGCTGAACATTTATTTTTCACTTTGTTGATACAGACTTCTTTTGAAGGATTTGAAAAATGTTTCCAAAATAATGCAAATGTACATGAAATATTTGTAATTGTTTTCAACTCATAGTGTTAATGCCGCAGATAGTGTAAGAAGCTGATTTGATTATGCCCAGTGTTATTCAGCAAGGGAAGTGCATTCACTCAATGTTGCTAGGCTACCAGCCTTATTTACAGATAGTCAGAACCTTCCAGGGCAGAGAGAGCTGAAAAGCTTCAAGAGCAGATGTAAGAAGAGGAAATAATAAATGGCACTGATGATGCATTAGAATTCATTTTAATGTGTGTTTTACTGTGGGGGCCCAGTGAGGGAACATGCAAGGAGCAAACACCTCAGCACTTATCTAACCCATCACACTGCAAGCAGGGAGAGCAAGAGGGAAAGAAACCACTGGCACTGCACAGTAGTTAAGTTAGTTGTTAAATTTAAGATAGGTTTTTGATTTCCGAAGCCAGCAGTTGAAAAGTAAGCCAGCAAGAATGTATATAAGAGCAGGAAGATACACTTATAGAGTAGGTTCAAATTCACTGCTAATACATACCCAGTTCATCTAGCCTAATGAAATTGGGCTGTATTTGCACTTTGTTTTCACTGTTTCAGCTAGACACTGATCTGTCCTGGGGCACCCCTTGTTTAGCAATGTGGCTAGCCATATAAAGAAGCCTTGCCTCCAACAAGCCTCACACAACTAATTTTGAAGGTTTGGCAAGCAAAGGCAGTGCTACAACTACAAAATAAACCTGCCTTATTAGCACCTTACAGCACTTTATCTCATGTCCCCAGGGTCCTTCACCAGCTTTGCCTCTGCCTCCTTAGGAACAGTGACCCAGTGAGCTCCCTCACCCACAGCACTGTTGCACAGGTCTGGATATGGCAGCAGAACCATGGGTCAGCCTCAGAAGAGCAGAAGGAGTGGGGCATGCATGGGCTCCAGCCAGGAGCTGCAGAAGATGGACCAGGGACAGGTCCACAAGCTCCCAGCAGCACACGCCTGCAGCCCAGACAGGAGGCAGAGCTGGAGGCAAGCACATGGGCCCCATGGCTTAGGGAACAGAAACCAGACTCATTTATGGAATAGGGCCCCATTAAATATGGGGCAGAAAACAGATTTTTCACAAAATAGGTCAAGTCCTCAACTGTGAAAAACAAGTATCTGCAACTCCACAAGATATCTCCACACAAATGTGACAGCTTCTGCCTCAGATCTAATGGATGTAGAAACATGAATCTCTTGAAATTGCTACTGGGAGGTATGTAAAGGTACATATGTTTGCAGATCAGCCACCTTAATGAAAAGATCCTACAACATATACAAGAATGGCTTCTTCCAGCTGAAGGAAGAGGGGGAAGAAAATTTGCAATGGCGAAATGCTGCAGCTGGGGTGCTAACCATAGTGCTCCTGTAAGCTTGATGACCAAAACTTGCTGAACACCATGAGTCATATGAGGCTGTACCTCCCCTGCCCTGGCTGGCTGGACTCGCTCATGTCAGTGTGAATCAATGCTGGAGAGGCGAGAGCAGCTCGGCTGAGAAAAAGAGCACATTAAAAAACAAAGAGAGAAACGGGTAAAATGTGTTTACAGCCTGCTCTGTTGGTTTGCAGCTGGCATGCACTAACATCCATCACTTAAATGTTTAAGGCTCTATTACTCAAGCAGAGGAATGGCAGTAGCTGCAGGCAGAGAAGCAAATTTTACTCCATTAACCCTCAAATACCACCTGGAGTAACTTCTCATCTTCTTGGGAGTTCCTTTATTTTATCCTGCTATAACAGAGGACAGAGCTTTACTCATCTGATTCAGACAGAGTGGGTAAGAGGAAAAGAGGCAAAATATGTAGGTAATATCAAATGCAGGGAACTTGTTAATGCCTTCCAGCTCACAAGGAAGGAGCAGTGAGGCTGTGCATCCTTGAGAGGCTCCCACAAACACCCAGCAGCCTCTGAATTGTGGCTGGTCATGGCCCATTACCCAGTTCTGAGCTCAGCAGCCTGACCCTTCTTGGCTTTTGGCATTGGAGATATGGAGCTTCTCTCAGTCCACGGTGCCCAGGTAATTGCTGGCATCCACCTTCTCTGCCAGGGGAGGGGTCCAGCAGTGTGTCTGCTGGTGTATCCATGCTGCCCTTCAGCTACAGTGGGCCCAGCTGCTGTCTCAGGACGCCTTCTTCAAGGAGATGCACAGACACTGCACCTGAGCCAGTTGGGGCAGGAGTGAAGGGCTGCTCCTCCACCACAGGGTCCTCACCCTGCTCTGCATAAACCCTGTCAGTGTAGCTTAGGTGGCTCCAGAGAGGGTCAGTTTGCTCTACACTGTGAGTTATTCTACAGGGCCTCATCCCTTCTGTGCACAGCAGTGAAAAGCTGGTGTTGTGCCACAAAAGCTGCTGGCTCAGTGCCACGGGTGTTGTGAGAAGCTGCAAATCCATGCTGAGGAGCACTGGAAGGTACTGGGACCTTCCAGACTCACCCAAATTAAAGATTCTTAAAGATTCTTTTTCTTTTTTTTTAAAGGTGCCACTAATCCTTTCAAGCACCTTTGGTGCTTGAAGAGTTTGGATTAGTGATTTTTGGAGATGATTTTCATTTTATCTGTCTTAACACAGGGGTTAATTCCTCTGGTTGTTTTTACTGTAGTGACTAATAGCACCTCCTGGCAATGAACACGGATGTTTCCATAGATACACATTCTCCTCACCCATTCCCCCTTATGCAGGTCTGAAGCCTGATAGGGGGAGAAATCCCCTGGAGAAAACCTACATGGAATCTTTGGGAACTAAGTGGAATCTCTGCTGCATTGTGTTTATTATGGTATTAAAATATAGTCTGTGATTAACTATTTGGGAAGGAAACTAATATATCAGCTGTTAAGTATGGTTGAATGTCCCCAAAGAATCTCAGCTTCCATGATGAGTGAGTCCTTGAGAATTTTTTAATCTTTTTTTGCATGCTAACATATAAATGAAGGTTTTAGCTATGATAGAAACATTACCAAAAAGGAGAATTTTAAAGTTTATTTAGAAGAATTGAGTTGTAAATTATCTGTTGATCTCAGTGTGATTGTGTGATTGGAAATTTATTATTTCCTATGCCACTTATTACAGAAAATACAGAAATTTTACATCATAATTTTTTTTGTTTAACCTTAGTTTACAATTTTTTTAAAAAAGTAACTTTTCACTTGCTTTAAGATAAATCTCATTTTCTTAAGTTACAAAATAGGAAAAAAACCTAAAACCTCCTCTCCTGCTACTGAAGTTTAAGTTTCTTTTGTTTGTAGTTGAACTTTTAAGAGAAGGGCTGTTTTCTTGATTAAGAAGAGTAAAATAATCAATTTAATCAGATTTTCATCAGACACAAAATAATCAATAGGCCTAATACACATGGAGGGAAACATTTTAGCCTAGATGAAGAAGAAAAATGCCTTCAGTTGTGAGTGAATGTGAACTGGGAATTTTTTGATACTCTGAAACACTTAGGTGAGGTTTATCATTTATCGCCCTTACAGTCTCAGGCCCTTTGTTCTCTACAATCCACATTCTTGTTGCATCCACTGGTCATCCTGCCACACACCCTATCTTTGGACAGAAAATATTATCAGATCACTGTGAAAAGATAATGAGATTTACTGCACTAAACTCAATATCTGAGTATTGAAAGGTGTCCTTTCAGTAATTAGGACCCAGTGCTGAAGAAGTGGAAGAAGACAACTTTGGCTATTCCTATGGCCTTCTTGAAGCAAGAGAAAACAATCCCTATATGTACCAGTTGTTCAATGCAGTTTCAAATAATTTCAGACTATCAGCTTTCAGGTAGTTCCCATGTGAACTTACAATTTGTGAAGTTTCTGTTTTTAACAATGTTTTACCAAATTGTTTTGTTTCCCTAGGCCTAGCACAGAGAAACAATTGGAGTGACAGAAGAAATGGAGGACCTGCAGAGACCCTAGAATCCAGATAAACTACCATAGTTATTTTAGTGAAAGATTTTATTCCTAGTTTGTGTAATTTTTTTGCTGTCTGCATCTGGAATAATTTTCTAGGAAAGAGATTCCTTTTCCCACTCAGTCCGTTTTCTTTTAAGATTTTTTTTTTTTTTTTTGCTTGGTGCTATTTTGGAAAAGTAATAAGATGCAAGTAGGCTACCCTAATCTGAAGTGGCTTTATAAGTAGGACAAAGTCTGAATCTCTTAGCACAAACTTGGACAAAAGTAAAGATCCTAATTTATTTTTTTTAAAAAGTTTTACAGCTGTTGGTATTATGTAACAACACAATACATAGCTAAATTTAAACACAACTTCAAATAAAAAAGGTTAACACTAATTCTTTTGTACCTTGCCTGGTTTTAAAATAAACAATTGTGAGGCTCAATTTTTTATTTTATTGTTTTTTTTTTCCTGCTGTTTTTCTGAACTCCTCAGCTTTGCAATGCACTTGCAAATATTGGAATAGACTTTGGCATTGCAACAACAGAAGAGTCTTATTAAAAGCAGACTGTCTTATGGTGCCAATTCCACTCTGCCTTTGTTCAGAAAGAGCAAGTGCACAGATCAGATGCATGGTTATATAGGTACACAAGGGTGAGGATGGCAAGCAGCTAATGGAATTTTTAACTCCAGAGGATGTTTGGGCTGTAGTTTCTAGATGCAGTCAATCTCATCAGGTTAGGTACCTTGCTTGTCCTCCCTAGACAGTTCTCCTGCTCAGTCTGATGTCTCACTAGAGATATCAACCTGTTCTGTAAGAGAGAAACCCTCTTATTTTCAGTATGCTGCTGTTGTTGCTCTAGGCTACAACAGAGCAGAGCTCTGGGCTCTAGCTTGTCCCATTTTTTTCCACTACCTTGTGCTAGTGATTCACAACATCTTTGCTGTCAAAAAGACACAGTTTTTAGTGGGAAAGCATGAGACACAACCGGGTCGAAAGGAGGAGAGGTGATTTAAACAAAGGACTATGACATATCTCCATCTGTGCAGTTCAGCTGTCACATGTGGCCTCCCGGGTGGGAACTAAAAGTGTGCTAATAGGCTGCAACATTTCTAAAGTGTATAAACACTTTAGAAATGTGCTTCTTTTGATGTATGACTTGCAAAATATTGTAGCAGCCTTGAAAATGTCACAATATGACAAAGAGAACTTCTATGCAAATTGTGGGCAGAAAGTACTAAAGGGACATGGAGAGAAACTTAAAGGGAAAAAAGGAGGTGGCAGATTTGTCAGCCATTGAAGTAGCAGAGTCAGCCATTTGTCAGACATTGAAGTAGCAGACTGGGAAGCATAGAAAATCAAAAAGGTTAATTAATTCTTGTAAGTATTATTTAGAATTTCATTTGATTGTCTTATTTTTCTGTTTTGCAATCTTGTCCTCAGGAACCCTGCACTTTGCTAAAGGAAGGAGCATTTAAGCCTGTCAGGTTTCAGATGCAGCCAAATGAAAATGAATCTACTAGGTATGTGCTACCTCAGGGCTTCAAAGTCAAGCAAAAATGTTCTGTTTGGATATTTCTAGGCCCTGAAATGTGAATTCAGGAATTTGGGAACTGCTGCACATATCCTAACTTGTCCAAAGGACCAGTTTTGTACCACTGGATGTGATGTCATTGTAAACTTTCTCTGGTGGACATGAAACAGTACTGTTTTCGTTAGGAATGCAGTAAATGGAAATTGCTTTATAAGAAATGTTTTTAAAAACAAGTTAAACATTTCTCTGGCTAACCACAACCTGTATGGTTTGGTATGGTAAGGGGTTTAGGTATTGCAATCTTGTGTATTTTGACTGTACTGTCAGTAGAGCTAAAATGAACTCTCTTGTGTGCTAGGCATAAAACAGACTCTACTCTGTGAAGTGGGCTGAAATGTCATATTTAACAGTGCTCCTACAAGAGCTTTACATGAGGACTGTCGAAACATGTGGGGGTCACTAGAATATGACACACTTTCTTTTGAGGTACAATGATGAATTGAAATATTTCATAGAAACACAGAATCATTAAGGTTGGAAAAGACCTCCAAGGTAATTGAGTCCAACTTTTGACTCAACATCATAATTTCAACTGAATCAGAGCACTAAGTGCCATGTCCAGTTGTTTCCTGAACGCTTCCAGGGATGATGATTCCACCACCTCTCTGTAGAGCCCATTCCAATGCTTAACCACCCCTTCAGTGAAGAAATTCTTCCTGGTGTCCAACTGAAACCTCCCCCGGTGCAGCTTGAGGCTGTGTCCTCTCATCCTATCACTTGTTGCCTGAGAGAAGAGGCTGAGCCCCACCTGGCTACCACCTGATTTCAGGCAGTTGTAGAGATTGATAATGTCATCCCTAAGCCTCCTTTTCTCCAGGCTAAACAACTCCAGATCCTTCAGCTGCTTCTCAAAAGATTTATTGTCTAGACACTTTGCCAGCTCCACTGCCCCTCTCTGGACATGCTCCAGCACCTCAATGTCCTTCTTGAAGTGGAGGGCCTAGGACTAGGCATAGTACTTGGTGTATGGAGAATGTATTAAAGATTAGGAGACAAAAAATACCATTGCTTCAGAAGATATATAAACATTGCTTTATTTGTTTAATTTTTCAAGAGAGGTTATATTGTTTGATATTTGCTCAGGCAGGAAAACATTACTAAGAACTGCTTGGGATATAGCATACACTGCTCATTCTTAGGAGGAGGAAGCTGCAGCTGATTTGGCAAGATTGGTGTCTGAATCTGAGATGTAAAGTTGCTGCTAATGTGGCACATAATCTATCTTGTGCATGCACCACCAATAGTAGAGCTGCAGGCAGGATAGGCTTCAAAAGGCTATTCAAATGGCTCATGTTTTTCAAGTAGGATTTCTGACAGCTATTAAGGCAGCTAAACTGCATTTTTAGAAGAGATTACATTTAATTTAGATTTTATTTAGCTGTTTTCTTCTGCAAGTAAACAAGTATTGTGTTGCCAGGGTTGCTTAACCACTCCTCTGATGATAGAATGACTTATGAAAATCTATGATTCAGGCAAGATCTTGCAAAGGCTTGTGGCATCTCATGCTTACTAAAAAGGAAAGACTGATATATTTTTCAGCACTGTTGACACTTGTACAAAAATAAGTTTTTGTGCCCTGCTACTGAAATGCCCTGTAATGGCCACATTAAAGCCATTGCAATGGCATGACTATGCTGTATAACTGTGAACAAGGAAATTGCTTATTGGAGGCAATGGATTTTTACTTCAGCCTATTCCAAGAAAAAAAAAAAAACAAAAGGAAAAAGTCCTTAAACTGATGAAGTTCACTCTGATACAGAAAGTAATATATGTAAGCGAACTACTAATTATTCATTCTAAAAACGCTCTATACATGGGCATAGGGAATAATAGCAAATTATCCTAATCAGAAATTGGACAGACTGCAATTTGTATAGCATAACACAGAATGCAGACTGAAAAAATTTGGGCAGCCTGGCAACACTTCTTTGCACTCCTTATGTTTCATAAATTATTGAATCATACAGCAGCAGCTTACTGGGCTGAATTTGCCAGAATTTTATCTGTGGGTAAAATATCTTCCCCAATCTACTTCAAGAGAATGAAGCAGCATTCTAACAATTGCATAACCTTTAAAACAGACTAGTCATTTGAAACCAATTAGTATTACTAGGGTTCTCCTCCATGATATCAGGTCTTTTTTTTTTAATTTTTAGAAAATTATAAGGAAGTAAAAGCTGTTAATAAGTTTTTCTGATGAAAGGAAAACTTAGAGGCTGCTGCTATATTTTCAATTATATTATGTATATTCAGAGAAAAATGGAGAAAAATACACTGAAAACAGACCAAAATTCCTTATATAACAATGAAAACAGTAAAAAAAAAAGTTGGAATATGCAACAAATGAGCAGGAAAACGATAATGTGGTTTCTTTCTGCAGAGCACAGTGACAGCTTCAAGAAGCCCTTCTTGCTGATCCTGATATTTGCCTCTCTCTCTACAGCTATCCTTTCACTTTGAATTCTGAAAACCAGAAACCTTCTCCCACATTGTCTGTGGCATAATGGTAAGCAAGGGAGAGCTGTCCTCTTAGCTTAGAAACAGCCCTGAAGGAATGCAGCTACCATCTGATGCTCAGCAACACTCAAACTTCTCCAGTCCACGGAACAGAAGGAAATTGTCACTAGCTGCCAGAAAAAGATCAGGTTTTGTTTCTCTGCAGCATGACCTGGTTGCAATTGTGAAGTTTGACCAATATGAAAAAATATGGAGTTTACTTCTTTCTCAGTTGAGCAAAGTGTGCAAAAATAGACTTGATGTCAGGGTATGTCCAGAGATATCTATTATTTTATTTTCTATCCTTTAATGTCATATTTTTGATCAGGAATTTACATGGCTTCTAGGATCCTTTCCCCAGCTTGCTTTTCTGTATTTTATCTTTAACTGAGATTACCTCACTGAAGCTTTAGAAGCTCTATCAAAAGACACTTGCACAAATTGCTGGTGCCTGTGATGGTGTGTAAGTCTTGTGCTGCAGTGAGTTGCCTGCCTGGGTCATGCAGGATGATGTGCAATTACCTAAATGTTCTTTACCTTTCTCTCAAAAAGTAGGGCTTAATCAAAAGTAATAGTGTGTTGTCAGTGGTCAATAAGTTGTGCTTTGAGCTGGCCTGGTTTTCTTCTGAGTCAAGCTATGTTCAAGAAACACTGAGTTTTGTTCCATTTCATCTGTGATTTAAAATCTTTGGAGGATTAAAAAGTGATAGTTTAAAGAAAATTAGCAAAATTGGTTTCAGTGAAATACCATGACCTATGATGTACCTGTTGAATAAGTTGAATTTTTTTTTTTTTTGCCTGGCCTTAAATGTTGTGGAACTATGAGACAAATAGCATAAACAAACAGTCTGACATTGCTGTGTGCATCATGATAATTATTGGAGCTGTTTCCCCATGTGGCAGCCTTCATATTACTAACTAAAACCAGTTAACCCATATCTAGCTTCTATTAAAAATTCACTATCCAGATCTAGGCTGACACTTAGCGAGAAGAGCTTTCAAATAATTTCTCTATTTAAAATTATTTTATACTTATCTCATGCCAAATGATCAACATGGTATCTAAGCTTTAAACAACTGTTTAAAAGTTACCTTATTAAAGGCTAAGCTAGCAAAATGCAAATTATTTATTTTATTTTTCAGTATGTATTTACTCTTTGCATCTCACTTGATGGCTCTGCTCAGCAAGAATTTTGTTTCATGAGATGGGTGGAGATTATCCCAAGCTAACTTGGGATTGGTTGTGAATCCAAAATATGTTTGTGAGCAAAAACAGTGCAGCAACTCTAACTCATGCTCTTGTCAAAGAAAGTGCACTTGAGTGACAGTGCACAGTCTGGTCAGTCTTGTAACAGCCTCTGCACTCACCTGAGTTAGCAACGAGGGGCTGTGACCCTCAAATGGATTTTTCCATTCTCTTTGACCCTTGAATGGGGCAAATTTCCACAGCAGCTTTCAAACTAAAGAATCTTACCAGACTTTGTAAAAGCATATAGTTTATTGTGGCTAAAAAGGAAATTTTAATGTGAGATTCTGGATGACTAACACAAGCTGAGCATTTTCATACAAGTAGAAAATTATACAAGTTCTCTCTTCCCTTCAGGATACCATAGATTACTACCATTACTGTATCAGAAATGCAAGTGACAAGTCACACCTTAAAAATATGTTCAATCTTTCTGCAAACTCCACTGGCTGATTTTGCAGGCAACATTTTAAATAATGGAAGCAAAGAATTTGGTTGGAAAAAGTTGCTGTTTCATATTCTACTTTGTAGTCAGGAGCAATGACACTTAACTGGAGTCAACTAGGTCTTTACCTCAGCATGACTAGTGTTGCAAAATTTTGAGTTTTCTCAAAAGCCTCACCTCCTGAAACTGTAATTGCACAAGAACCTCAGTTTTCTAGGTCAGTGTTGGAAAGAGAAAAGAGAAAATATAATGTGAACATATCCCTGGAGGGAATTTCCCATTACTTTCAAACCAGCACATTATAATTGCCTGTATAATTTTTTAAAATAATTCACTTTGTTAACTTTTGTTAATCATTAAATTGTTTAGAAGTCCCACCAGCAGAAGAGCATTGTGTGTGTTATATCCAAGTGTGAATGGCTTTTAATCGTTAGATCTATTTCATAACTATTTCATCTGAAGCCAACTACACCTGGAACAGAATATATCATCATTGAAATAGTTAGCAATGAAATAATCCAAATAGTTTATGATTTCAGCCAATCTGGAACTGAAATTCAGGCAGTTGTTGAAAAATCTAGTAGCCTATCAGCCCCTTCCAAAAGCAGATTTCTTCCAGTTGGGAAAAAGTCTTCATAAAAGCTGATATGTCTGGGAGGAACACATGGAACCAGTTGATAGTCCCAGTCTCTTTAAAGCTTTTAGCAACTGGGAACTTCTGCAATCTTGTACTTGTGAGCAGTTGCAACCATAGTTTCCAGAACAGTATTATGTTTGAGAAGCTTGTCTCGTGGTGATCCTATTAGTTGTAGGTCTTGAAAGTGAGACAATTTAAAAGAAAATGAATCAAAAGCTTTTAATATTTATTTCCAAGACACCATGTAGCAGCTGCATTTCAAGCAGACCAATGCAATCCTTTTTGTATTATCAGACAGAAGTGTATAAAACATGCCTTAATTAAGCCACATGCTTAACCCAAGTTAAGCAAGCCTTTTAACAAGCTCCAGCTTGCAATGCTCATAGTCACCAGCACAGGCCTGGTGTCTGAAGTGAGAGCTAACCATCAGGAAATGGATAAAAACATGACAATCACATGCATTTCCTGTGCAATCATCACCCTTTAACAGAAACCAAACTGCAAGGGAGGAGTCTCTCTGTCCACTTGAGATCTGTACCCTAAACCCTCCCCAAACTGTAGCCAAGATACAGGGAACTGAAATTATTTGGTCCCATAGTGTCTGCTATGATGAAAACAGCTTTCCTGGGAATGCAGAGAAGTTCTGCATCTCCAGAGGATGAAGGTGGGCAATGGAGTAGAGATAATGTGTCATAAAATCATTCTTATTCTGCTCAGAGCACTTCTATCCTTTTGCTCATTTCTCAATAATTAATTAATAATACCAGCCTCTAAGCTAAACGACTGCTCTTTCTTTAAGTTTGTATCAAAAAATTTTGCTCATCTCAGCAGTCAAATATTATATATTGTTTTGGACTCTGGAGACAAATAATTTTGAGTGCAGTTCTGGTTTTCTTCAAGTAAACAAGAAAGAAGATGTCTTTAGGGTAGGTATTGCTTTTATAATATGAAGATAATTTTACATATCTATGTGCAATAGCATCAATAAGCTGTGCATTTGTTGTTCTTTCTTAAAAATACTGTGCTGAACAGTCAAAATGTGTTGTGTTTTATGTGGAATATTATTTTTCTTATAATGATGGACTGAGGTCCATCTAATCTAATTTTGCCATCATTTATAGTATCATTTCAGTGGAATGAAAATGACAACTTTCACTGTCATTTTTATTTCTGATGATCTTAATTTCTTTGTAGTGCTTTTGTCTTCTTTTTTTTTTCTTTTTTTTTTTTTTTTCCCATTTGATGATTTGTATTTAATAGGGCATTTTACTTTTGAATTTTCCATTCTGGTATAAATACTGTTGATTAATGCTGGAACACTGCCAGACAAGCTTGCAGTAGAAGAGCTGTGCAATCCTTAAATGTTCTACATAAATATTCCTGACATGGAGCCCAGTCCTCCTCAACACAACTTCTACTGAAACTGCTGATCAAGGGAAGCACTGGCCATCTGTGATGCTAAGGTCAGAAGTGTATTGCTATGTTTTCTAAGAAATATAATTATCCTTTTGAAAAATAAGGTCTGATACAGCTTGGGAATTTTTTAAGAAGGAACTGCACAACACAGTGTGATATTTTTGCAGTGTACAGAACTTATGGTCTTAATTCCCTGCGACTGTTAAAGGGTGATAATTGCTGAATGCCTTCTGTTACTTACTTCCTTTCCTCCTGTTAGCTTGGTTTGACTTTAAGACAGTCCCAGTGACATCTTGGCTGAAAATCATGTAAAATATGGTAAGTGGGTGTTCTGAATTAAATGGTTTTGTTTTCCTAAAGATCATTAAAGTATCTGCTAGCATGTTCCATGCTTACCTAACCCCATTGAAAGAACTGACATACTTTTGTAACATTTGGTTGAAAACACATTTACTCAGGTCAAAGATCAGGTGACAGAGGAAGCTATGGAAAGTGTGAAATTAATAAATCCATCTGCCTTTTAATTCTCATGTGACTATTGTTTTATAAGCCAATCTTGGACAAGTTGTGCTTCAATTTGAATAAAGTCAGTCTGTATCAGGATAAAGTCATCTGTATCTGCATTGTATGAGCAATATGGCTCTGAATTAAAACATTTCCATGGATTTCCCATTCTCTTCAGCTCATTTCACAAAACCATGAGATGTTTCCAGAAAAAAAAAAAAAACAACATAGTGTAAGTAAGAAACTAATATGTCTGGATAAATATTGGGTATCAAACCTCCAGGCTTTCTATTCTTCCCATCAGATGCCTGCAGAGCCTTAACCAATTTTCATGAGTGGGAAGTGAAAAATCAACAGTTTAAATATGAATGTCCAATAATGCTTTTTAGCAATACAGCCCTAGCCTGTGGTTTTGTTTGTGAAAACAGCATAGCTGATAAAAATCATGAGAAGTTTGGTGAAAAACCTAAGGTAGATAACATATTCTATTGCTGTTTTCTGTGAAAAATCCTTCAGTAACCTTAACCCTTCCTCAAACTCTCTACTGCTGTTTTACTTTGCTCCACTTTTAGGGACGGGCTTAATTGACAATGATTTTCACACAGGCACAGTGAGGCATGAAGAAATAACATGGCAAGAACCGCACAGGTGAGGTCTCAGATGCCTTTAAGGAGGATTTCTGTCCTCTGTGTGAACAGTAGAAACTTCTGTAGCAGCTACAATAGGTCAGATGTTGAAGTGCAGCTGGCAACTCTTCAAACATAATCCATATCTAAGATAAAATAATGATAGTCCAAGATTGCGAAGTTACTGAAGAAACAGCACTGAATTAACAAAAATTACTTTGCAGCAGCGCATGTTTACCACTAGTGAGTCTAGCACAGGTCCAAAATCAAGAGATTGCACATTGGACCTTTGTATTTGAATCACATTTTGCACCAGTGCCTTATGAGAGCTCCTCTCTAGAAGGTGAGGAAGGTGAGAAGGTTTGCAGTTGTTTAAAGCACTATTAAATTAAAGACACATTTACTAGATCCATTCCAAATTATCCTTTCTATGCCAGACATTTTGTAGGAGTAATATTCTAACACAGTTCCTACAGTTTTCCTACATGTGCAAGCAAAATTATCAAAGGAAAAAGAAATGGACTATTAAGAGTGTAAACTGGAATGGCATAAATTATCTCTGATATGTGCTGAGCACCCCAAAACAACCTTGAAAGACAAAGTACTGAAGCTAAAGTGGTTTCAGGTGGCTGCAATATCAACTCTTCTCAAGCATGATTTGAACTACACTCAAGGGGAAATTTTAATTATGCTCTTCAGGCATTTTGCCCCATGACATCAATTAATATTGACAGAAGACGTGTGCATGCATGCCTATCATGGACCTCATCCTGTCACTTCATGCCACCACTAAGAACTGGTGTCTGCTAGAAACAGGGCCTTCTGACTCATTCTGTTAGTGGAGAGAGTTTTATTGTTACTGCATTAAAAGAATCATTGTAATGTTTTTGTCTGTAATGACAAGGCAGCAAATGCTGTTCAAATGATACAGAACAGCTAAGTGCTCGGACTTTATTTCTTTTAATGTGGACAAGTGGACACAGTTTAGCTGTTAATGCCAGTTAACATAACACAAGGACATTCCAGTGTAAGAGATAAAAAACCCTGTGATTTAATTGGAAACACAATAATAATCCATAAATATGTCTAATCCTTTCTGAAAAGTATGATTGCCATGCCCCAAGTAGGACTTTTCACAAGCTGGAAACAGATTTGGTTTTTGCAGCACTGAAAGTAGTTGAATGAAGTGACAATTGCAGGACATGACACTGAATCAACCTCATCTTTAGGTGAGGGCTGGAAACATACTTTTTTGGGAGGAAAAATTGAGGAAGTTTTCAAATGAAAGTGAATTTGGGAACTCTGCCCTGTGACACTGGACAACACCTGCCTGCCTTAGGAGGGTAGGAAGGTAATGGGAAAGAACTTGCTCTTTGACTCTTTAAAGAGGGAGGAATTATTGTCACCTAGATTTCTGTTTGGAGCCTTTAAAAATTTGTAGTAAAAATGTGTGAAAGGCACATTTAATTTAAGGCACGTATTAATAAAAGGCATAATATAAAACCATTACTCTGACCAGCATATAGAGAAAAGCAATCCTTCTCTTTCAGAAGCTATATTTCCCAGACAAGTAACTCCTTGAGCATGATACTTAAATATTCTAAAAGCATATGCTTCATTCCTCTATAAGGAATGGCTGTATCTGATCCAAGCTTTTGTATCCTTATCTTCATAGGCTAAGTCATATGTACCCTACTAGATTCGGTTTTTAGGTTATTTAATATAACTGAAGGTTGGGTGACTATGTGTGTGACACATAATCAGTGCCTAATAAATAGGCAGCCTGTTTTTACTGGCCAGATTCCCAGGGTGCAAATCAGTGACATGCATTTCACTGCGTTTAAAGTCTATTTAGGATCAAATAAAATTCATCCTTGCATAAAGGTCTTGTGCAGATGCTTTTGTGATAGTGATGGCTCCTTAGATCCCAGAGCAGCAGCAAAAGGACAGGCAAACTAGCTCTGTGTTTAACATCCTTCACCCTCTGCTCATCTGCTGGTTCAGGCTTAGTGCTTGGCTCTAATCAGCTGCTTGGAAAAGGAACTTCAGGGTGCTTATTCTTCTGCAAAAGAAAAAAAAAAACATCTGAAAGTATGCAGTGGATGGATTATGAAAAACAGTGATTGGGGCTTCTCATTGAGTTTTTCTCACAAATTTTCAGAATCTGTACTTTGAGGTAAATCAGCCTTGAGTCAATGTGGATGGCTGTCAATGTAAGAAGAAAAAAACATGACAAAAAGGTACATGCATTTTAAAAGAATGGTTGAGATTTAGCTTTACTGTGCATACTGTCCAGTTATAGAAGCCTTCTCACTCTTTATCAACATTTATAGAATGCTCTTCCTCCAAAAACAAGGTTTTTAAAATGACAAGTAAAGGAGGGCCTTAGCCCTGAGGATTTCAAAGCTCCACTTTCTTCCTACACTTTTGAGTAACTGTGATGTGTGAATTCCATAGTATCAAGTATCCCTGCTGTTGTAGCAGTGTATCTTTCACTGCTAACAATTTACACATGAGTATCTCCTTTGCATATTTGGAAAATAACTTTGAAATGCCTCCAGAAAACATTAAGAAACCCTTGCTCTCTTGTCGTGGTTTGACATGGAAGTTAATTTTTTCCAGGAAGTTGGGTCAAACCAATCAGTGGTCAGGTTTGGATATTGGCACCTGGAGTGACCACTGAAACTATGGACATGCCTCTGAGAACACAGGGGGTTAAAAGCAAGAACTCCCAGGGGAACTGTCTCTTTGGTCATCAGAGAGTGCAGACTCTCCCCTGCCCAGCCATGGGCTGGGTGGGGGAGGGGAAGCCACGCGGCCTTGTCCAGGTAGGCCGAGGGGCTGAAGGTCTGGAACCCAGCCAGCTCCTGGACGGAAGGGTGGAGAGAAGTGGAGATGCCTTTGTTCCCCCCCCCCCACAGAGGGAAAGAGACAGAGAGCCTGGCGGCACCTGGAAATTTGCCGGCAGAGGAGAAGGAGAAGGAGGGGATGATGTCCAGCGTGGGAGACGGAATGCTGGATCAAGATATCAGCCGTCCAGGGAGTCTGAACTTTTAACCCTTTCCAGGAAATGAGGGCTTTGTAAAATATTACTCCTCCTTGATTTGTAGTGGAAGAGAGACAGTCCGGGACCTGAGATGTTAGAAGAAGAAATATTTAGGTGGGAGGAGATGATGAAGTAATTTTTGGCTGGACTTTTCTTGTTAGCCATAGACTGAACCAAAATCTCCTGCAATAGAGACTGCATTTTAGGGGGATGCAGTGGTGACCCAAGGAGACCTGCTTCAGCTTCTAACAGCACAGGAATGGCAAGAACAGAGGAAAGCTGAGGAGGGAATGGTGATGCCCTCTGTCTTCGGGAAAGAAGATGATTTCTGTTCTTGGACCCTTGGCCCCAGGGGAAAATGGGGGGGACTGTAGTCCCAAGATGAGAAGCTGAATTGTTGTATCTTTGGGTCCGTGGCAAAGCATCCTTAAAGGAGCCCTATAAGCAGTCTGTCCATGCACGGTGGTGAGAGCACTGTGACATGGAATAGAGAGTGTCACACTGGCAGATTTTCTCTGGGCGGTTGCCATGTGTGACAGGGAAACACAGGGTGTGGCAACTGTGTTTCCTGGGGGGTCTGTGGTGCAAGAGAGACTTCTCTCTCCCTTGATAGCTTGAGTATTGATTATCTGAAGGGTGGTAATTTGATCAGGAATCCCAGGTGATGTTTCATGGTGGGTGTTTTAGGAATTGGGAGGAGGAGGGGTGTTTTAAAAGGTCTTCATCCTGGATTTAGTTTATGTGTTTTCTGTATTAGTAGTAGTTTAATAAAGTTTTTTTTCCTTTGTTATTAAGCTTGGGCCTGCTCTGCTCTGTTCCTGATAACATCTCACAGCATTTATTTGGGGAAGGTGCATTTTCATGGGGGCGCTGGCATTGTGCCAGTGTCAAACTATGACATCTTTCTTAAATAAAGCCACATGTAGTGACATTTTTATTTCTGCTAGAAGACAATTTTTAAGCTCTTTAAAATCTTTGTCTGTATAAAGATGTCACTAAAGTAGCCAAAGAGTGTATGTTAAAAGTTTCAGAAGGGAAATTTGTATTGCACATAGTCCATTAGAAAATCTTTCCACTTAGACAGATGAAGAAGATTTAGGATTTTTCCTTCTTGTATTAATTCAGATAGTAATAGTGGACCACAATGGATATTTGTATAATGTGGGGATAAATATTGCAGCTTTCAAAAACAGATTTTCCAAAGTGTTTGTCAAAATATTTTAAAGCCTTGTTGATTTCAGTTTTCCAGTGTGCTTAGAAAGAGAAGTGAGAATTTGTAAAAGCAGATGATATTCTCTTGTCTGCCTCAACCTAAATTTTTGGGGACTAACCTGGTCACTTTTTCCTTTTCCACTGCATGTTCCAGACTTCATATATGTAGTTGATTCTGAATATTCAGCACTGCTTGCCTATGGGAAAGTCATAGGTGAAAAATATTACACCAGCTTGATGGTGAGCCCTTTGAACTGCTGAAGTCAGCATTTGGTATCCTTTGTAATATGATAAAATTGCTATTAAGTAGAAGTTGGAAAAGCTGCAATGGTGGCTAAGAATGCAAAAGGATGACCTGAGGAGCTGTAGGATTCTCAGTCAGATATCAAGGTCAAGCAAAATAATCAGAAAATCTGCTGTGGGATGTGAAGATTATTAGCTGAAGAACATAAGTGCAATTAATGTCAGTCAACGTGATTGTTTCTTTTAATTGAAAATCACTCTTGTCAAATAAACCAGTCTCTCAAATAATCATGATTCCACAAGGAGACAGAAAAACTGCTTTAGTCTAATAGTCTTTGTGCTGTGTGCTGTAACTACAAGAAAGTGAATCTCAGTTTGTGAGGTCATTTAAAAGTATTAACAACTCAGCTTCACAGTGATCTATTATCCCACGTGGTGATTAGCTTGCAGGTAGCTCCTACATTGGTGCTGCAGCCAACAAATGTCAATGTCACTTTCGGAATACCTTATTTTTCAAATATAAAGTTCTCTCTTTGTCATTTCTTGGCAGCTCTTGGCTCTTGCAAGTACACAGAGATCTACTGAACTCGTGTGGTCTCTTGTCTTTGCACCCGCTGCAAAATGCTTCCACTTTCAGTATAATCACCCCATTATTCCATTGCTCCAGAACACCAGTGGCAATTTCTGTCCCACCTGTGAAGCCAAACAGAACTGTTGTTCTTCTGGTAGCACTGAAATGAAAGAACCCTGTGATGTTCCTGCAAGTCAGGATGCATCTCCACCAGTGTACAAAAAGAAGTGAGAAGGGAATCTCCTAAAGAGAGAAGGGGATCTCCCCTATTTATTGGTTTTTGCTTCATTTTGTGGAATAACTTTGGAGTACATGAGAAAGATTAATACCTGTTGAATAGAAACTGGAAGGATGCACTCTGACCACCAACATGCATTAAGTTCAGGTTTATAGTTGCGGAGTTGATATCAGATTGCCAGCACTGGCTACTTTGCGCTGCAGACCTACCACACTGATGCAGTCATGTCTTCCAGATTTCCTCAAAATCATGTGTTACATTATCAAAAATGAGTTCATACCTAAATTTTCATGGCTGCATTTTTATATCTTATCTCACATTACAATGTAAGATTTATGTGGTTGCTTCAATGGAGCAAAATTAATTTAGCTGATAAGGGAAATGGGGATGAAGATATTACATTATCTGAAAAGGACAGTTAGATTAATAGATTGGTTAGTAAGAGACCATATTGAAGATAACAAATTAACCAATAATAGTTGAGAAAGTTGAGTGATCTTGTTGGCAGCTAAAGGCCCATCTCAGAAAAGGAGGCCTATGAACAATTCATGAGTATTTATATATGCTTTTTCAAGTAGGTCATCTTTGAATAAACAAGAGGGAAAAAAACCAGTTACATAAAACTCCTGTAGTAATGGTGAGCACATATCCCTATCTATGTGTGACTCTGCATGTCAGTCTGAGAGTATTTATTAGAAAGGAAACTCTGCATAACGGAACATGTCCATTCAAAAATAATTTTACAACCAGTTTACAGTTTTGAGCCAGGGTGTCATCTTGAATCTCTCAGAAATTAAGAGTCCTTTGGGGATGTCTGGAGTTACATGTATTTTTCTCAGACCAATTATGATTTTTAATTTGAGGGGTACTAGTAGATTTTTTAAAAACTATTTAGCAATTTTTATTCTTGCTCTGCCCATTTTTGTGCTTATGCCAAGAAAAATAGTGTACGAATTTAAGATTTTGAAGAGGGTGGCACAGAGTCTTCAGTGGCGGAGCGTCTTGGCTCATTTTATTAAAGCAATATTTGCATCAGCTGTAGGCCTGCCCAATCATCTTAGCTATGAAATCTGTAAGGACTTTCTGCCTTGTCATGATGCAAGAGGTTTTCCTGACTATTGAGAGCCCACAGTTTCCTGAACTTCTGACTATCAGCTCTAACATCATCTTGTGCAGTTTCAGCAGAGACTCACTCTGTAACTCTTTGGAATCCTGTTCAAATAATATATTTTTTCAGTCTACTTCTAACATGAACGCTTTTGTTGAATCAGATCAGAAGAATTAAATTAGATTTAAAATAAAATGACGTTTACAATATCAGTTTGCATAGTAGAAAAAGAAATACTGCAAGATGTTAAAAAAAGAGTCAACATCATTCTTGCCAGAGATTTCTTCCAGCTGCCCTAGAATCCCAGCTAGGATTTGTGAGGCTGCCTAATGGCTTCTGTGACTTGTATTCCATATATTGCTCCTGACCAGAGTTCTGAGATATCAGGGTAGGAACAGGGAACTGTAATTGTTTGTTCCTCTGTGTTTTTTTATCCCCTTACCTCCATTGGGTAAAAACTGGATAGTTTTTCAGTTTCAGCTTTCTTTCCTTCTTACTGCCCCTGTACAGTGGATGGTAGAATAGGTTTTCAGAGGAGTGTTTCTACTGTAGGGTCCTTTTGAATTTTTTATTTAAACATTCTATTATATTTGCATAAAATTTATGAGTGACAGAAAAGAACAGTTTTGGGAGTTTCAACACACTATGTTAGAAAAAAGTAACTGGGTTTGCCAGATCAGATTTTTGTTTACATGGTCTGGCTGATTGTATAAGAGCTTTTCTTTGGTAGTCGATGGGTTTCCATGGATCTTAAGTACATCTCCTTTTAGATGTATCTAAACTGTTAAATAGGCAATCCTAGTCATCAACACTAAAACTCTTTCTTGATAGAAATTTTATTTCCATATATATTTTGATGTGTTTTTTTTAATTCAAAAAGAAAGAGTCAAAACCCACCATGTTTTAGTCAAATAAAGCTTAGATGAGCTTTCACCATATCTAAAAAAAACCTGATTTGTCTACAATAACACCCAATGAACACAAAAATTCTGTTGCTTACATCAGTCTTGTGTAGAGTATGCTAGACAGGTAAATTGACTTCATTTGAAATACTTTCATCTTGAAGATTTTCCAGGACTAGAAGCTGTGTTTTGAGTAGACAGCTATTGCCTCATGGAATTTAATCTCGATGGCAATCCTGGAATCAAAATTTTGTACGTGGGTGTATGGCTTTTGTTCATAGGTTTTTGTTTAGTTCAGATACAACACAATAAAATAACACTAAAATAATAAAAGGTTTTCTGTGAGTTCTATAAAGCATTTTATTTTTTCTAAAGATCATACAAAATCACCATTATCAGCTTTCAAAATCTAAAGGGTGTACAGGTCTTCAAAAAATTTCTGATCCACACTATTATCTCTGTAATACAGATGACTACAGAAAGCCATGGTGGTGCTGCATCATGCAAATTTCTGTCTTTACCCATTTGTACTTTTGTTTTTTGTTTCTCCCATCTTCCTTCCCCAATCAGCATATAAAAACTGAAACAATTTAGTAAAGGCTAAATGATCAGAAGAAAAGTGAGCTTAAAGCTCCATTAACCAAGGTAGTACAAGTACAAAGGCATAATAAACAAGCTAGTTAATTAAAGGATCTTTTCAGAAAAGAACTAAAGAAAAATTTCTTGCATGAAGTCATAAATTTAATTCTCCTCTTTCCAGAAGGTTGAGTTTTGTGTTCAAGAATCTCACATTAGAAACCTGTGTGTGTGACTCTCAGCACATTTCCTCTTTAATTGTGTCCTATAGCATATTTTGTGTCCTTTGGGGTACAACCTCATTTTCAGTAAAGTTAAAAAAGCCCCTAAAATTTAAGCTTAGGGCCTTCTTCAGAGTTACTTCTGGTCTCCTGGATGTTACATGTAGAGTTGGGTTATCCTTATCCCTAGCCTCTGGAGATTACATTATCAAGGGCAAAAGTGCTACTGCCTATGGGAAAAATCATTCCTTCTTAATTGTCCAGATGTCAACTGGAGCAGACAGGTATTGTATAAGAGGAACTATTCTTGTTTCTTTCTCTCAGTGCTATTCTTTACCTGACATCATGTACTGTGTAACTAGCTATACATTTATATAAATTGATCATACCTTCATAAAAAATACCCTCCCAAAGCACCAGATGCTCTCAACAAATAAAATACAAGAAATCAAAATGGGATTCAGGCATCCATCTAATAACATTACCATAGCAGCAAGGGCATACAATAAAAATAGAATAGTCCTAGTTAGCAAGTAAGTATTCTAAGTGAGGGGGTACACATGCAGTATGGGAAAAGCCTGCTAGTGGTTTGTATAAAATAAGTGATCATCCCTAGAGGTTTAGCTCAGCTAAAACATTTCCTTTCAGCGATTTGAATTCCATAGCCGCCTAAGATAGATGTGGTAGGTACTCTGAGATGTAGCTGATCCTTTATTTCCACCAGAAATGGAAAAGGGAAGTCACAATAGAGGTTTAAAAAATAATTTGTATTACCAGATGTTAAAAAATTGTTCAGTCTCTGGGAACTATCAGAGAATCTCATTTTCAATGGACCGTTGGAAAAGTTCTTAATAGCAAGTTAATAGAACACATTAGAGCACTAAAGAAACAATTTAGTAGTTGTGTATTCTAACTAATCTTTTGACTACTGCTGAATGGAGTACATAATTGTAGCAGACATTATCTTGCATTCTGTCAAATCAAACCTTCCTGATATGTTACAAATATGAAACACTGATTCATATTACCTTAATATGGCAGTGAAAGACTTGGGAAAAGTTGGGTAGAGCAACCAACTTTTAATGAATTTCATTTTCCTTGTGTTGAATCTTCCGGCGGCGCGTCACTTTTCCCGCTCCGACCGGCTCCTGAGAACGCGGCTTGGCGCCTTGGCTCCTCGTCAGGGTCGATGCTGCCACTACTTCTGGGCGCTTCTGTGGCTGCGCCCTGGGGTGGGCTGGCCGCGCTTTGTCGTCAGCACGAGGGAGGGAAATGAAGAGGCAGGGAATTGTCCAAAACCATCCGCGTCATGGCTGGGCGCTTTATTGGTCGCAGGAGCCGCGATGAAGAAGCTGCGGCTGCTCCCAGCCTCACTTGGACAATCTGGCCCCGAGGCTCGGGTGCCGCGGAGGGATATAGGGGTGGGACAGGGGAGGACGTGAGCTCTCTGCCCAATGAACACAGACGCCGTGGCTGTGACATTGCCACAACAGCCAATGGGGACACGACGGGGGCGGACACAGGGGTTCAGGGCCAGTGGGATGGCAAGAATGAGGTGACGAGCACAGAACTGATGGGGACCGGACGGGGGAGTGGGCACAGGAGTGGCAGGGGAGAAAACCCAATGGCCAGCAGCCTGGGGCTAACTTCCGTGGGGGGGATAACATGGGGGATACACGAGGATACATGGAATCGGTAAGCTAACAAAGACCAGAACCCCAAATCTGAACCCAAAACCCAGGATGCAACAGAATCTGAAAATTTATAAGGCTCTCTGGAATACAGAAATGCCTCTGCTGGACCTTGAAGTGGTCAGATAATTAATTCTGCATCTCACTTTGAGCTTTGACAGGTTTCACACAACTGATAGAATGATCTATTTCACTGTAGTGGCAATTAGCCCCAGCCAGAATCAGCAAAGCTAAAACATTACTTTTTTTCACATGTGGCATTAAATTCCCTGGCAGAAACTTAAGGAGATAAGTATTGGGGGTTTTAATCCCAATAAATAATAGCATCAGCTGCTTGGCTGTTGAATTTCTGTGTTAAAGGCCAATTCTATGTTTATTCTCCAGTTTCGTGGAGTTACAAGCAGAACTTGGTGCAGAGACAGCACAATTTTGGATTGGCACATTGCCTGCTTTACTGAGGGAGTCAGTGATCTGCCAGTGCAGCAGATTTCTGGGGTCTAGTGAGTGGTTAAGACTCTGGGTTGCCCCTCATCCCATTCCTTAGCATGTCACCTTCTGTCAGGAGCAGAGGAGGCAGTGCCTTGTATAATGTAGCAGGGTAGACCTCTCCTCTGTCACTGATAAATCCTGGCCACCAGTACAATGGCTTGTCTTCAGATTCTCTGAGGGACTTGGTTCAAACCTGTTCCAGGCAAACTGAAGATTGTATTTGGCTTTTAAATTGTGCTCATTAGGAGGCTCTTATCGCCTCTGCTAGCTTTACTTCCTACTCCTATAGTCAACACAATGAAAACCTCAGTAAGGCCAACTACCTTTAAAAGTATGCATTTCTTTTGTCACAAAGGATAATAATGTTTACAACTGCAGATTCCTCCCCCCAGTAAATGCAGCTCAGCAAACTCAGTCCTGGATATTAGAACCTCTTGGCTTCTTTCCACGTTGCACATTATCACTTGTCACAAAAATGCTGCAAGTGAAATTATGCCCTTTTGTTAGGGCCACAGTGCAATTACCTTAGAGTATTTGGCACTGACATGCTCAAGTAGATTAAACACCTCCACTGATATAGGATAGGGAATGGTACAACAGCTCATTCAGGCTTAATTGTGTTGGTTTTGCCAAGGCTGTAGAGTATAAAACTTTGCACCAACGTAAACTGACATAATTCACAATGCACAGCAGGACTAGTTTTAGCGCACTGGCAGAGATGGTTACTTTGAGAGCAGAGCTGTGTATGAAAGTCTGCTCTTGCATCTGTTGGATCATATTTATGTGGAAATGAATTTTGAAAGCATATACATCTCTGTCCTTATGACATCTGCTGAGCCTATTTGCCCTTTATCTTTGCCACATCTGTTGGTTCATGTAGCTTCCTTCAAAGGGTCAGGGGGACGTTTCAGTTGCATAAAGTGCCAAGAGCCCCATCGCACTCTAACAAACATTGCATGTAATTCACAGTGCAGAGCTTAGGTACAAATTAGAAAAGTTCTTTTAAAAATTCAAATGCTGTTATACAAAAGAATTCATCAAAGTGTGAATGTCAAGAGCAAGATTTTGCTATTTCCCCCACAACGAGCTGAGCAGTTCACCTTTTCCACTCTCAGGAAGAGGACAGCTTGTTCCTGCTCCTCACAGCCACAGGCTACAGTCTGGCTCCCAGAAGGTTTGTCTGGCGATTCAGAGAAGGAGAAAAAGATGTTAGGCAGGTTTCTTCCTCCAGCTGCTGTCTGCAGATCAACACCAAGCTTCTGCCAATGTTCATATCCCGTTCCCAGTGTTCCTTTTATCTCAAAAGAGATGCTAGTTGGGTTAGGATGGGGAAATAGAGGTCAAGAACAGTCAGACTTTGATTGTGTGGGAATGTTTGGGTTTTATCTTGTATCTTGGTTTATCTTGTTTTATATTTAGGTTATTCAACCCTATCTTTATAATAGTGCCAGCAATTGTTCTGCCTCTGTATATTTTTGACTACTCTGTCCAGTCTGAATTTGAGTAGTGGAATGGGGCTTCAACTTTGGAAAAAGCTGAATTCTTTAGGAGACTACCCTCTCCACTGGGGGAAAAATATTGCTAGCAAGATGGATGGAATATTAGTGTGACCATGAAAAATATTTGAAGGAATAGCATAGCATCTGTTTATAATTTGACATGTGTCAATGGCTGCAGGAGGCCACCTTACCCTTTTGTGATTTCTCCCTAGCTGTAATTACAGCTGTGGTTGTTCTCTGGTGAGTAACCTGGAAGCTCTTTATTGTAAGACTTTCTCTAGCTTGGTTATTAAACTTCTGACAGTGCAGCTAGTGATAAGTGCCCATGATTGAAGGGGATGCAGCAAGTAATGTTAGTTGCCTGAGGTTCAAACAGGAAGAGATGCTGAAACCACAAAAATCCAGAAGAATTAGAAAGAGCAGATAAATTTGTTGTGGAACAAAAGACTTCCTGACTCTCTGAACAAAAAACTTTCTGAATTCTTTTTAAGATCGTATTTTGGCAAAGGATTCTTCAAAATAGTCTGAAAAAAAAAAAAAAGTCAAGTACATTTTCTTTCTGTCAGATATGACTCTCATTACAGATTACTGTATTATTTTAATCCAGGGTAGGTGATATGATGTACGGTCACGGAGGTGACAGCTATTACAAGATTATACTGCATTAATTAATAATGGGACTATGGTAGAAGTTTTGAAGAAGAAAACACACTTGACTGTTCATGTTACTGTTAAGTGAATTAACTGTGATTAACACCATACAGGCACTCTGAAGAAAAGGGCATGCTTATACCCTCCAGAATATTTAAAGTAGCAACCTCAGTATACAATGTACAGTTGTTTTTGTTTTTTTTTTTTCCCCCAAGGAGATCAGAATGAATTAAACCTAGCTTTAAAATAACCCATAGAAATGCATGCTTAATACATTATATTCATAGAGACTAATGAAAAGATAAAATGCATTCATTGGAAGTGGGTTTTAAATGAAAAAAAAATTACTTCTGTGGCTGGAAAACTACTTTCTGTGGCTGGAAGAAGTCTAACCAAAAGGGCAGTATGTGGGCTACCATTTGAGACATTTGAGACTATCCCCAAAGACTTTGACAGCCATGTCTCTTTCTTATTTACCTTTATTTAAATATCTGAATTCTCCTTTGCTGGAATGCTTTGCTAGTGATTTAGAAGAAGGACCTCAGTGTTAGCTGACTTCCTGAAGAAAATTTTCAAGAAATCCAATTTCAATAAAAGATGAACAACATTAGATTAGGATATTTACTCCTTCCAGTTTTTTGACATATGCAATTTTAATATATCTATTCTCATGGTGAACAGATGTGATTAGTGTACATGTCTATTTGAAATTTGATGAAAAAATGCCAAAAAATAGCTTTGAAAAAAATTCTAAATGTATTTGAAAAACACAGCAGAAAAAGGTCTCTCACTTTTTTAAACAAATAGAAAGTAATGAATATCTTATCTTGAGTTGAAAACAGTTTTTTAAATTATTATCACTACTACTTTATTCTTTCAGAAACCCTTTACTAGTCCAAACTTATAGGCATGAAGGTGTGTGAACTAAGCACAGCAACTTCAGTTGCAATATTTGTTCTCATGTGTGTCATTTTTTATTATGGCTAGGATAAATTACATATTAGATTCAGTGACCAGAGTTTCTGATTTTTAATGCTAATGTTCTGGTTATCAGAGAATTGCATTTTTCATTCTATTTTTTTTTTTCTTCCAGAAGAACTAATCTGGTCAGGACAATTTTAGAGAGCTAATATACTGAAATTATCTCATTGAGTTAGGTAATAGACAGACAGAAGCCTATATATATTGTAGCTGTGCTTCCATTCTTTCTGAAAGCAATATGAATCAATTTCAATTCATTTGTCTTTCTACTTCCTAACGCTGAAACGTGGAAGACAATGAGATGTCCATCATGCATTCTGACTAAGGGTATGTCCAAGTGAAACTCTCAGGAGCAGGGCATTTTCCTTGCTCTACTCCCACTGGAACAATTATATATATTGCAAGAGAACACAAAATCTGACAAAACCTAGAGATATCCCCATTGTGCATTCTTAGCCCAGCTTTTGACTAACTCATTATGTTCAGTTTTATATTTGTTAAAAGAGATACCTACACTGCTTGGAACCAATAACCATTTAAGAACTCCCAGGTATACCCTACTTAAACTTGTATCAACTCTACTTTATTAAATTTCTTTCATTCATTTCAAAACATGATTGAGACAGCATTGAGAAAACAAAGACTATTTGTAGTATTTTTTAATCCTTTTAGCAACATTTATTTTTTTTCCCCTAGGGCTGTGAATCTAATCTGAAGAAACTAAACAGGCATCCATATATCAGAATGCTGTGTCATGGGTAGCATCCCTGGTGGCTTAAGTATTCAAAGCATTATTGCTATGCTACCTCAAAATGAAACCCAGTGTAATTTATCATATATTAGTTCTCATGTCTGTGCTAACTCATTCTGCATTAATTTATGTGTCTTGAGGCAGCACCTCACTGTGTAAAGCACAACTGTGAAGGAGAGAGATCTACCTAAAAATTCCATGTTGAATTATCAAAAGTGAACATGGAAAAAAGCTTTAGCACAGTATAATTTCTGGTATAGAAAGGCTCTTTTGTTCATTTTTAAGACAAAATAGGTTCAGACACTTTATAATGCTGGAGAAAGAAAACACAAAATAAAAATAACATCTATGAATCTCCTATTTGAATGTACTTTCTCAAAATGGTGCCATGAGAAAATTCAGCCTGCAATATAGAAGTAAAAAATCCACCCTGAAAATATATAATTACTTTTGCAAATATTAATTGAGGTGTCAAACCACAATCTGACAATAACAACATGGAAATAGAGGTAACCAAAGCCTTCAGAGCTCAGACTCAGACTGCCATGCAATTTTCCATAATAAGAGCAGCAGAGATGGAGCAGCAGGAGAGTAAAATGTCATTTAGTGCTTCCTTTGTGGTTGTGCACAAAACCTAATGTCAATAACCCTTTAAAGGAATTATCTTACAACATACAACTAAATTGCATTGTACTCACTAAAGGATAAATTCACTAAAAAATGTAGGTGGTAAAGGGTAGCTCAAATATGAAAGGAAGTATTTTTTTAATACAAACTTTTCCTTAAATGAAGTAATGACATAATTTTGCTTCTGCTAGGTTTTGTGAAAATTTTGCTAAAGACTTGATTGTGGCTAGAACAAGGCCTATTATTAGTCATGTGTAGCTGGAAAATGAGAAAATAGGGACTGGAAGACAAATTCTAATACATTTTAACCAGTGTAAGTTCTCAAACACACCCACCCCATTTTTACTTTTTATTCAGTGTTACTCTTTCCACAGAAAAGTAACAAAATTACTCTTTGGTGCTTTGCAAAATTAAGCACGCCGACATTTCTTGGTTCCTGAAGTATGGAGTCTTGCAGCTCTCTCGGAGTTTGCCCTTTTTGCAATGTAAAGCTAACCAAGCTAAGCAATTGAATTTGAGAGGTGTTGGTGAGGAGATAAAAGGTATTCTGTATCATTCCTGTGGAGGTAAGCTCTGGTAGAGACAAAGATAGAAGAAGGGTGGAAAAGGAGGGTAGTAACATCTTTAAAAGACTGAAGATACTAAGGGAATAAATGTCAGTGACTGTAAATGTTTAATCCAGACTTTGCACTTCAGAAGTTAATACATCAAGAGAATTTCTTTCTTCCTTTTCCCATCTGGTTTTATCATAAAGATTATTTTTATTTTTGTGTGCTGATAAACTTTGAAGCTTGACAAATAATTTATACATGGAAAGAGAAACAGTTGGTTTTAGTTGGTTGGTTATTTTGGTTTTTTTTTGTTTTCATTTTTTTTGTGAGCCTATGTTCCTCTCTGATGTTTTCTCTGCAAACAGGAAAAAATTTCAGCATAGTCTATATCTCTCACCTGCTAATTTTCCCTGGTGCTTCAAGTTTGCTTTGCCTAGCTTTCCTTTGTATTTAATGTGTTAAATTCGGTATTCTCATAACTATTATAACATCTATTAAGCTCCTTGGACAGTGGTATTGTAGTGGGCTGACCCTGGCTGGATGCCAGACACCCACCAAAGCCACTCTATCACTCCCCTCCTCAGCTGGACAGGGGAGAGATCACTCCCCAAATACTGTCATGGACAATAATCAAATTGCAGATATTGATTGAATTTATTACTAACAAAATCAGAGAATGATAATGGGAAGTAAAACAAAGCCTTAAAAACACCTTCCCTGCACCCCTCCCTCCTTCTCAGCTCCAGAACCTGGAGCGCTGCCTCTCCCTCTTTCTTCACTGACCTTGGTGTCTGCAGACACCTCTCCCATATTCTCACTCTTCTCTGGCTGCAGTTACATCTGGTTTTTACCTTCTTAAATATGTTATCACAGACATGTAACTACCATTTCTAACTGGCCCGGTCTTGGACAGTGGCAGGTCTGTCCTGGAGCCACCAGAGACTGGTTGTGTCAGATATGGGGGAAGCTTCTGGGAGCTTCTCACTGAAGCCAGCTCTGTGTCCCCCTGCTACCAAAACCAGGCTATGAAAAGCCAGTATTCTTTTCAGAGGTGAACAGTACTGAGTTTAAATGGACTGTAGTTTCATGCATTGAAACACATGCAGATGGCAAAAGCAGACAAACTTTAAGGCCAAAGGCTACAACCTTAATTTAGTATGGCAGGCACTGGTTTCTTGTCAGTGTGTTTTCACAAACTTTCTTGTCCTTGAACAGAGTAAATTCTCTCCACTAGCTCATAGGATTGAATGGAATTTTATCAGTCTCTTTCCTACCTCAAACTTTGCTGACAAAGAAAAATGTAAACCTGAGGCCATGCAAGCAAAATATCTGATGAGTATGCATTCTCATTTCCTAACTCTGTTAAACCTTTAAATATATAAATCTAACTGCACCACCTCCATGATACGTTGCAGAAGACCATCTGCTTTCATCAGATCTCTTCCATTTTGTCTCTAATGGGGAGGAAAAAAGTGTCAAAACACAGGCAACCCCCGAACTCCAAACTGGTGTACATGTTCAAGTAAACAGAGGCAGAATGGAGGACACACACAGTCACTGTAGACCAGTTAAAGGATAGAATATCTCTTCTATTCTTTGTCCTCTTTGTCTTTCCAAGAATTTTCATTACTATTAATGCCATCAAGATTCCCACTGGCAGCTGGCTAGTTTTTTCACGGAAGCCTTTCTTGTGAAGCCAGGTCCTCTAACAATGGATTTGTTAATAAACAAATGTTTGTTTTTTGATAAAACTCTGAATGCTAACATATCAAATTCAATAAAAGGAAACAGTAATTTCAAAATTATTTTCATCTTTTATTTTCTCCTTTCTTAACCACATCTACAAATTTTATCAAGCTAATTTTGTGTAACTCCTCCCAGGCTGCAAAATTTCCTAACCTTGATTTCTTCAGGGGAAAGAGAACTCTTATTTTCATGTGGTTTTGGTGCTTTGGAATCCCTTTGAGTCTACATTCACACAGAATCCTATAGGTTAGCAGCTCTGCAACCTTTCCTACCCTATCCTGCAGATGATTATGAAGCATGAAGGAAACTGAGAATGACTGGCTAAAGATATTAACATCCTTTGGAGGATATTAGGAAGCTGTGCTAAGGGATGCTGGGAAGGAAGGGAGTAGAAATCAATAAGAAGAAACATTATGTTAGCACCAGAGACACAGAAGTCAAGTGGTCCCAGAGAATGACTCTGTTGTACAGTATAGGTGCAGATGAAGCTGCAGGCACATCGCACAGTTGTTCCAAAGATTTCCACACTTTGTTCAGCTGATGTTGCAGGTTTCTAATGTAGTTAAAAGCTGCTCCTGCTTACTTCACTGGTTCTGGCCCACATACTGTTTGCAAACAGAACAGTCTCTAAAGTCCTGCTATTTTTAAAAAATAGTCTGCTCAATAAACAAGTGAAACTACTATTGGAAATACTTTTCTAGATTGATCCCAAGTCTCAATGCAATTATTGCTGACTCAGAGTGAGTAACAGCAACGATGGCCTCCTGTCCTTGAAAAAGAAACTTGACAGTTCCATGATTTTGTCAAATTTACTTTTCCATGCCCACACAGTAAACTACAAAAGTGAGACTTAGGACCAAACTCCTATGGTGTCCAACTTAAGTCTGCACAGGGTTGCTTTTTTCCCTCCTTCTGGAAATGATTCTTCATAAACCAACTGCAAACTGCTGCTAGCTCCATATGTGATAATGGAGCAGCAGAAAACCATCAAATACTTATATCAGAGGAGGTAATAAGAACAAGCTGAGTAATTGGACTGGCCTGAGTAGAAAGGATCTAGGAAAATTTTGAAATGCCATTTCAGTTTGCTGTATCTCTCTATCATGTTCACCAGCATTCCTTCTGCAATTGGATTTTATTCAGTGAAATTGCTGGGGGCATCCAGATGTAATAGCAAGTTAAGCATTTGTGACAGTGTTAGAGAATGTGATAATGGTAACAATAATCTATAAATGGAAAGCTGTAGTCAGTTGCAGCAATCTAAAGATGTGGGCATAAGAAAGATTCAGAGCTAAAGAATTGTTTTTTCTATTGGAAAGCTTCTCCTTTTTTTTTTTTTTTTTTTTTTTACTTAGTTTGAGCAGATAGCACAGATACTGTTTGACTGTATGTCCTTATAAGAGCTAAATGAGAAAAATTTTGAAGATATAAATTAAATCTACTGATTTCATCATACAACTAATGGATGTATAGAGAAATCATATATAGGCTGGGTAGAGATTATTCTCAAATTTAGCAGAAATTGACTGTTTATTGAACCAGTGAGAAAGATTCATGTCTTCTCTGTTATCGCATGTTAATCTCCTATTACTTTCTTACTAAATGGGATTTTAATAATCTTACCTGTGGACTATTAAATTCCCCTTTTTTTTTTTTTTTTAGAAAAATTGAAAACTGAAGAAATACAGAAAAGACAAGGCATGAAAAGAGAAAAGAACAGGATTAAATAACTGGGAAAAAAAAAAAAGTGGAAAAGCACTGATAGCAATCAAGAAACATAAGCAATAAGCACATCTAATTTCAGAGAGAATAATCATATTGCTGAAATCTCCCAATTAGGAATGCATGAGGCTGACATCCAAGTAGCTTAAAGAAATAATCTGAAACTGAGAAGCTCTTGTTTAATACATTTAACAGTAAGATGATTTTCTCAGATGTTCAATATTAACTGCATTCCCATCTGCTCACATAACTATTGGAAACTGCTGCATGTCTCTAATTCAATCCAGCTCTTTAATGTAGAATTTCCACTGTCAGGAAGGACAGGAAAACCATCTCTAGAAGAGCTTATCACCTGGGGGCCTGCTGGTGGGCACAGCCCAGGCAGCTCCTGGCTGACAGTCCCGCCCTTTGCCACTGCTCCTCTGCAAGGCCCTGGGCAAGTCACAGACAAGCTATCAAAGGAATCTCTGGAGATGCCTCAGCGCGGAGTCTGGGCTTCTTCTGTCTACCTGAAAAGAGTGGTAAACAGTGACCCTCTCCTTCATAGGCCTACAGAAGGGACTAGTAGCTAATACTGGATATTGCTAAAAACCACCAAATACTTAGAATTGATATCTTGTATGAGCTGATCACTGTTTTATTCTTTTGTGTGCGAATTGACTGCCAGCTCACAGATTTGTGTTGCGTTAGGCAAAATGGAAAACATCTGCCCCTCATGCAGTCACCCATAAAATAAGAGTCAAAAGACATTTAGCTGCCTCTGCTACCTTTCTCATTGCCAGCCATAAGTATTGTATATTCTAAGCTGCATCCAGCTTAATGTTGTATGGCTTCAGATTGTTTTTTCCCTATCCCTTTTATTGATTTATGAAGCACAGGAAGACTTCAAATTCATGTTCTTCATAACAAAAGTAGCAGTAAGATTTTCTTAAAGGAAGAGAAAAGAATGTTTGAAGGCCAAAAGTAGCAGTAAGATTTTCTTAAAGGAAGAGAAAAGAATGTTTGAAATCACTTCTGCCCTCATGTATCATGAGTAAGATTGAAAAAAACTGAGAAACAGGAATAAGGAGGCAAAATGCTGGAGGGAATAAAGCTCTGAAAGATACAAGCTCAGAAAGAAATTAAATTCATAGACACCAGGAAGGAGAACAAGACTGGGACTAATAGTTGTTAAACTTGATAATTATCAGAGGGGGGAAAAAAGGCATAGAAGAAAGGAGAGAAGACAATACAGCAAGACAGTAAGAATGTTTTAGAGAAATTAATAAAAAACTCAGAGCAACTTTGATGCCATTGCACAAAGAGAGAGACCTGGGGCACAACACTGAGATATCTAAAGAGTTATTAGATAACATTCAGTTATCTAAAATCCCTCTTTTCATGCTTCTTTCCCAAAATGGATATTCAGGAAGTGAATTCATCATGTACATAATTTCTACTTTTTTTTTTTTTTTTTTTTGGTGTAGAATATTGTTTGTAAAAATCTTTGGAGATATCACACCTATGAAAGTTTGTTTGGTTATTTATAGACAAGATAGAAGAGGTAACTCAAAGTTAATTTGATTGATCTTATATACCAAGTCACTTCTTTTTCATAGGAAAAAATGAAATAGTGATAGGGATGTTGAGAACCTTCAGCAACTACTCCAGTACATATCTTGTAAGTGTTGAAATATCCATATGTATTATAACTTAAAAAAGACTAGAGAAAACCTCACTGCACTTTCAAACTTTAAGGGCTGACTAAACTTGCTTAGTACAAAGACCTTTTCTATTACCTCTTTAGAGACTAGACAACTGGATCAAAGTTTCTTCCTAATTTTTTTTTTTTTTTTTTTTCCGGGTGGATGGATGCCCCTTTAGCTCTCTCCTCTATTTAAAGGACCATCCCAATTCTTGTTTAAACATGAACTGAGTTTTTCTGAAGATTAAAGAGTAGGGACTCATTCAATATGCCTGTAGCAAAGGGCATATAGATTTAATTTTTATTTAAAATATTCAGGCATGTGCATGATTGCTTAGCATGTAATGTAATGTGCGTGTATCAGTAGGGAGTAGTGTGTACATTTAGGTTCTTAAAAATGTTTCTTTTTTGAAAAATGTTTATTTTAGGTCAGAACTCTGAACATTTAGTATAACTGTTAATGAAATTTCAGTTAGAATATTCATTCTGCTTGCAATACTAAGAGCTTTGGGGAGTAATTTGTATTGGTTCTTTTGTATCTGTTTATTTAGATTTTGCTTCTGAAGAAATCAGCAAGACAAAATAATGTGTTTCTTCATGAAAGCAGGAAACAGTGAATTTTCATCATTAAAAAAGCATCTACAATCTACTTTTCTTTAGGGGTAAAAATTATAATCCTTTATCTTTGTATCTTCATGAACTTTGCTTCTTTCTTTCTTTCTCTGTTCCGTCAAGATTCATTTGTTAAATTTGATAAACTACAGCATTCTACAAGATACTAAATCAGGCTTAGATTTTTAATTATTGAACCCATTTTAACTACTGTTTTATTTTCTGCATATGGTAAAAAAATAGTGGTGTTCCAAATTGCCATAACAACAGGCTACACTCCTTAAAACAAGATAAGATGTGTGTCAAAGTAAAGCTGTTGCCATGGTAACCAGTTGACTATTTAAAATGCAGCATCCTGGCTTAATCAGTGAAATTGCACCTTTTCCAGAAATCAACTACATCGGCATTCTTCCAGCAGAAGCAGTGAAAAAAGGAAAAACACAAAAGTTAATAAAAAATAATTTCTGCCCTGTATGTTTCCTTTCGGAGTGATTTTGTTTCAAGAGAGTCACTTAAATTGCTTCTTTCTAACAAGAGTGCAAATACTGGATCCTGTCTTTTATCCTAGAATTCTCAGAAATTCCTCTCATCTGTTCAAGGTATGCTTTCCCTTAACAGGTTAGTAAGATATTAGCAAGTAAGAATGTAGTTACACATTCATAAAAGCTCACAGTGACAATAATACATATTTATAACCTCCCTGTTTATAAAGAAGAAGACTTTAAAAATGGCACTAGAACTTACATCAATCCATTAAATCATTATCTGCCCATTTTATCAATTTTATTATTAGATGGTCAAGCTAAATACTATTTCATCCTTTAAAAAATACTTATTTTTCTGATTTTTTTAAATGTAAAGAAAATTTTTATGCACTGAAGATGAGACTGTTTTCCTTTGGAACGTGGAAGAAAAATATTTCAATTATTAAACTGTTTTTATCTCAAAACCCAGAGTTTTGCAGTATAGATATCTGTTGTACCATTCTTAGTTGTGTTATGCCATCTCAGATTCCTGTATTTTTGGCCCTGAAAGCCAATGAAGCATCAAGAAAACGACATTTATGCCTCAGAAAAATTCAGGAAAGCAAAAAATGTAGCATTTTAAAGGCTACACATAAAACCCACAATCACTATATTGCTCTTTTGAGATACTGGTTGGTATGACAGAGGGTGAATAGGGTCCATTACTGATACACAGCTGTTGTACGAATCCTAGCTCACCTCCCAAGGTCTCTAGGAAGTGCTATTAGCCTGTGCTTCCTAATAAGGATTTGGGTCAGAGAGCCTGACTCTGAGTCTCAGTGGTATAGTTGCTTTTCCTATTTCTTTTTTAGCCTGAAGAACATAGTGGTTGCATAGGGAAAAAGACAGATTCTGCAGATTTGGAATGGTTTCCTTCTTCTCATGAACGGTCAGTCAGTGCTGCATTAGGAATTGTAGAAAAACTCTTAGAAATAAAATGGCCTCTAAAGAAAAGTATTCATAATTTTCTTAGACTAAATAGAATATCATAGATGTCATACTTTTTCATGAAGGGTTTTAAAAAAACCTATGAAATTTCCAGCATTACATTCCTTTTTGCAGGCCCCACAGAGAAAATATATACTGTTTCTATTATGTTCTTTTTCTTTCTGCTGTTTCTATTAAGCCTGACTGAAAAAGAAAAAGCAGGGCTTCAGTGAGGCTTTGCCATTTCCTGATACAATATCTCTATGCAAGATAGCATGTATCCTGGTGAATAAAGGAGGAAACCTTACTCAAAAAAATGCTGAAAAGTTATTAATTTCTAACACAGAACAATATTTAATTCAGAAAGTATTTAATATGATTATAGAAAAGGTTTGATTGTACTTTATGCTTACATATATTATTGCTACTATGTTAGAATAGTTTTAAGGTGACATCACAACTCAGACTTTCAGAAATTAAATGTAAATATCTGCTCTATTTTCTAAGTGGCTGTCAAAACATTTTTTTTCCTGCTTAGAGTGATAAGTCTCCCTTTCTTCAGGTGCTACAGAGATACTGTTTTGTTATTGATATATGAGGGAAACTGCTTGATCTAGGTGGACAATATAAATTCATGGTATCAGAGTTAATTGCCAGTTTGTAAGCCCTAAGATTATTCAGGCTTCAAATATCTAGAAGTGACATGGTCTGGAATCCTTTTCCTCCTGCCACAAAGAGAATTCTTTGATTCTTTCGGGTGACCATCAGCTTTAGAGTTTGAATTAATCACATGACTGTCTGCCACACCACAGATGTCAGGGTCTATGGGCAGGCCTTCTTAGTGAATTAGAAATTGGACAAAAAGTCTACTTTTTTGATAAGGGCAAGATGGCTACAGCAGCCTGAAGTAGTTATCACAGAGTGAAAATAGCTGCTCTCAAGAATCCTGGTCCCAAGTACTACTTCTCCAGTGCAGGAAGCAGATGGTTTCTGAAAGCAGACTTGGAGGATATTTTTGTACTGCAGCCGAGATATAAGTGCAGTTTGTGAAGACAACGAGCGAATCCGCAGTACCAGGGAGTCAGTGCCGGCTGCAGTCTGTGGGAGGGAGCTTTGGTGAAGACGCATGCAGGTATTTTATCTGAGGCTCTGACTCAGATAATTTGCCCGAAGCTGAGCGTTACCACATGCTATCCTTGTGTTACTCCTGCAGCAGAAATCTGAAACTAGTTTAGAAGAATCCGAACGACTGAACTTCCTTTAGTTGTGTAAATACCACCTCAAGATGGAAAACTAACTTACCCACAATTGTTGTAGTGCATCCAAACAGAGAGAAAGACCAATACCAACACTGCAGCATTTCTTAAGTCTAAATGGTGCTCAGATTTTTAAACTACAAATAAAAGATAAATCTCCTTGTCATGCTGCCTGCAAACATGGATGTGGAAGACAGCCTGAAAATAAGATCAGCCGGTACAGCTGGTGAAAAGCCACAAACCTCATTCAAGCCACCGAGGCTTGCTCTGTGCTGAGCTGCTAGAGCTGCCCACAGACTGACAGAAAGATCTACATATCGGCACAAAGTGTGTCCTTCAGAGGTGCCCACTGCCCTGCCGAGTGCCTAAGTGGGTATTTTGGCCCAGACATCCATGTAGAGAGTGTCAGTGGAGGAGGGATGTCTCCCTCAAGGTGCTTGAAGGGCTTCCCACCTCACACCTCGGTGTCCACAGTGCTGCCGTTTGTATCGCACCGTGTGTCCCTCCTCTCTAGGCCTGGAGCCTGTGTGGGCAGCACTGTCCTGCTGATGGCCACGGGGTGAGACACAGGGCTGATCCCAAAGACTGCAGTGGCTCCTGTCACCTTGTCTTAGGCCTGGGCCATCCCTGTCCCCACTGCCCTGGCTGCTCCCCTGGAGCTATGCCTGCCCCAGGCTGCCCTGCTGGGAAGGACAGGACCCTCTCCTGGGTGGCTGCAGGGACAGCACAGTCAGTGCAGGCTCTCCCAGAACCAGAGCTGGCAGCGCAGGGCCCAGCCTGGGGCTGTGTAGGACCAAGGACTTTCTGCTCTCTGGATTTGCAGACAGGAAAATTGTAGTAAAAATTTAGGTGAAAAGGGCACCTTTTTAGGTGAAAAAGCTCTGCCCTGTGGCCGGCACCATGGCTTAGGTGCTGGGCAGAGCTGGACAAGCCTTGGCACCTTTGTGCCCTGATCCAAGTCAGGTGAGATCTCCTTGGGTTGTGCTCATCCCCTTGCATTGTTTTGCCCCTGGTTCTTTCCCATCTGCAGGTGTTTACGTTGTTAACCCTTAAATGATAAAGATTAAATAACGTAACACTTCAGGCTGACATTTAGTGTATGCTACTCTTTTTGGATGTGCAGATTGAGATAATATCACTGTACTGACAGCATGGAAATTTTGACTGATGCAAACAGAAATACATATTTTATGTCTTCCCAGATTTCTGTTTCAATGAAATAAGCTCTCACTCAGACAAAAAGGCCTTTGTTATTCATGTTCTCTTCAAGTCTTAATTGGCAGTTGAGCTTTGAAAAAATAACAAGCAAAGAAGTCCAGCCTTCGCAGCCATTTCCTTTTTGCTAAGGACAGAAGCAGCTGTAAGGGACGCTGTTTTTCCTTATCTCTTGGGTTTATTTTATTGACATTCATCTAGACTGTTTCTCCTAAAGTGCCTGCTGCTTGAGGACTGGCTTACAGCTAAGCCTGTCAGTTTTAGCTGGAGCTTCTTCTTGGTTGGTTTACCAAACAGCAGCCACAGCTGTGTAGGTAGGATCTAACCCTGTTCTTGTCCTGATCTTGTGTTCCTTCAGCTACAATTTTCAGTCCAAGAAGAGCCTGACCCAGGACTGCTGCAGTGGGTAATATTCTTGTGACTTGTGTAATAAGGTGCCTTCTGCTGTACCCATGCACAGTTTCATGGTGTAGTAGCATTTTCTTTTTTTATTATTTTTTAACTTCTGTAGTGATGTTCAAACCTCCTCCTACAATACAAGATTTTTTGTTTGGGATATTTCAGTCTTTGACTTTAATTTGCTCAGGTATTTTCTCTTTCTAAATGTATCTGTTGCATGTAATGTCTTCATACCAAAAATAATTTTGTACTCTCACTCATGCCAGTAGCAGTTAGGAATAAAAAGGGAAGTGTCAGTCTCAATATCAATTATTGGTATGACTTGTGCAGGTTTCTGCTGCATGGGATCCTTCTCCTTCCAAACCTAAAGACTTCACTACAGATAAACAAGTATTCTGTGTATCCTGCATGAGAATTTGATCTGCATACAAGGACCAGCTTGGGTGCTCGTGTGGCAGGCCTAGCACATATTAGTAGAAAAAATAAAATAGAAGTCTACTGTGCACTCCAAATTCACTTCAAAATCCTCATCTCCTGAAGGCAGACAACACCATTTGCTCTCAGTAAGACGCTGTGTTAGCTAGATGAATACATGCCGTTAAGCCTGGCATGCAAGGTTTAACATTACTACAAATTCAGAATAAATTCAGCTACAGTACTTTTCCTCCTCCTTTTTTTCTCTTTCCCTAGGGCATTAATTAAACACTGCATTTACAAGCATGGCCCCTTTAAGAATGATCATTCTTTACCTATTACAGATGTCAAGCTGTGAATACATGGGATAGTTATATTAATTTCTAATCAGTTTTTAACAGGCAGTGTCTGGGTTGCATGCAGCTAGCAGTAGATATCGGTAGGATTTTAAATACTTTTATCCATTGGTATGCAAATGCAGAACCAATTAGAATCTTATTGCTAGAGGTATGAATTTTGTTTTTAGAAAATATATGAGTAATCATAAAGAACTCAAAATTAGGCCATGCTCCTCCTGAGGAGAATTATTTATCATTTATGCTTAAAAAAAAGTGCCTTATATTCATACAAATGCATGTAAGAAGTTCATATGGTATAAAAATATACATCTAATTGTGCCCAAAATTATAAATGTTGGAAAATTCATCAGAAATATGCAACACCTCTGTCAGAATGTCACTAGATTACAAATCCCAATGAAACAAAGCCCTTTATTTCTGTAAAAAGGAATTATATATGCAATACAGTTTTAATTTCACATGGAATGTTTTTATTCTCAAATTGTTTTGTGTGTGCTTTCTTCATTATTTTGTCTTCATTGGTGCTTGAAAGCACATTTTTTATTTAGGACAAACATACTCCTTTATGTTAGCAAATTCTGCTACAATCAATCTTTGACCTAGATTCTCACATTTCTCAGAAATTATGTTTCTGAAGTTGTTCAGACTACATTTAATAAGAGAGTGAGTTCTTGGAATGCAGTATGTAGTCAAAGCTCAGTGTGTGAATCAAAATTGGACAAAACTCACATTGTTCTACTTTCAAAAGCCATTTTTAGCATGTTCGATAATTACTTCACAGCTGGCTTTAATAAAATGTGTCCTGGAAGGGGGCCAGGTTCATGCAATATTTAAATATATGTTTAGCTGGAAAATAAAAAGAATTTTGCAATCTAACTTTTAAACTGTTAGCCATGAGACAGAGCATGATTTTTAGTGCATAAGGAGAGAGATGAATGTAATATACATCTCTTGTTGTAAGCCTTGAAATAACATAATGCAGTCTGAGTATTAAGAAAAATCAGATAGCTAGCACTGAAATCTCTGAGCTAATTTGTAGTCACAGCTTTTTTTTGAGATCTTCAAAGAATAGATGATACTATTTAAAGAAAAGAGGAAAATGGAAGCATTGTTTACCACCATAAAGTCTCAGTATTTAGGGGTAAAGATTGCTTAGAATAATATCCTAGTGCAAGATAACAATTTCTGTTCTTTTACCGGTGTTTTGACCAAATTAGGAATACGAGAGGTGCATGATCAGGCTCAGAAATGAGGTGTGCATGAAGTTCCATGTCAGGACAGAAGTTGCCCTTGCAGTATCAATGAGCAAACATCAAAACCAATAGAGAAAAATAAGCATGACGGTCAAAAGGGAGACCAGATAGCAGCCAATAATTAGAGCAAGGGGCAGTAGTTTAGTGTATCTGTATCTACCATGTCTAGACGTAAGGTTATAGGCTAAAGAAAGAAAGATGACTGAAGAAAAGACCATGTGGAACATGGAACAAAGTCAGAGTCACTTTCAAAATTAAAAGGGCAGAAAACAATCTATGGATTCAGAAAAGCTTAAGTCTGGTTCTCAAATCATTAAGAAGTTAACAGGAGCTGAATTAATTACTTTAGTCCAGAGATGTTTATTCTTTGTTCAACATTATGTTTAACAGAGCAAGTGACAGTGTAAAGCATGTAAGTATCTGTGTTGTGTGGTTCAAGAAGATCTACATTGTATTATGCTGTTAGATGATGTAGAATTTTGAGTATATGGGTTCCATTTTGTGTGTAAGACTTAGGAAGCTGTGTTGGCGCAGGGAAAAACTATGAATATCATTGGTTTGGAGCTGAGAATTTCATGTCTGAGAGAAGAGTTTTGTTAACATTTGCCATCTGAAGATCATGTTAGAGAGTTACTAGTGTTTTGAAAGTTCAGAAAGTACCTGTAGCCAAATATGACTTATTTTTATATGCACTTGTTCTGGCAACGCAGTGTTTGCGCAGGGGAGGACCCGACTGCAGAGAGATCACGGCCACGTGCCGGATCTACAGATGTATTGGGAACGTCTGCTTGTGTAAACACAGATGCTATTTTGCAAAAGTTTCTAGATAGCAGCTGAATGATGACTCAGACATTTTTGTCACTGCAGAGCTGCACATGGTCCTATGTACGGCATCGTGAAAGGCATTAGAGCATTAGAACGTACTAATGGAAAGCTCTTTACTCTGGAATTTTTGTGCACCCCACATTTTTGCCATCATGCTTTCTGCAATAAGCCTTAATGCTTTTCTGTGAGATGACATGCATAGTAATAAGAAGAGATAACTGGCATCCTTCTGTTTAAGTGAAAAGTGGGTTTATTGAATGTGATATTTTACAGAAATACAATGAATTAAGTAAAATTTACACAAAGGAATTTTTTTAAATCCTGAACCTTCTGGTAGTTTTATTTGTTCAAAAAAATGGAAAAAGAGTGGAGACCAAAGAAAAAAGGGGGAACAAAATAAAGGTAAATTTGATAGCCCACTTCTTTGTAGATATTTTAGCACCCATTTGATACTGTATCAAAAGTTATTGCCTTGCATTAATGCGGATCAAAAGCAAAGGGAAAACCTCAAAACTTGCCACAAAACTGAATTTTTATCTTCCATAGAGCTTTAGTGTTAAGCATACTTTGAACAGCTGGCTTGTTCTTCTTTCTGTGCAGAGTAAGAGGAGCAGATTGCTATCCGTGAATTTAAAGGGATTATCATGTTTGGGATCAAATTATATTTAAAACTACTAAGGAAATGCAGAATATGATCTCTGAAATCAAGATCAGTTCCTGAACTGGAAAAGAGACTGAGTATGAATTTTACTGCTCACAAACATGAATTTAGGTTTTAATGATTGTAGATATTTGCATTATGAGTGGTTGAATATATTAAAATGTTCAACACTGTTGATTGTAATGTGAAATCAATGTGATGAAGAAATCTATTTTCAAAGTGAAATCTGGTGGTGGAAATATATGGCAATTAAAAGCTTACACTAAACCATGTCTATGAATTATAGTTAATTTTTAAATCTTCAAAATCTGTAACCATTTATTGATACGTCTATCAACTATTTTATTTTATCTGTCAATTTTTTGACAGCATTTAGTCAACAGCATTTTGAAACCCATTTCTGCAACCAGAAAAAGTGATCTGTGATAGGAATTGAATCATTTTCTGGCACTATAGATGGGATATTTCTGGTGTAGTGGGTAGGAACAGAATTTAAAAAGTAACTTGATTTGAAAACACAGATAAATATTATAGCAACTTGAAAATTTTGATTGTTAATACTTTGAATTTTTCAATGATAATTATTTTCACATGCATTATATTTATAGCACAGGATAAGTGCTTGTTAGTTTTGAGAAAATTATTATATGTTCTGAAAGGGATGGTGCAGAATATTTCTTTCATGTATATGAACTTTCTCATACACTTATTCAATTAAAATATTGAAACACTTTTGCAGTAATTAAACATGTATTTATCTACAGGTCTCCTTAGTGTTTTGCTTTAAAACAATGTGTGTTAAAACAAGTAAGCTCTTGAGTAATTTTCACTAGAATTTTCTGCTTATTTCAGATCTCTGTTTCTGCCAGCACTTTTTACCTTTCAATATTCCCTATTAATCTGTCTAAAGCTCCTTATTGTGTTGTTGATGTTGTATAGTATTTTGAAAGGCACTGCATGCTTTCTTGCAGTATTTTCCATTTTCCCAATACTTTCAACCTTAGCCCAGCTGGCTAATATTTTACTGACCCACACAAAAAAACCTAATAGAAAACTACATTTTCTGATGTGATTTTTGTGAAGTCAATTGAGTCAAAGTACAGAAGAATACATATCCATGGCTTAGTGACTTTTTAATGCTTTAACTTTTTAATGCTCTGAGTCAGGGTATGGTAAATAGCACTTGGTAATCTTTCTGGTTCAGTCAGGCTTGGTAAGATCTTTTTTCCTTTGATGCTCAGAAAAAATATTATTCCATGTGCAATTAGATTTCTTACTTTGGTACACAGAACCTCTGCATATATAGGGGCTGGGAGCACAGTTTTAGAAGCTGTAATCAGTAACATATTCAGGATGCAAAAAAAAAAAAGGTTATTACATTTGTTTTAGATAGGAACTCATGAGCTTACTAATGACTAGTCTCCTTGAAAATGTCATAAATCATGGTATTGCTGTTCAGTCCTTCAAAGTGATTACTGTATTATTTCTACCAATTTGTTCAGTATAGACTCTTGTAGATGACACTTTAAACTGTGATTGAATTAATTGAGTTCTGAAGTCAGAAGCTGACAACAAATCATTATAATGAGGTTCCTTCTATTTGTCATATAATGTGACTATAAATGAAAAATTACCTCACATTTATATTTTGTTAAGTAGAAATCAGTGTTTTAAGTGTTGATCTGACATCATGGGCATGATTTCCCTACAGAAAGGTTAGGTGTTCAGCTTCTAGCTTTTATCTGCCTCTCTGATGTTTCTTAGAATGTCACTCATATCACAGCAAGATTAAAAAGCTTTTCAGTGTACTGCTATGTTTTGCAAATGCTCAGTCCAGCTGTAGCCTATGAGGTCCTTGTATATTAATGCCATCTATTTAACCAATTACTTGTCAAAGAAATAGATGTCATCTGTTGCTGAATGGAGCTCTGACTCAAAGCACAGTTCTGAGCAAGTGCTGACATCCTTCCCAAGATGGCATCAGCAATTTAAAACTTTTGTAGTCACTTTCCCTGTGTAGTTACATTCTTTAGCTATATTTTAGTAAATTATCATGGCTCTGGGTGATTAGACCACTAAACAATCTTATAATCAATATAGGGAAGCTGAAGAAGATAACAAAGGAAATCCTAATTGGAGGTATACAATGATGACACAGTCATTTGATTTATAATCACATAAGAATATTAGCCATTTATGAAAAATGAATACTATCTGCTATGCAAAACTGTCCTGACTGGCAGAAAATAATATTGTGGTCTTCAGTATTTCCAATGGTTTTTATGAGAGGAACTTGGATCTTTTTTCTCTTAGGTATGATTAAATATTTAGCATAAGTTGTATGTGTGCAGGCTATCTTAGGTCCCGTCTTCTCCTCTATGGAACTTCTTACTCAAGGACAGGCTGAATTAGACCCCATCTTCAGATAGGTCAAAATTCCAGTCTACTTCATCCCCTTGTTAGGCTCCTAAACAAACGTGTCCTTGCCATCTTATTTCAGAAGAAATTCTGCACGAAAATGCTCAGCACTATCTTGATCTCTCTGAAATTATACTTTGCTAAGTAGGATTTGTTTAAAAAGTACTTCCTCCTAATTTTGTTTTGCATCTTTTAATCAGCTTGGTAGAGTTGCAACAATTTTTGTTTTGTATTGTTCATAACTGTCTCACAAAAACTGAAACTTCTTCTGACATACCACACCAGGTCAGGTGTATATTATTCCCATATAATCCACACCATCTTCTAAGTTTTACAGGTACGAACAAGTGACTGAAGTACCTGTGCAAAATGTAAATCTAGAAAGTAAAATAACTGCTGTGTATCTGTTCAGAAATGAGACAATTAAGGGAACATCAAAATAAACAATCAAATTAATTCATGACATCATAAATGACATCATAAAAGTAAAGCTATCACATGCATATTGGGACATCCAGACAAAAACATGTTATAAAGAGCTTCCAAACATGGATGGTATTTATGAGGTAGATATAAATGATCACTTGAGAATCATAATGTTCTATTATATAAATAAGCATTTAGGGACTTTTGAAAATTTGTAATTATGATAGTGCAGAAGCCCTAAATTGGTTTGCCATAAATGTTTTATGAGGCATTCGTTACTTGTACTGTTAAGGTAATCTCTTAATTAAAACATTCTATCTTTATATCACTAACAGATTTTAGACACACTGGAAGGATAATCTGTTATAAAGTATCCTCAATTTAGTTTTGGATACTGCAACAACACATTACTTAACTGGTTGTTTAGTGCAAAAAAATATAAAAAAATAACTCTAATTGAACAAATGTTGCAACATGGGCATTAAAGGTCCAGTAGTTTTCTCTTCTTGTTTCCCTGTTTCTCTAGGGGAATATGTAAACATCTTTTCAGGGAAAAACTGGGGAAGGGAGTGGTGGGTGTGAGTGAGGAAAGGGACATATTTTACATTTTCACCTATGCCACCTTCAGGATGATCTCCTTCATGAAGAGAGGTTTGAACTGTGCTGTCTCCTTTGAAAAGACATTCCTGTAAGCCAAGCCTCGTCTGTAATGTCTTATGTAGATCACCTGTCCTGGATGCTGGCATACCATGGTTTGGTTTTGGATTCAGCTGGTGAAGAAAAGTTAAATTGGGCTTTCTAATTTTTTTAAAAACAAGCAAACAAAAAAGGTGAAAGTATGTCACATTCACATTCTAACACGGTGTAATTGTCACTGAGAAGAAACTGAAACGAGGCCTGAGGGCATGAGATGTATCATTCTGGGATATGGAGTAAAAGATTCCTCACCATAATTACAGAAATGCCCATACTGTTTAAGAGCCCATTTTGATCTTTCTTAAATCACTTAAGTCTGATTCTATCAGTAAAAAGTAAAATTAAAGTATTGACCAACTTCTTGAAATATATTGTCGACGTACTTCTCTCATCACTGAACTAATTTTGCGAAGAAAACTCTTTACCTGTACTGATAAAGCTATTAGGCTTTATGCAAGAGTCAAGATACCATTTGCAGTGCTGGCAGGAGATTTTTCTTTTTGCAATGTACGGAAATATTTAAGTAGGGATGAGATCTTCTTTTATTGAGATGATGTATTATTTTTTATTCTGGAACTTTGACATTTAGGATGGATCTGTTATGAAGCAATAATGATACCAAAAGTTACTTAGAAAGGGCTCACTGTTTCAGCAGTGGGTAAGAGAATTCCAGCAGTAGAGATAGACTAAATAACAGACATTCCAAGAAATGACTAAATGGAATGACTTATAGAAGTTCACAGAAATTAAATCTGATTACATCAGAGAGCTGTACAAAATCCTCTGGTGTAGTGGAAATTTGTGTTTTGTCTAAAACCAGAAGATGATCACTCATCATGCTTTATGTGTTTTAGTCATGTGCAAGCCTGACATTTAGATTTGGGTAGTTTCTGAACAAGGTGATTATTTTTGCCTACCTGTCAGACTCATAGGTCTTAAAGTATTAGAAAATAATTTTCTTCTTGATCACTAAGAGTTTATTTGCAGCATAGGCAGTAAATGTCTTCTCTGTCCATCACTTTTTCATGCTCCTACATGCAGACAGGAAGGAAGCAGAAGGTGTAAAAAGCCAACAGCTGAAAGCCAGACTAGAAAAAGATGCACCACTAATCTCTGGATTTTATATTTAAAGAACAATGTGGAAAAAAAATAAGCAGGAGGGATAAAAGGACATACATGAATGTGTGGAAAAGAATGTGTGGAAAGAAAACTGAGTCAACTGTCTATTAATGAACGTTGCAGATCACCTCAACAAGCTTTTATCTGTAAAATTGAGGTAGATGGCCAGTATGGCTATAATTTTAATTGCACAGGATTTGTACAAAGACACATATTCACTGAAATTCTTTCTGAAATAACAGATCCACAAAGTTCTCACATTGATTATGTTCTTTGTGAGTAAGCTGTGATTCCACATCATTGTTATTTTTTTTCCTTTTTATTTTTAATCTAATTGCCTGATAAAACAAGGCTTCAGCAATGATATCCCCCATTAGCAAATTTTTAATTTTTATCCACTTTTTAACTTTCAAAGTTGCTAGGTACAGTTAAAGTTTTTTGTAATTCCTACAAGTTTTGAGAAAATACACAGCAAAGCAAAGAAGGTCTGTACCATAGCAATGGGAGGCAGTAGCATCAGCCCAGGAGTGGTTTTGGACAGTAGAGAATCCTCACTGGAAAGGCCCACTCACTTGGAACCACCTTTAAAATGTTTACATTATGCTTTTGTCATTATGTTCACGCTTTCAGAAGCTCTACCTTCTGAACAACAAACTCTCTGATTAAGTCTTATGTCATTCTAAAAGGCAATTGATGCAGTTTTGCAGAGGAGATGTTGAAAAACAAGTGAAGTGGGGAATAATGGTACCATGTTCTCCAACAGGAATCACATGTTTTTGGATAAGGGACACAGGCATATATTTCAGACTAAACATCTAGAGCATTGTAGAGTAAATAGGAGAGGATGTTTTTAGCAAATAGCATATCAAAATGATAACTCTTCGTGAGTTTTATCTTAAATTGCTGTAATTTAATCACACATTTCCCGAGATGCAAAGCTTATCTGTCATTCATTTTACAGCTTACATGCTTCTTGAGAATAAGCAGAAAAGTGCTAGAATTCTAATGAGCGCTTTGCTACTGTGCATCATGAGAACTGTAAACTGCCCTACATTTTAAATCTGTTCTTTGGCGTTGCTTAGCCAACACACTTGAGACCCTGTATTGTACTCACTTATCCTAATTTCCTTGAATTAATATATATGACTGTCATTCACACCCAGGCTTCTCAGAACAAAGTTTCCAGGAAATGCAACAGAAACTAGTCAACAAAAGCAGATGGGCATCCTGGGAATCTGAAGTGATAAAAATAATAGCACAGAACACATTAGCAGCACGTATAGCTGGTTTATGCAGCTTTGTGATCTTATTGCTATTACTTTCATCTTCTCTCTTCTTTTTCTCTTCTCTTTAAAATCATATTTGATATGGAATTGGTATATTAAACTATCCCTCCCTGCAGGCCATAGAAAATAAAGGAACCTCAAGAGTGCAAAGAGCAAAGGTGGTTTAAAACTTTGGAGATAAATCTAAGTAAAAAGTCAGTGGCTTCAAAACACAGCAAGAACATCCCTTTCAGCATCTGAAGAACAGAATTAATGACCACATAAGGAGAAAGTTAGAAAATGGAGAATAACAGCAATACAATTACACGTATGCTTGAAGGGATGCGAACACTCAGATTGCAGTGTGTAGCAAAGAGCAAATTCCAGCCACATTTCGCACAGGGCATCCTTTGTGCATCATGCTCAGCTTTGAACAGAATAATTAAATTCCTTGGGCCAGAGCGAATCCATAGTGAAGTGTTTTGGGCACTCATCTGAGATCAGACCTCGTTTCCAGCAGTCACTTCAGCCAACACTGCAATAATTTATGCTAGTTACTCCTTGTGCCAGAGGCTGGGAGCGGATCTGTGCCCCAGCATGATCATTCTAACCATGGGACTGTATGACTCTGTCTTGTGGATTGGTGTCAGCCAGAACCTGGACACTTCTGGCAAGCATCCCAAATAACTGTGCTAGTCATAAAGCAAAAAAGACTCCTCTTCACATTGAGTTAGGGCACACCTGATGGAATAGGTGTGCTGAGGATACACTTTGGTGTATCTGGTCTTAAAGGCCAAAAACCAACACAGAAATGAGTTACTGAATCCAACTAAAGGGAACTGAAGAGCCTATCTATTTAAACTTGAGCAATGCTAGGCATTCTTTGTAACAGAATTCTAGCTCTATATTTTCTGCTGGAAATACAGAAAGCTTTCTGCTTACAGTCCTACAATTAAACTAAATGAAAAAAGAGATGAGTAAACTTCTGGGTTTATGATTTCCATACAGGTGCCTATTTTCCATTTTAAAAGTTAGAATCCAAGAAAGTAAAAAAAAGAAACCAAATGAAATATTTACCCCAGTAAAAAAAAAAAAAAAAAAAAAAAAAAAAAAAAAAAAAAATTACAGAAATTTCTGCTTACTCAGCAGACTTGATCCAAAAATAGTCTAATTAAATATGAAATACTAGGCCAATATTAAACATTAAATATTTATAAATATTTAGTATATGAACAAAACCACCCAGTGCAAAACAATAACTAAATAAACTATTTAGTGCAATACAACAGTATTTAGCATAGTGTATTGCAAATAGTAACATTTTAAATAAAAATTCCTCTGAAATATATTCTCAAATTTGGGAAGCAATTTTATTTACTTTTAATGAAAATAGTTTTGAACTATTTGAAGTCCTGCTGCTATTATTTTTTTCCTACAATAGATTAGCACAGTATTTGAGATATATTTATAGTATCTAATATCTAAGATATTAGATCTAATACATAACAATCTTGTGATGACAAAAAATCCATAGTTTTATTAAAACAGACTAAACTCAGGAAAACTTCTTTTGTATAAAGGCTAATTTAGAAGGATATCAAGGAAAGCATGTCTGCTCTATGCTATCAAATTATTGCAACATGTTATATCTCATCTCTTCTTTATCGAATGAAATGAGCTTTTGTTCATTTTCATGATAATAAAACAATCATAGAATATGCTGAATTTGAAGGGAGTCATCAGGATCATCAAGTCCAAATCCATAAATATGCATCAATTAGTACTGGTACTTCTAGATTTGTTTCACACAATTATTATGGAAGTGGAGATAGAAAATGCTTAATAAGTAAAAGGCTGCATAATCCTATATTTGGAAATAAATGGAAAGTGCACTCAAAAGTGTTTGATTTCCCTATTTATATTCAATTTAAACAAAGGCAGAATTTGAAGTACTTATGTCTCCAATATTTCATCCCTGTTTGTATATGAATTTTTATATCTTGAAAAATTGATAAAGACAATGAGGAAATTAAATTTTCTTAGGAAACTGTATTAAGATTAGCATTCAAGGCAAATTTTGACTTAGATAATTAACCATCTGATTTTCATGTTGACTCTCCTGCAGTGCTAGTGTGGTTAAAAGTCCCATTAGGATAGCTATGAAGTCTAAGTGCACAACAGTGGCAAGAACACTCTGACTAAAATCAGATACTAATGTTAGTTGTCATTTGACTCACTAAAACAGTTTGGTGGATTTCTATTTTTAGTTTGTTAAACAAGGTTGCCATTATGTCAGAAGCATTAAAAAAACAGGGATGAGAAATAAATTGACATGCGCAAAAGAGCATATATGAGTTAATGTTTATCTTTCTATTTTTGGGGAGCTTCCTTTTGTGCCTAAGATTGAAAAAAAAAATGAAACAAAAGGAGGAGTATGGCGCTTTTTCATCACAATCAGTAATTAATTTTCTCCTGTTATCTGCTATTTATCCTACTGTTGGATCCCTGCCAGCGAACTCCTGATGAAAATTCCATTCTCTTTTAATTTTGAAGTGATGATACTAATCCATTAATTATCTGCATGTTTAACCAAATGACAACAGTTAACCCTTTACCCTTTTAAATCCTTTATCCCCAGTACAATTTCTGCATGATGGTTGAACCGCCAGGAATTTAGTATTGAACAGTCTTCACTGTTAAAAATCACTGTAGTTTCATTATATTGTCTAGTTTTTACTCAGATATTCAGATTTAGATTAGTCCAAGCAAGCAGGAGATAAATGATCAGAAATTCTACTCTTGTGTCAGTCACGTTTGTTGAGCCCAGAGCCACTGAGTAGGGTAGAATTCAAGATACACTGCACCATTGAGCTGAATCAAAAGGAGCCCCCATGGCCTGAAAGTTTAAATCCATCAGACTGGTAATGAAATCCTACTTTCTAGACCCATTCTGGGATTTCTTTTTCCTATGTATTATTCTGTATTTCACTAGCAAAGTATAACAAATGCCCTCACAATAAAGGCTAGAACCAATCAAGACAGCAGAGAAACCTAATTTCAGGATTGTGATTAAATGTAGACATCAGGTCGATGTTAACCTAGTCAACATAGTCTGTACAATGATTCTATAGTATATACCAAAAAGCAAAACTGAAAAAAAGGTAGATTTTATGTGCTTTTATTAAAAAATATAGAATTTAGGGATTTCCAGAATTAGGTGACAGCTTGCATAAATATTTTTATTGTGCAGACTTTTATGCCCTTGCACCTAGCTTTTGCTTATATTTCAGCTTTAGACTCTTAAATTATTCTGGATATGACCATTAAAATTATAGTTTCTTTTTAAATGGGGGAGAATAATATGATTTTTTTTTATTGAGGGTCAAATAAGAGTAGTTTCCTCTTAGTTTGTTGTCTGTTAATTCTTTATGCCTTTTTCTCTCCATATTCAATGTAGTGTAAATAAAAAACATATGGATTTAATGCTATGATCACTGAAATCAATGATACAGTTCTTTGATATGAGGGGTTCAAGAAAATCCTTTAAGTCTCTGGGATATCATTAATAAATGTATAAATTCTTATTGATCTATGAGGATCAGAATATCTGATGAAAACCTGGTATGATAATACACAAGTTCTTGTCAGGGTCAGAAGCCCTTTGGAGAGAATTAAAATTAAAAAAAAATGAAAGGCAGAAAATATGGTTGCTTAATGAAACATGAATAGATATACTGTGTTCTACAAGAATGTGTTGATATATGAGCAGACTCCTTGAAAGTTTGCTTTAGAAACTGTTACACATACTCAGTGTTACCCAGAAGGTATGAAGTGGGATTGTAAATTTGCAGAGGAATATATTACAAAAGAAGTACCTGTCAAATTAAAAACTATATAAAAGTAAATACCCAACATCAGAAACTTACTTTTTATTAGAAATAGCTTTATCTCAGAGTAGAAAAATACTGATATTAATAATTTGGTCATAATGTAAAAGGTGGGGTTTTGTTGGATACAAGTCTGTGTATGGACTTCGCTTTTGCAAGAAGAGTGTACAATATTCACTAAGCAATTTTTTTTAAACTCTATTTAAGAAATGGTATAGAAAAGGATGCTAGAAATGAAATGCATATTCTGGAATAGTACTTCCCAATTCTTTCTTTAGCTTTCTTAATCTTTCCCTTTTTCCCTGCTTGCTACTCACTGCTAAACCCATTTCTCTCAGCTTGTTCCTCAGTTTAAATCTATTTTTATCTTATTGATGAGTCACTCGTCAGTCTGCAGTTTAACACATCCTGTGTTTCTCCGGATGGTCTCACATGCTTTTTATATAAAGGGAGAGGAGGACTCTGTAATTGCATCGTGACTCTATTCTTTTTCACTCTAAAGGAAATTAAGGTGGTATTTATTTATAGCCTGGAATCATCTTGATTTTTTTTCCCATGAAAATTTCCATCAGGTTCCTATGAGTGTTTACCCAGGTCTGTTACTATGTTTTTTCTCACTCATGGCCTGTATAAATGCTCGTGTTTATTTGGTTATGCTACTTGTCAGTTCAGCTGCAGCTGAAATCATTAAATTCTCATATAATTATAGTGATGCCATTCAAACAGCTAGAGTTTAGGTTGTGTCAGCATTTCCATTATAAATCCCTAATTTAAATGGTTTGCAATAACTCAGCCATAAAATATGTTTTGAGATGAACCTTGGGTTGTAATGTTTCAGGCCAGGAGCAACTTCCTTTTCAAACTGACAAAAAAGAAAAAAAAGAAGCAAATAGCTCTCTCTCATCATTTCAAGAGTGGATTGAGTGCTTGTGAAAAGGCTAAATTTACTGCTGTAGGAACCAAGCTATGATAAAACACTCCAGTGACACAAAAGATGTGTTACAGGTTTTCTTTGTTTTGCCTCATCTCAACTTATAGATTCTGATTCTGTATGGGTATTGTTTGGGTCTCATGTCTGCTTTAAGGCTGATAACAAGAAAGTAATTTGATGACAATTTTGATAGTATATAAAGGGACCAATTGAAGGCATTCATGACAGCCAGCATAGGGGGACTGGTACCACCACACTGCACTTCACACAGTTTCAGTCACCAAGGGACCATTCAGGATACTGTGGCCTGAATCATGAGAGGTTCATAAAGGCCCTTATTAATCATTCATAAATAGTCTGGCTCCCCAGTTGCTTAAAGCCTAACAGAAAGACAATAAAAAGAGATATGGACTGGGCAGAGGCAACACAACCATTCAAATGTGTTAGTTTGGATGCCTTTCATGTTCTTGTTCCTGCTGTTTTTAAATGGAATATATTTTTCTGGATTTCTCAACTGCACCAAAGCACACAACCAAAGTAGAACCTCTGCCTCTGTATTTTGAGATACTCAGATAAAAACATCTTCCTAGAAATGCAGCCAGTGTTCTTGATCTCAGGACAGGCTCACTCACAAAAAGAATGAAAATAGCCCCCACCTGTAAAAACTCTTTGGCAGGGGATATCTCACAAAACACCACTTAATATAAGGAAAAACAAATAGCTCTTAAAACTCTATTGACATTTAGATAGTAAAATCCAAACTTAGTTTGACATGAACTGTAGCTACCACAATTCAAAATCCATCTAGAAAATAGATTAATGACAAGTTTAAAAAACTGCATTGAGAATTTTCCTGGTGAAGCGCTTTAATCTATGCATTTTGTCAAGTGTCAGTTGATTGTTTGAGAAATTGAAACAGAAGCTTTTGACCTTAAACTACTGTTTCTATTAAAGCCACTACCAAACCTTGTGTTTTCAGTCAGTCAGAAAAAAAAATTGTCATAAATATTTATTATTTGTGGCAACATGGCCTAGAGAGGCAATATAAAGCTAAAGAGTGTCCTATACTTAGCTCTTAATTATCAGATTATAGTTCTTTCATGGAAATCTGTTCTCACATAAAATCTCATGATGATGTGATTTTTCTCCCCTCTACCCCAATTTAATTAAGCCAAAATTAGTCTTATTCCATATAAGTTTGTAGTGTAATATTTTGCTTCTCTTCATCTTGGTTTTACATAGTACATTTAGAAATTAACAATATAGGAAGAGTCCATGGGGAGAAAAAAAGCATCAGGTCTTACAGTTATTAGCTTAAATTAGAATTATTTTAAAAATCTGTTAAAGAAGATCTTCTATAAAATGCCTATCTTCTGCAATATGACTGATTAAGCTATAATTTTCCTGGAAAAATGTGCCATGAAGGAATCCTTGCAACAGTAATTGTAATAAAATATTGAACTAGATCTCATTAAAATCTAAACCTGAAACTCATGATTTTCCCTTATTGTGTATGTGCTAGATATTCAAAGCTGTTATATTTCATGAAGGGCTTTTGATCAGCAATTTTCTACCCATTTTTGTATTGGTTATCCTGACTGTGTGTGTTTTATCTCCATCTATATTATCTAGAAAGTAATACAACCATATTTAGGATGCCATTGAAAATGAGGAATGTTACAGTGATGCTATCTACTGAATTTATAGGAGGCAGATAAACTAGCAGTTCAGTGGTTATCGATTTCTTCCTTACAGTTAGCTGGTACTATAACATCAACCATTTTTCACATCCCTACCTGGGGTAGACAAACCACCACAGAGCCACCACAGGTGAACAGGTGACAAGCAGTGTCACTCTGGGGCCAAAGACAGCTTAGTGATGCCTGTGGAGAGCACTGCTTGTGCACAGCGCTGCTGTAGTGAGGCTTTCATTTTAGGGCTAAGACAGCACTTCATCTCAGCACCAAGCTGTGCTGTGCTGGGCCTTCTGAAGAGCTTGTAAGACTCTGAAACTCAAACACAGGCACACTGACACACACAGACACACTGAAAGGAAGCCTTGGGTGGCTGCAATCTAGGAAAAGCAGTCAAGCCTTCTAGCTTTAAAACTCCACTACCATTTTACAGTCAGTTGGCCAAGTAAATTATAAGGTCTATGTAGAAAACTCTGCTGAAGTTCTGATTAATATTTTCCCAGTTTCAGAATCTGTCCTTTGAATACTTTTCTATGTCAGTAGTTATGAAAGAAAAGGATGGCCAATACTGAAATAACTCACAGGCCTCTTCTATTTTGAAGCAGCTCTTCCATTCTTAAACATTTACAGTGAGGTAATTACTCATTTGGGAAAGGCAACTGACTGATTGCACTGATTGGGCAGTTTTGGTGCTCATCTTAATGATGTAGAGAAATGTAATGACTGACAACTTATTGACATGGAAAGTGCCAGTTATGTGTGTTCTGGGGGTCCTGGGATCATTGATTTTGATAATGGATTATATAGCTGTAAGAGAGTCTCTCCTTCCTTTTCTAAGGGCTGAAGAGTATCACAATGTCATGACAGATTGTGGCTCACTGCTTCAGGAAACAGTAGTCTTTAAAATCATAATGAAACCCCAAATATAACCATGGCAAGAAAAAAATGAGGAAAAAGGGACAGTACTTGAAAACAAAGCAAATAAAATATTTAGCTTAAATTATCTTCAGATTTAACAGTGAATCAGGTGTTTATCATGTACTGTCTAAAAGTACTTTCAGGGTTTCTCACTAGACATTTTTCTCAAACACAATCATATGTGTTTGATTACTTTTGCTGTGCCTCATGAGCAGAGATGCTTTTCAGCTTCTGTCACAGAGAATGTTAAAGTTATTTTTGATAGACTCACAGTCTTGGTCACTGTATAAATAAGACCAAAAAAACTAGCTCTGTTTATAATCACAAGTATCTGTCCACTTGTATAATTTCTTCAGTTAATTTTTAATTCTTGTTTAGTACTCAATCAGGCTTTGAGATGTTGGCCTATACAACATGATCTCAGGTTTTTAGATTTCTTTCCTACCCATATATATCACATAAAATTATCCTGGCCAAACAATAAGATCTTATTTGTGCAATATTCAGAATGTTCTTTAAGACATGGATTTAAAACAACAAAAGAAAATGGTACAGTCTGATCCAATCCACATATTCTTCAGAACAACTTCAGTAGTACTTGTGAAAGGTTTTATTTCCATCTAAAATTGCTCTTTTCCCTCAGATTCTTATTTTCTACTTTCTGCTGAAGGATCACTAAGGAATGTCTCTTACTGCTAGTCTGGTGTGATAAGAGGAAGCAGGAAGTTATTTTGGCCAAGATGTGTTCCTATGCCTTAGAGACAGTCTCTATCATTAGCATCTGAGTCATTGTCAGTAATTACTCATTTCATCAACACAGGTCTGTTTTGTTTACCTTATGGAATTTTTTTAACCCTGTTTATATCTAGAGCTCTATTTGTTTCTTTTTGTGTGTCCTTTTGTTATTGACAGATTTTACTTAAAACTTCTTTTCTGTCAGTAGTTCATTCACCTTTCACAGGAACATTTATTTATTGCATGTTTGGCTTTTGTTCAGTAGGGAAGTTTAGTATAAACAGTTTCAAGTTCAGGCTTTTCCACTACAGTCAATGGAAGTAGGTTTGACATTATTTGCATAGCATGTCATGGCTATTGTCAAATCTGACTTCAAAACCATTATACATTCTTGTATATTCAAAAATACTTGAATATCAATAGAGATAACCTGCATTCATTTTAACATGCCATTGGGAACTTAGCTGGGGAAAGAAACTGTGTGTGCAGACAAACCTAACCATGGCAGCTGCTACTTGTTCTAGGTTTTTTTTTTTTTTGGCAGTCTGGGGAAGTGCAGAATCAATAATACAACTTGAGATGTTACTATTCAGGTCCTCAGTGATACCTTGCTCCATAATTTATGAGCCTGTGACAGTTTTAAAACAGTTGTTCATTTGACACCTCTCTCCATATTTGCCCTAGCACTTTGTAAAAAAAAAAAAAATCAAATTTTTGTGTCAGACTGCAAGTAATAAGCCAAAAACTCTGCAGTCAAAATAGGTATTCCCTGATCCCCTGCTCAAACTAAAATAACTCTGCAGCTAAAATACTTACCTCAGTACTTACTACAGAAGCAGCTTCAATGACAGATGTTCCTCCGACCCAACCTGCTCCTAAACACCAGGTCCTTCTGTCTGGAGACAGAGCCTAAACCCACATCTCCTAACTGGGCTCTATCCACCTCCATTAAGGTTGTTTCTCTGCCTGTTAGCTATGCTCTGAGAAATGCCTTCAAAAATTAAAGGAAAGAAAAAGAAGTCTTGCTTATTGACTCCAAAAGGACTTCAGTATAACAAGTGAGGGGAGTTGCCAGGTCCAGGACAGAGGGAAACCTGAAGCCCCTCAGCTGGGGAAACCTCAGTGCTGGGAAAAGCATCCAGTAAGATCTTGGGGAAGGAATAATGAATTTTTTGACTTATAATGCACTTTAGAATTTTCTTTTAAAGAACAGTGTGAGGGACCTGAAATAATATGTGGTTGGAGATTAAATAGTAATCACTGTTGTCAAGAAGTTCAGATCACTACTTTAAGGAGTAACTTTCTTTCAAAGATGCTGCTGCTGGGATTTAGAGCAGATTGTACACTGAAGAGCAGATGAACAATAATAACATGGCCAACACTCTAGGCAATTTAAAAAAATTCTATTTCTACTCTTTAATTAATATTTTTTCATATAGTTTATGTGTTCTGTCTAAGTAGTGAAAGTATACTGTACTGCTTAGGGTTCTTATTCATCAGAAATTTTAAGAAAAAATCTCAAAATGAGGAAAAATCAATGTTAGCCAAATGATGTTCATGCTTTTATAAATCCTTATTGCTTAAAGGAATTGAAAAATTGAAAGTCTGTGAAATATAAAATTTCTTTAAATTGTAAGGTTACAGATCTTCATGTCGTAAACTATTTCAGAGTTGGAGAGCACTGTGAAAGCTTACTGAGCACACCTTTTAGTAGGATACAAAATCTTGTTTGAGAGGAGCCATACAACTGAGTTTAAGACCCTCTGCAATAGATTGTTTTAAAACTTGCTTATATACACACTTCAGCTTTATTTCCAAGCTGGATTTCTCTGATTTTTTCTGTAGCCATTGAGTCTTGTTAAGTCTTTCCTTTAATGGCTTTTTAATGTGCAAAGAACTATGTACTGTGTTTGAGCCATGTTTTAGCCTCTTAAATAAACAGAATAATTAAGCCTGATCAGCCTGATATCATAGTTTTGTTTTATAATCTCTTAATAATTACGGATTTCTTTCTCAAAGTTTACATGTTTTCCTGGGGCCATTCCAAAAATGCATTCTTGCACTGATCTTTGCTAGTGGTGTGTACAGAGACACAAATGCTTTCCTACTTATATTTGTCACCTATTCTTTTCATAACACTACAGAGAATTTACTTGCTCAGCTAGAAAGACACTGTAGAAAGAGTTGACACTGAGTCATATAACTTTACAATGACCTGCAAGTCATTTGTGAGGGACTGTTTTTTGAGGCATTCATTCTAAAAAAATAGTTGAATTGTTCATTTCTCACATATATTATCACATATTTAATTGTAATTGTAATGGAATATATCAGTTTGGACCATGGCATTCAAACAACACTGGTCCTTTCTAATTTCTTTCTTATTTTCTGGAGTCATTTACAAAATTAAATAGAAATCTATGAATATAATTTTCTAATCACTGTAAAAAGAAGGAGCACTTACAAAAGAATTAGTAGCCAATGGACCCTCTAGTAATTTTGTGACACTTTTCTATTAGAAAACATTTATTTTGCAGCAGTTTGAAAACCCAACACTTATTAAGAAATCTGCAAAATTAGGAAGTGTTACTTCTTAATAGATCCTGGAGGTGAATTTTTTGTGAAACTGAAAATCTTCAAGGACATAACTTTAGGTTTACATCCCTTGAAATTTACTAAAAATGCTCACTTTATTTGTATGTCTCTTCACATTAAAGAATGCTTTAAATAACCTTCTTTCAGAAAGTGCCTTTCAGTGTCTGAATAACCTTAATTCTTGCTGAAAGCCAGCTCTCCAGTATTTTTTACATGAACAATAAGGAAAAAGAAATACTGCTGCACTTTGTAGGATCGAAGCAGTACCAAGAGGCCCTGGTACACATTATACTGGAAATAGCATCAAAGTAATAAATGCTGATTCAGTTATCAGAGCTGTGTGTTTGATCGTATTTATAAAATGACAGAAGAAATCACAAAAGCCCATAGTAATTATTAACAATGATGTGGTGAATTTATATGGCCTGAAAGTGGGTTATGCACTGCTCTAATACCCAGGGAGTAGGTCACGAAGGGAATTATGACTGAGTTACAACTCTTTGCCTGGTTCCACATGCTTCAAGCAGGGAGCAATCTGTTTTGATCTCTATCTGTAGAAGAGTATCTTTATTCCTATGGGGACTTGAATGTGCAGGCTTGTTTTTCAGTTGATAATAGTAATGAAAAAGGACCAGGAACAAAATGAGGCTTTTGCTTGGGTTTAATTTTGATCCAATTTAACCTAAACCAATGATAAAATCATTAACTGAAAATCTTCCCCTTAGGACCATGTCCCAGATAAATGATGGCACTTCTGTAAAATAAGGTAAGAATGGATGGAGGAGGAGACATGACAGAGAAGTAAATAGCTCCCAATGGTCTGGGGCCTTGCTTTATTCAGAGCAATAGACTGAAACACTCTTCCTTTTGTGCTAGTGCTTCAGAGTCCAGGATGTGTCCTGCTCTGGATACCATAGTTACTTTTGTCTATATGGGTGATTTTCATTCTGTTTTTTGTGTTTTCATTTGTAGGAAATGACAGATGAGAATCAAAGTCACATGCAAGTAAAAAAACAGTTTTCTTGTTGAAACAAAGAGAAAACATTCAGCATTGAAATGATTCATAACAAGAAAATCTTTTGTTCTGTCCAGGACTAGCAGTGATATATGAGCTAATGAAATGTGTTTTTATACTTTGTTTAAGATTAGTATTAAAATAAGCATTTCCATGGTAGTTAGGTACTTGGTAGTTAGGTTAATGTTAAGACATAGCAGCATAAGTAATCTAATTCACTCTGTACGATGTAATTGATTAATTTAATGATTTACTGAATACTGGATCATTTATTTCCTTGTATTAACTCTTTTCCATTATCTTTGGCTAAGCCTTCTGCATATCTGAGAGGGTCTTTTCAGCCTAGATGAAGAGTAAGTAATGTGGGGAATAAGGGGCCTTGTCCAAGTTGTCTTGGATGTATGTATCTCTCAGATCATAGCGATGCTGCACAATGTAAACATGGAACTGGAGAAGAAACTGACTCTTCAGAGTCCTACCAAAGAGATTCCTATGAAAGAAGATTTGACTACAGCCTGAAAAAGTCTGAGCATGATTGCACACATCAAGGGATAAAAGAAACTTCAGAGAAAGAGAGCAGTCTAGGCAATAACCTTCCAGCTTGCAGAATGGAGAAACTAGCTCGTCTCTAAAGACAATTCCCTAAGCTTACACTCTGCTTACATGATTATATATGTCTAATTTTTATGAAAAAAATAAACAAAACTTAATTCAATACTAGCTTTTGAATGTCATGTCCTTGGTTAGTGCTTCATCTTTTTGCTGCCATTTGATTATTTAATGAAATTGTATTGCATTGCTCTGAACCACTGAGAGTTTAAGGGTTCAGATATTTCCTTTACCTGAGAAACCTGCTTACTGATATGAAGAAAGATGCTGTCAACTTATGTGGCCCCCAATTTCACTGTCTTCAGTCCAAGCAAACTTACCAATTTCTGTCCTCTGTATCCTGCTTCTGCCAGCATCAGACAAGTGCCCTTCTCTTTGTCCTAGCAAGGGCCATTCACTCTGTCCCTCTCCACCTGCATTTCATCCTTCAAAGAAATCCATCCAACTAACACAAGCCACATCCTCTTTCATACACCTTTGTGAGGAGTTTATTGTACAAGGGTTTAAAAAAACCTAAGGAGTCTGTAAAAACAAATTAAACATCCTAAATCTTGTCTCTCCTATGCTTTGACTCAGTCATTTGCATTCATGTCAGATCACTCCATGTGCTTTCATAATTCCATTAGCAATGTCCAGTAACTCTTGCTATGAAGAATTGAATTTCTGAGGTGTTGCCAAAGGTCAAGAGACCTTGAGGGACATTCTGCTTTGCAGTTATAATAAAATTATTGTGACTTTCAGTTCAAAAAACCTTCTTGTTTTATAGTTAAGCTGGTAATTATAAATCTTGAATATTTGGCTACAGATCTGGTATCTATGGGCACAGTCTGAAAAAGAAAATCAAGTTTTTTTGTTCCTGTCCTCATTTCTCTTTCCCATCTATCTGATTCTTCTTCCCATTCAGCCTTGGGTGCTGGTTTTTCCTGAGTTGTGCTATTAGAAGGCAGTCACCCTATTTTCCTCAGCCCCATACAGACTCCAAACAATGCTGTTTTCAGAAAAGGGTATTTCTAAAGGGTCACTTCTACTGGAATGTAAATAAATAAATAAATTGATCCTAACTTTTGAATGAAAATCTTAACTAGCTGAAGCCCTGGCAAACAGGCAGAATGTAGTTAACATTCTCCATTAAATTTGAAGTACTTGACATAAAGTGGAGTGCTTGAGAATACAGGATAGGTACATGTTTTATTCAGAAACCAATGAGAGTCTACGGCTGTGCCAAGTGACTGTCAGAAAGCTGGAATAAGATAAAGACTGTCATAAAGCTGGGATATCCAAAAGAATTAAAACATCAGAACAGATATTCTGGATTTTTTAATGTTGCTTCAAGTACTAGAGAATCCTGAAAAATTGAGGTTTTATAAGAGATACTGTAAGAGTAAAGATATGCTAAACTGATGAAGCATTTCTGCTAATAATGTAAGAAAAGTAATATTTCCACAAGAACTGTAATAACTTGTACAGTCTTATTGTGGGACTTTGGGCTGGATTACTGAAAAAACAGCCCTAAAAAGACAGTTTTAACTAGGGAAAAAAAAAACCCCAAACTCAACGATTATTAACACAGAAAGTGAAATATTTCATTTTATATCTGCAGAACAGATTTATGGTGGAGGCAGAGGGAATGAATGCTTGTATGCCCAATGAATAACCAAATAAATAGCAAACAGTAATCAGTCATCTCAGCCCAGATAGATGCCTGAGGGAGTGAAAAGGGAAGGCAGAGGTGTAGGGGCTGGGATATAGAGAGTCTTGTTCCAATTATTCTGTATTTTGTCACTCTCAAAATTTTTCAAGCACTTCTTTACAATGCAAATATATGTGACCTCTCTGTTAATGGCAGTTGTTTAGAAAGGAAGGCAGATAGGGTACACACGAATCCAAAACTAAGTCAGAGGTATTGTGAATTGTCTGTGTATTCTATCTTTCCTTCTGCAGTAGTTTTTGCAGTATAGATTACAATTTCTTAGCATTAGAAATTGTAGTTATAAAGAAGTTTTAAAAAATTTTACCCATGTACTGCCTGAAAGTTCACTACAACTTTAGTGATTTGAAATGTTTACAAGTGGACATTGGTTTTGAGTAAACAAGTACTTTTTATGTTTCCTTGTTGGATTATGTTACCTAAACAGGAATACCTTTCATAGTGTGGGAAAGCACATATGTATAGGGAAAAAGAATTGCAGAAACAGAGGCATAGCAGCAAGAGAAAAACCCCAAACCACCTATTTTCAAAATTATTTTTACAAAGTGTTTTTTGATGCATTTTCTTCAAAATGAAAGGAAAAATTTATCGAATATGGCCAATAGGGAATTTTAAAATTAAATCAGAAATTAGCATCATTTTCTTCAAATTAATATTCTTCATGATTTATTTATAGTGACCATAATTACATTCAGAACCTGACCTTCAATCTGCTCATTCTCAGATTTGCATTACAAAAGTGATATTCCAAAAACTGTGTTCAGAAATGAGCATTTTTTCTTGAATATATCTTCTTGGTTTAAATGCTTGAATTCCATTAATTGAGGTGATGCATACTTATATCATCCAGCTACATACTAAATCAACCTGCCTCAAATGAACATTAATTAAGTTACACTGCACAACATAGAGGAAGATGGTTCTGTTTTGAAAGTTGGTAGAAGCTGGACTCCTTTGAATATGCTGTATTTCTAAAAATGGGGATAAGCATCTACTGAGATTTTTGAAAAGCCCACCTTCTGTTAAATTTCCATTAATAAAAAACACAGTATGTTTGAAGCAAAGGATATAGATACACGCTTTCCTAAGTTTAAGCAATAGACAAGTGGCCTGAGGCATTTTTGTTCTCATAAGTATTGAGACCCATAACACTCCATTGAGAGCCATTTGGAATTCCACTAAAACGTAATGGAATTAATGAAAAAAGTAAAGCTTTTTTGCTGTGAGCACTGGCACAAGGAGTCTCCCTCCTTGGAGACATTAAAAGTCTGAGTGGACTCCAGCCAACCCCAATCTGAGCAGGGGTTGAACTAGATGGTCTCCAGAGGTCCCTTCCAAACTCAACCATTCCATGATACTCTTTGGCAAAGGTCACCAAGGGGCCAGACTTAATCACCTCTGGATAAGGTACAGGTTATCCAAATGAGTCTGGCATGCAAATGACTGTTTGAAAACACTCTGTTCCAGCTGGTTTTAAGAGAAATATCTGCAGATGCTTTCATTTGTGATAGCTTGCCTCAGGTTCAGAGAACAGACAACTGGAAGCATAGGAGTACTATTACACTGGTACAGAACTTCAAGAAGCATTTGTTAACAAAATAGGCATCTCTATTTGCTCTTCTTAGGCTAGCCTCATTCATACTATCTGCTTTAATAAATATAGAAACATTAACAAAAATAACCTCTGCCCTGCCTAGATAATGACAATAAAGTGACAATTACAACTGACTTTAAGAGTTTAAACTTATCTCAAGAAACAACACAGTATAGAAGCACAGGAAATAATTCTGACAAATATCTGTTGGAAAAGGTGATAGAAGTATTTACAAGGCAGTGAGAGATCATAGAGTTTAATCAGTTTATAATCACAGAGTACGCTGTGAATTAGAAGTGTCATTTGATAGGTTTTTAAGCACTGCAAATTAGCAGAATGGCAAATTAAGTACAGCTGTTGATGAACCAGCCAGAGTCCTTGAAAGTTATTACTTTTCCGGTACGTTAAGAAATGCAAAAGCTGTTTCATCCCTTCATTTTTATATGATCATCACTGGCATAGCTGTTTTGAGACAAGACTAAAAGTAAAATTTTCTACTAGAGATGTATGTAAATATTTTAAACTTTGTTTAAATGCATTATGAGAGTAACAGAAAATATATGTATTCATATTTGAGCCTAATGCAGATAAAGAGAGCATCATAGGATGAATGATTAAATTATAACACCTGTGTATAAAAGACATAATCATATTTCTAAAATCTGTGAGTGATATAAGTGATAGTCTTCTTTTCTTTTTTAATCCTAATTTCTATTCATAGATGTTTCCATGAAGACTTAATGGAATTTTATATGAGTATGGAGTTTCTTCCTTGGTTTAAGAGACTTAGGAGAGCTATGTATATTTCTTTTTAAAAGCTACTAGCTAGCTGCTTCAGAAATCCCAGTATTTCTTTTGACTTTGATGTTGACAAAGTAATGAAATGTTATTATATGGATGGGTACTTAGATTGCATTTTTATAAAAGCATTATCCTGAGAAACAATATTAAAAGAACATTAAGATTACAGAGAGCAGAAGTCACAATGTAGGAAATGTCAGAATAAATGTTGCCCTTACAACCTTAATTCAATATTTTGTGCGTGTTGTACAGTGTGCGATGCCATTCCTTGTTGACTACATGTTGTTCAAACACTCTCCTAAGGGAGATTGGAAATTTATTCAGATCTTCTCCTGTATTACCATAGTGAAGCATCTAATTCACTGTGGAACTTTGTGTATGGAGACAAGGATTATATCAATTCCATGATACAGATGCAGGTCCTAAGGCATCCAGACTGGATCTATCTGTAAGTGCAGTGCAGAAGCTGCCTGAAGATTGTCTTGAAGACAAATCTGCTAACTTCAGATCCACTAACCTGCTGGAAACTTCTGGGGACTAACCTGTATGGGTGACAGGAATACTCAGAGAAAACAAAAGTAGGATCCAGTTGCCTAGAGTAAGTTTGCTGTCTAAAGTATGAGACCATCTTTTGTATTCCTGTGTAATTCTTTCTTTCCAAACTCTGCAGCAAGTAAAAATCTTGCAAGCAGGCTCCTTCAGCACACATCTTGGATGCATCCTTAGAGCAGGTCTACTTTCTGCCCTGATTAAGAAGCCTTATGGATAAATATAGTGTGTGATCTTCCAGTTAATGACTTTTGCATTGCTTAAATGGCTAAATGAAGGTTGTGTTGCATCCTGGGTTTGGGTTTAGATTAGAGGTTCTGATCTATGTTAACTAGCCAAGTTCTGTGTACCCCTGTGCAGCCCCTGCATTTCCCCCCCCCCCCCCCCCCGCCCGCGGTGGTCAGATCCGGGTCACTTACCATTGGAGCTCACTCTGCCAGTCCTGTAACCACTCCCCTGTCCACTCCGGAGGGTTCAGTGTCTGTTTCCCTGATCCCACAACCCATTCGCCCCGGAGCCCGTGTCCGCTCCCGTTGCGTCCCCATTGGTTACCCTGATCCACGTCACTCCCCCATAGCCTGCCCCCATTGGGCAGGAGGGCTTCTGCCCTCCTTGTCCCGCCCCCTCTAAAATCCCACGCCTCCCTGGTCCTGTCGCCATTTTCGTCCACGCAGAGTTGGGGGCAGTTTGCAGCTTCTCCACTGCCACTCCCACGGCTATTAAAGCCTTTCAGTCTCCCTCTGAATTGGATGAATTGGACAATTCCTTCCCTCTTTGCCTTCGTCCCTCATATGCAGCAGTAGAAACCGCGGCCAGCTCCGCCCAGAGTGCGAAACAAAGCCGTGCCCAGGAACAAGCGGTGAAGCTGGTCTCCGGAGAGAAGCGGTGCTGCTCCAGGCGCCGGAGCTGCCCGGGGATCGGGAGAAAACAACGGAAAGCCACAGGGTTGCATGAACCACCCTACTTCTGAGACCTTGACTTTTCAAATTTAAGAATAATCTTCTTGGACAGCACATGTTATTTCTAGGAACTGGTGTTGGGGCTGGGGTGTCCTTCTTCCCAGCCTTGCTTGTCTACAATGCTGAATGTCCCTTGTGATACTTGATCCATGAAGAGAGGGCAAGAGGCACAGTGCTTGAGCTGACAAATCATTGTTGGTGAACAAATGTTTTGCCCGTGGATTTGACAAACTGTTTAGCAATGCTAAAAGAATGGTAAGGATGAGGAGTCTTGGATTTACTTTTAAATTTTGGAGGCAAACATGGAGTAATAGCTGCCAACTTTTCTGTCTCTTCTCCTTCTAATCTGCTGTCTTGGCTCAGACCCTTACATCAGCCCATGGTTCCATCAAGGACCTTTTTCTCTGGCCCAGTATTATGGCCAACCTCCTAACTCTAAACATTTGCAACTGTTATTCTTTGCAGATCTAGTTTAGGCTGTTCTCTCATGCTTCACATGTCTTTGGTCCAGTCTTCTTATGCTTTCCCCACACATACTACACTACACATGCCATCCTTTAGAAGTCTGGTGCTCTCAAGGCAAAATTAGTTTCTTACACTCTGGTCAGGGAGAAATTTTCTTAAATGAAACAATGCCAGATTATTAAAGGATGCAAATGCTGTTTCAGCCTGCTCCTTTGGGTGGTTGTCTGACTTCTTAGCACTTTGTAATGCCAAAACGTTTCCAACAGTAGTGCATACTTCCTGCAGTTTGTCCTTTTAAGAAAATGAGTTAATGTATTTGATTTTGAAAGTCTATTTAACCACAATTAAAATAGCATCATATTTGTTAACCATAATTAAAAATCATCATATGTTTTAGTATTCTTACATTTTGAAGTATATAGATTGTGTTTCAGTTGATTGAAATTCTTGATATTAAATGATGGGTTTAAGTCCTTGTGTACAGCAGAACACTTTGTAGAGTGAATTCTCCTGCCACAACAGGACAAGCAAGAGTTTTTTTACTGGAGAAGTGATAGCATGACAGGTAGGTGCAAATTCATTTTACTCACAAAATTTATCTTGAAATGTGATATATTTTACCATTTGACAAAAGGTATAAACTAGAACTGAAACCAGGCCAGAAAGAATATTCATCACTCTACGGATCCTGAATTGGGTTAAACAAGCCAATCAATTTTATTCTTACTGCTGATTCATATCATTGTACATTTAAAAGAAATCAGATGAATGGCAATTTTTTGCTGAGATATTGTCTCTATTAAGAAGATAAAATTCAAAGTAATATATATCACCGTGGAAATGCATTTTAAAGAGATACTTTCATATGTCCTATGCTATTCTTCTTTGGGTTCTTTAAGAATTACCAAGTTCTGCTTTTAAGCAATGAAATCAAAGGAAGTGTGTAATTCACAGTCTTTGTTGCTTTCAAGTTCACCTCATAATAGGTGATTGACTTTAATGTGCATGATATCGTTTCCCATCTTGATTCATATCTAGCAGCATCTTAGCAGATGCTTTGGATTTCTCTGGAAACCAAAGAAGTAGGAGAACTATCTGTATGAATAGAAAACTATTTCATAAACTGGTGCTGTTGCTATCCACCCAAACACATATTGTCACTGTCAGAAGTGGTTTTCCCCACAACAGACATTAGCATAATGTTTATGGCCAGTGAGATTGTTTAACAGCACTAAAATCATGAAGTACTGTATGTGCTCTTTAATTAGGAATGTAATATACTCCATCTGGAGTGACTCATTTTTGCAGTCTTCTGTGGAGCTTGAATTTCCCACTTTTCCCTACAATAAAAGGAACTGAAGCTCTTTTACTGACTTAATTTTCAGTTAAAGAATTGAAGCTCTTTTACTGACTTCATTTTCAGTTTGATCCCAGTTATCTGAGTAGTTTGTAACATTTATTCATGGTCTGTAACCTGAGTTTCCTGAACAACAACCCATGGTTATCACTTCTAATGTCATAATGAATGACAATGTCAACATTTCAGTGCTAGTGGAAGTCTGAAGATTCAATTCTCTCTATATTGACATAGGGGCGTTTGAACACTTACAATGTAAATAATCTCATTTCACAGACCATATATTCATCCCAGTTGTATTTAAGAAGATAAACAGGGTTGTCTAAGACTTTAGTTCTGAATATAAAATGTCTTAATTTAATTTAGAAAAAAGTTGTATATACTGATACTATATAAGACTCATATCACTGTTTTATTTTTTAGTATGTTTGATAAGTTAATCCATTTCTCTTTTACTGGATTCCATCTACCCCATTTTAATAAGCAAATTTTCTGAATTTTTATAACCATGTTTGGTTATGTCAATTTTTTTCCCCAAATCATGCCTATCTAGAGCCTAATCTCATCTCACTGAAATCAATGGGACTCTTAGATAGTCTAACGAATAGCTAATTTAAAATCCAGACTTATTTGTGCTTATGCATGCAGAGGAATGCATATTTGCTTTGCTTAACCTAAAGTCCTTCAGTGAGGAACAGACTGGGGACCCTGGCCTTCAGGTGTCACACTAATGAAAAAGAGGTGCCTCTGCAAAGACAGACTCAGAAAGGGATGTATACCCCTGTTTTCACTGGTGACTAGGGAGAGCTTCCTGGTTACAACACCACAGACTGGAAAATTGAATACAAACACATTTCATCCTACTCTGACACATCTGGGAAGTTTTGTTCACTGAGTAGCACCCTTGTTTTAGGTTTCCCTGTCCTAGACTGCGTGTACTCAGAATGACACACAGAATTTCATCCTTCTAGGTGTTCAGCTGGACAGCAATGATCAATGCACACAGATCTGCCCCTTTTCTTGAATTAGCTCCAAATGGTAATGGAGTGCAAAGGGAAAGTTCCTGTTCATACTGCCTTACTTCTTTAGTAATACTCCATTCTCCAAAACTGACTACATCTGTCTATATGGTCAGTAGGTTTAAACTTTTTGGTACCATCTGATGACTTTAACTGCTGATTAAAAGTTCTTAAAATTCTTCACTTCATGAAAATTTTTAATGTACCTGTAATAACAGAGATTATAGATGGAGAGAGAGGTCCATCTGTACAACCCACCTCTATGTCCTAGTATTAATTTATGGATGTAAACTGATTTCCATCCTAAGTGAGAACTTGTCTAAAATGTGCACACATACTGTCATTTCTTTTTGATTTTTCTGCTTTGAACCCAATATGACTCTTCCTTTTAATATCAGCTCTCTCTTCACATTGTAATATTTTAAGCAGAAGAAAATAGTGAGAGGAAGGAAGTAGAATAAGAAAGTATTTAAAACCTCTAGTTCTGCCAGAACTGAATTACAGTTTAGAAATCAAACAATCTGGAAGTTCATTGGCATGAATTATGCATTACATTGGCATTTTCAGTTCAGAAGATTTTGAAAGTGATGAAGTAATTATAAAGTTTTCTATTTGCTTCAGCTAACAGTCAAAACCAGTTGCTCATTGCTCAGGTAGGGATGAAGTGAGGTGTCAGAGGTTGGTGGTGATCCTCCCAGTTTTCTAGTAAGAGATCACAAGCAGACACAATCTTGCCCTCATATTTTAAGGGAGGAATTATAGGAAATACTTCACTGGAGAGCAAGGCAGAGCAAAAGAGAAAAAAAGAGAAGCAAAATGACAAGGTCAGCTATTCTTCCACAATCCAAACAATTCAAATAGAAAAATCTTTCAAAATTTTGAGAGAAATAACAAGACATGTAGGTTAGCAATACCAGCATAAACCAGGTCTGGTTATAATTTTTGTCTTATTGTCAAAGTGCTCTTCCCAGGTGTACAGAATGTCACTGCACTGGCCCTGAAATGAAACTCACCCCTATATGAAAGGTCAGGAAGGAAGTTTCACCATAATTTATGTTCTTTTGATGATTCTTTGTACAGCAGGGATTTCATTCTTAAAGCATGTGTTTCTAGATCAGTTTATTTAGTATATAAAGCTTCTGTTGAAGAGTAGTCATGCATTTCTATAGCTTTCTTTGTTGCTTTTTTTTTTTTTTTTTTTTTTTTTTTTTTTTTTTTTTTTTTTTTTGTGGGATTCTTGTTTCCTTTGCAGATTCTGAGAGCTTCAAACCAGGATTGGGGTCACAGAGTAAAAGTGGTTCTATCAGGGCACGTGATAAAGATGGGGCAATAATTGTTCAATTAACAGATCAATAAGTTGCCTCTCACACAAGCTGTTGTCAATGATAAATGCCCAAAGGTTGGTTAAACTGCATTTCCGAATGCTTCAATGCAAAAATCAATGTCCAGAGCACATGGTACTAAGCAGATAAAACAGCCTCTCAAATATCTACTGTCAAAATTATATGAGCCCAGCAATCATAAAAATATGTCTTGATCCTATTTGTAGCTCTCGTATGTTGCCATGGGCCGTTCCTGTTTATCCATCCGCATGAACTGCAGAACATTGACTATGCTGAGTAAACACCAATGATCTGGATAAAGAAACAAATAGTCTTTTAAATTTCTGATTTTCTTTTATGCTGCCAGTGCAGTGACTGCTGAAAAGGCAAAGGAAATTATGTTGAGTGTTCAGTCAGGAGTAAGTGAGACCTGCAGTTGTGTTATTTAAATGCAAAGGATGTTGGTGGGCGCTTAGCATGAATTCAGAGAGCAAGGAAAAGGATGCTGAGCACCTCCCGTCACTGCAGTCTATTTAAAAACGTGCTCACACAAGGAATGGGAAAGCTTTGCACAGGGAAGGGACCTTGGGTGATCATTGTTCCTGGAATTTGCTATATATGTAATAAGTGTGACAACAAATACACTGTGGAAGGTTTGCCTCGGTATTGTGTTGCTGTTTGAATGTAACCATGACAATTGTCTTTTCAATTTTAAACTGCAATATAAAAAAACACCATCTCCCTATACCCCTATAAATTTAAGGATAGGTGAGCTTATTTTAATTAGTTTTACATTTACCTATTTCTGTCCTTTTATTCTTTTGGAATAACATTTTGCAACCTACAACTTACTGAAAGAGTTTGGGGGATGTTTCACAGTCCTAAGGAAATGTTGAGTATACTTAAAAGCTATATTAATACATATAATTTCCAAAAACTTCATTCAGCAAAAACATCCTCTGGCAGCTATATCTTGGTGCCAGCACAAATGCATCACATGAGCATCTTTCTAATGAAAGCTCCTACATGCAATTTATTTTCTCCATTCAACAAAAATTTGAATGGATGGGAAAATTCTTGCACTTGAAGAAGCCTAATTTTCTTCAGCTAATTCCTTCAAGACGAGAATTTCATGGATTTTGATATCTTTGCCAAGGGTAGCAGCCATCTTGTCTTCAAGAACACACTGAATTGGTCTGGCCTACAACTCTTCTGTCCAAACACTGCAATGAAGAAATACCAATGGAATGACAGAAGACATCTGTCCTGTCTGTCTTTCTTACAAATGCGGTTTTTACTGTAATTTCTATTATTGGGTTTGTTGGGGCCTTTTGGGCTAAAATTAAACTTGACTTGCTGTTCCAACGTTGAATGTTCCAGAATGGTCTGGGGCACTTCCAGTACTATTTCCTGTATGGGAATAATGAATGTGCATGTCATTCAAAAGTATGTGGACTAGGGTCTAGAAAGTCTCTGAGAGCTGACATAGATAAACAGGAAAAATACAGTTTTATAGAAAAAACTGCACACAGATTACCTTTAAGAATTTCTTCAATAAATAAATAAGCAAGTTTTCAGTAAGCAAAAAATGCTTACGAAGAAAAATCAGGATGGTGAATGATAGATATTAGGTCATTTCATATTGTGATTATCACTCTTAGACATGAATTATTTAATAAGATTACAGTTTGTATACTTTGTAATTAGAGGAAAACTCAAGTTCACTTTATTCCTTCATCAGTCTCTTTTCATGTGATACAACATGAATTTCTTTTTGATCTTCAGAAAGGGAGGGGAAATGGCTTTATGTAACAAACTTGAGAAACAGGGCATTTAAATCAGAATACTGAGGCCACTTAGCATTCTGATATATGCAATAGTCTCTCGTTGCTATTGTACGGTAACTAGAGAAACACAATGACAAACATGAAAACCAAAGCTCTTAAGAAAAGCGCGTTGATTTATTTAGTTTGATGCTGTGAAAGATATTAGCCCACATGTCCCATTGCATCCCAACACATTGATACAGGTTTATATTTCACTTTTCATTTAATTCAAAATTTTATTTATACCTATCAAAAATGCACCTCTCCTTGCAGTGAGGGTACTCCAAATGGCTCTATAAAAATGTTTCTACCAGGTATTTCTTACCCTAAAAGCTGATTTGTGTGTAGTTAGTTCAGTGGAAGGGACTTCTCACACACTGTCAGTTTTTCCTTCTATGGGAAGGAAACTTGCACTGTTTTGGTCTAAATTAATCAAAAAATTCAAAATAAAGCTAAGAGGTGAACTTTAGGTTTCATTATTATGAGCATACCCTAAATTTAATTAAGCTGCAAAAATATAGAGATTTGCCTATACTTTCAAAGGTTATTATAGTAAAAATAAGCAGAAATCAGATAAATGTTATTGCTATAACAAACTATGGCTATAAATGTTCATCTTCTTACACACACAAATGAAATTTACATTAAAGCACACTCATTTACATATGATATCATTTATGTTTAAGGAACTTTATTAAGTGTTCCTAGCAAAATATTAAGCATGTGGAATAATTAACTGAACTAAATTAAATTCTTACTAAAACCAGGAGACCCATTTAAAACTGATTCTTTATGAAATATTCTGTTCTAGAACCACATGTGGAACTGAAAACAAAGTAGAAGATGGGGAAAACTTTAAAGAAGCAAAGAAACTGATTCTAAATGCATACTCCTAAATCCTCTTGATTGAGAACAATAAGACACTTAGGGGTTTGCTGAAAGTTAAGCAATTTCTTGTAAATTTCTAGTATTGGTAATAATCCATTGATTCAAGTAATAACCTTAGTACTACATTGTTTGCAAAAGGAGTTGGGACTGTAGTAGAAATATATTATTGAATTTGCTTCAAGGAGAAGCATAAGAAAATTTTTTAAGTGTTTCTTTTAATGCAGCTTTCCTCATCTGCCCTAATAACTGTACATGCCTTCTGACCAGCTCCTACCAATCCTCAAGTTATTTAGGATCTGCATGTAGGCAGAAGACTGAACTGAAGAACAGAAGACTGAATCTTAAGGCTTTTTGTTAATATAGGTTTTTAATCCTATCAATTATAATGGTTCTTTTAACGTATGTGTAGTAACTTTTTTCTTCTGTCTGTTGGAAATGCATTTCTAAAGACTATATATGTCACCCGGACATGAAAGAAACCTTGCAGTGGGATAGTAACAATTTTGCTTAAATTAACTGATGTTCCTTGTCATAAGAAAATTTTTTTCTGACCTCTGTTGGTTGGAAAACTATGATTTAAAACTAAATGATTGTTTCCAAATATAATGCTCTAGTAAAATCAATTTCTTCAGCTTCTTTTACTTATCTTAGTCCATAGAACAAATTAAAATTAGTATTAATGTCTTTTTTTTTTTTAGTTTAGCTTGACAACTATAATGATTTAAACTGTCATTTCAGCTGTGGTTTAAAAGAATTAATCAGCATTCCTCATACTGTTTCTCTGTGACACTTCTATTTGACAAAAATATAAGTATATCCAAACAATTTCTTTTTGCTCTGCTCTCTATCAGAAAAGTTGTATCACAGCGTGTTTATCATGACATTTCTGCTGAGATGAAACAGTGTGCCCGCACTAGGAACAGAGTTGGGATTTGTAGATGGGGAAGTTACATCTTGAAACACATTGAATCTGTTAAAAATTTGGCTATTATGTAAGTATCCTTAGTATTAGAGCAAACGGCTCAGACACTTTGGGAGTAACCAGTTTCTGATTTGAATAACTGAAAAACCCAACAGTCATGTTCTTCTCTTAATGATGAGGTTCCTTATGGTTAATGTTCCTTACAATTACTGGTAGTATCCCACTATAATTCATAGAGCAAGACTTTAGGAAGGCCTCCCAACAGGAATTTTACTCTTATGTTAATTTTTCCATTTAAAACATTTGTCAAATCATTTAGATTTCCTTGCAGCGGCTTCTTAGGTACTTTCTGGTTACAGTGGGGATTTTGCTGATTTTTTTTTCTCACTACCTAAATATTTCTATTTTCTAAACAATACTTAAGCAAATAGCATATTAAAAATATTATACTTACATTGAAATAAAGTTGTACAAAGAGAGCTGGGTCATGCTATGAATCAGAAGAGATTGTGTAAAGGGTGTGAAAAGTGACATCCTAGATTTCAGACTTTTGAAGAGAGTGCTCAAGAGAATGTCCTTAAATTACTGCAGATTTTTTCCAGCTACTGTAGGGCTCCTTTGAAACCAGGGCAGACAAATTTAAGAGAGATTTTATCACCCTAAACCACCAAAATAAAGCTCTCAGCCCTTCTGCAGTACTGTGGAGCTCCAGACTCAGGCAGTGGAATTGCTAGACATAGCACAGGAAGTAGATTTCTGTGATTAGCAAGTAATTACTGCATAGAACTAGGACATAACATAGTCTATTAACGAACTAAGCTTCTGATAATGTGATGCTGGACCCTCTCCCTGAGTCCCATGTTCCGATCCCACTCATCTTTTCCACTCCATGCCAAGAATTTTGAGAAGGAAAATACTCAACTAGATGCTTAGTCTGTATCTTAGCTAATTACGGAAGAAATAAAAAATTACCTACAGAAATTAGTTCTACTACATTCCAAGAGTATCCACATTATCTCTTAAAGCCTGGGATATGTCTCGATTTTTTTGTTCCATCTAAAATATTATTGCTGATTATCCTGGCTTTTTGTATATCCTGGTAAAAGCTTATGGGAGATGGTTGTCAGCAAGGTGCTACAGCCACAGTCAGCATCTTGGCTCTTTTCCCCATTTTCCCTCCTGAGGAGGGTTGGTCCTGAGGAGTATTTGGATTTCTTATGTAATGGCTTTGAAAAAATCACAGCTGCAGAAGGAAAAGGTTTTTTTTAAATTCAAACCAGTATTTGGTTGATAGTAAATTAGCATCACTGTCAGGGAGCAGTTTATAAAATAATTGAGAAGATGCTGTTTCACCCGGCCTTATAGTTTTTAGACTCTCAAAATAAGATCAATGGTTCGAAAACAAAAAATATAATCTAGTGTTTGAAGTAAACTTTGATGAACCATATACTGATTTCTGAGCTGAATTCAAAACATTCAACCCAGGGCAGTCCTATCTAGAAGGCTGAATTTCTTTGATGTCCCTTCTATATAGAAAAAATGGAAATTTTTCAAATCTGATGTGTAGTCAATAAAATAAATCCAAACAAACAGGAAACTGCATTTATGTGCAGTTTAACTTCTTTGCATTTCCTAAGAGTACATTTATTTTTAAATGCTTTTATACAGAAAATGGATATGCACTGTATATTTTTCTTCCTTCTCAAATTGATGTATAAAACATGCAAAGTTACAAGGCAGAGAAGTTCTACATATGTTGACCATGAGGCTAAGGTCTTTATTGGATCAAAGGTAGTTTACATAATTTTCTACCTCCAATATTTTTCTTAGTGACCCAGTGTGAGCTCTAGGAGTCAAGCTGACTCCTTTCCATCTTGTTCATCCTCACCATTACTAGAAGCCAAATTAGAGCACCAGTGACAGCTGTGCAACAAACTGTCTGTTATTCATCCATTCTCTGATAGCAGATGTAAGTGATTAGGTGTAGGAAAAAATCCTCTTGAAGATGCACAGAAATTTAGTTCAGTCTTCTAGCTGTGATGCTGTTGCAGGGCAAATGAGATCACAAAACATCAAACAGCTATTTTTATTTCCAGACTCAGCATATTCAGAATATGCATAAAGACAGGTTTGTTTCTGTTTTTTTTTAAAGGACATCCAATTTTTACCAAAGCATCTTGCAGAACAGAACATTTCTTTAAAATTTCTTCAAACATTGCTTTGAGGAATTTTTGCCCTTTCTGCTTGCATTCAGAGTTACTGACAAACATGTCCAAGTTGCTGCATCGTCAAATGGAGCCATTTCAGAGCTGTCAGCCCTAGACTCTATCTTTGGTTACATGGCCCATCCGATCTCCCTGACTGTCAATCAGGCTGGCAAGAAAGCAACCCTCCTGGGATGGAGGCTGGGAAGATGCACATTACAGTGACTACCAGGCCAGTGCACGATTGTCATGGGTGTCAGTCAAGCTGGGCAGCCTGAGCCTCTTCATCTGGGTATGAGGAGGTATCTGAGGGCCATGGAAGTGTCCTGATGCAGCAAGGTGCAGTGGGGGCTCCCCGTGAAGGGCAGCAGCACAGGGGGCACCAGCCTCAGCCCAGGGCATCAGGGCAGCCTGTGGTGAAGAGGAAGGTCCCAGGTCAATCTAGGAGATCAATCCACTGGTTAGGATCAGACCCAGTGAGGAAGGCCAGTGTCAGATGGAGCCTGCTGATAAACAGAGGGGTTCATAGGGATAAGGCCAAGCTAGGATACCAGCTGTCAGAACTGCAGACTCTCATTCTGTGCTGACATTGGAGATAATGTATTAAGTAGACTGGGCACGTATAATTAGATATCATTTATGCCACTGAAATGATTCCTGAGAGAAGGTGTTATAACTGCAATATAGTTTTTGTTTACTGGACCTGTGACAAGCTTCTTTGAATATTAGCTAAAAATCTTTATTGATCTGGATGTTTACTTTTCTACCTTCTTATGTGCTTCAGCCATCTAAAATATCTATTAATGCAGTCACACAATACACAAAACTGAATCTATTTCTTTTAGATCATATCTGTTAAGTAAAAGTGCTTAGAACTCAAACAAAACACTTTTATGTGTTTAGTTAATGGAATGATTTTACTGGATTCATAGGAAAAGCAAGTTAAAGGACATTAAAAAAAACCAGCCAGCTATAAAATGAATATCTGTTGTGCATAATCTTCCATTTAGTTAAGCTATTTTCATGCACCAAAATATCCTTATTCTGTATTTTTTTTTAATGTATTTGCTTTTCTGTTCCTATTTACTTCTGAACTACTGTTCACATCCATACACCTCCTAAATGCATATGAATGCACTTTAATGGAGATGAAATCATGCAGTGTTTATCTTCATGTGTTCTGGACATTTTTAGTCTCAGCAGATGGAGATCAGGTTTTGGTAGACACTAAAAATTCATGGTGGAGCCATGTAGATTGTTTTTTTTAGAGGCAATAATATGGCTACACACATTGGAAATTATGTTTATAGGACTTGTAAGTCTTTAGCTTTCTAATTTCTGAATTTTACGCCACTTTTATTTTTGGAACTTTAAATACACTTGAACATTTCTCTAGTTTCTTTTGCTCCTTAGTTTGCAGGGTTTTTTTCACATTTTTTTTCAATAAATGTCTACATTTTTTTCATAATTAATTAATATGTTATCAAGTAGCCATGATAGCATTGAATATTGAATATGTTACATATTCATTGAATATGAATATGTACATTGAATATGTAAAGAGGTTTCACCTATATTCTGAGTAAATCTATTTTTTCAATGCATTTGGTGATGGTAAACCTTTGCCACACCACAACTCTACCTGAGAAGGAGAAGAGTGAGATGCCCATGTGCTACACCATGAGGAGTGGAGGCACTGGGTATAAGAGCACTAACAGGTAGAATACAATCAGCCCCTTAGCATTTTCTTAAGTCTCTGAAGTGTTGTTACTTAGCTGTTCCTACATCCAAAGGGTCAGAAATAGTTATGCTTCATAAGTTAAAAACTCAAGCAAAAGAAGTTCAAAGTTTTTGTGTGATTAGAAACTTTGCCCTAGTCACATATAAAAACTGGAACAAGAATTACATGAATGAGTCTTAAAAGTGCAAAATTTATACTGAAAGCACTAATTTGATAAACTAACACTTTGACAACATTAAAGATGTTGGTTTTTTTTTTTTTTTTTCAAAAAATTGATATACGTTCAGTAGTCACCATGATAGTTTGTCACAGACCCTTCTTTGCAAAGGTGGCAGAGAGAAATCTTCCAACAGCAGTCTAGACACAAAATGTGCTTTACAGGACTCTTCATCCATCCGTGGACTGAAGAAAAGGAGAAGTAAGAAGCGGGGGGGAGACAGTAATACTAAGGACATATGACAGGCACTTTTGATACATAATTGCTGGATAGCTATTTTCTCTGTCCTACGGTAAAAACTTCTGAAAGTAAAATATTTCTTTCACCTAGACAGGCAGACTGCTTTTCTTCAATCCATATTGCAGTGGATCTGCTCTGAATCATCAATCTTATGCTGGGAAATGAAAGAGACAAATAAATTAGAGATGAAAGGTATTTTATTACTCTACCTGAATTTGTTGTTATTCCTGAAGCTGTAGTGTATTCACCCTAGAATGTTTTCTGAGGAAGGACAACAAGGTATCCAGTAATCAGAGCTTTCTGACAGACCAAGGAAAGAGGCTGATGTAAATTCTGAAATGGTGCCTTCAAACTTGAAATTGGGAATATATAACCAATGCATTTTAAGGTTGTTTACAAGCTGCTTTTAACAGTGAGCATGATTAATTCCTAGTAAGCACTGAAGTGCATCCTCTATAACTGGTAACTATCAAGAATATAATGTGCTGAACAGGAAAGGGGCATTAATTCTTTTTTCTTTTTCTATTCAGTTGAATACTGAAAGAGATTTTTTATATATTGAAAGCTGAGAAAAATGAAGAGGGTTAGGTGCACTTTGCAGGTCTATGTTACTCTGATATCAGTACTACCTTCAAGAATGAAAGAATTCTGTATACTATTATTTTGTTTTTAATAGTCTAAGTTGCAGGTTGTGTTCCCCCTTAATTTCCATATGTTTGGAATGGTAAGACTCTAGTGGGAAATTCTGTGAGGCTGAAAAGGAATTTCCATGATACATATTTCTTTTCAAACACTCATAACTTTGTATGGAATTCTTTCAGATGAAACTTTGAATTAAGCCCCAAGGCAGCTTATGAAGGTTAATAGCAAGACTGATGTACACCACCATATTTTCAAAGAGACAACAAAAGAGGTGTTTACAGTCCCTGTTTGGTATTTGGAACACGGAAGAACACTGCTAAACAATTCTGTTGTACCTAGTCATTTTCAGTATACTCTGAAATTTGTCCTTTTATGTGGCTATTTATACTTGTTTTGTAACATTTGCAGTGTTCTATTTCTTTGCAAAGACACAATGAATGTACTTAAAGACGTCACCTCTTAAAGCATAAATGCAAATATAATTTAGAAATGCCCATTTGTTTCATTAGTAAAATGAAGCAAATGGGTGTTTGTCATGCCTCACCTCTGGTGAGGCAGGATGCAAAGCATGTTCTTGTACAAATAACTTAAGATTTGATTAAGAGCTTGAATTCCTCCTTTTTCCAGTGGGCTGTGGGGTACCTGCATGCTCAATAAATTTCTCCTGAGTTTAGTGTTTTGCCTATCATCTGTGCACTGGTTGCATGTGTTGGTTATGTATTGTACTTGATGGAGAACTACCAGGCACTCAGGTTGTCTTCCAGTCAGGCACAATGGCTTTATGGTTGATTTATGAAACTGACCTTTTTTAAAAGGGTGCCATTAGAAGAGAGCAACAGAAAGATCTACCCATTCTTCTGCGAGTCTACAACATGCTATTTTTGGCCCAGGAATGTGCTGGAGGCTGAAAAATAAGAGATTCAGAGATCTCCCCGTCACAGATAATATATTACTAACTGGAGATGGTGGCTAAAGCAGTACCAGATCACTTGTAAGGCCTCAGATGCTGTCAGGGAAATGGGATTAGTGGTTTTAGCAATTAAGGCATCAGACTCCTAGAGAAGTGATGTGATTTATTCTGGAAACTTGTAGCCAAAAGTTACATCTCCAGCAAAATCTCCAAATCCAGGGCTACTTTCTCTTAATGTGTTTCCTCTTATAAGAATTTGTTTGTCAAATTTTTAAGTAACTGTTTTTGAAGAAGGAACGAGTGCAATGTAACGCATTCTGGGGGGCTGTGCAGTCTGAGGGATGTCCCAGGAATTTAGATTTTTAGACAAGTGGGCTTGGGTCTTCTCATTGAAACTTGTTTGTTGTGCAGCTTTGGTCTTGCTATGTCCTGCTAGCTACTTTGCAGCAGTATGTCCAGGAGGTACTTTGATAATACCTGCATTATAAAGAATGCTGGCCTGAGAACAGAGCTTTCAGTCTATCTTTTTCCATTTTCAAATGGTTCCTTAGGTTAGTTTGTCTCATCATATTATATTTTAATTTAATATAGATTTTAACTTGCATTCTATACGATGAGGAACTCATTGCTTCCATTTGATACAGTACTTTACTTTTCAAGTGAAGTCAGAATAGTCACATATGGAGTCCTGCAAGTTGTAGGAATAATTAACAGTGCACATCAATCAGATATTTGTGCCACCCAGCCGAGCACGAATGAACAAATAGCTGAGAACAGACACTTTAATTTCCTCATAAATTGATAATTTCTTGTGAAATTTAAAAATCAAATTGAGATGCTGTGAGAAAAATGGAATCCATTTGGTATATCTATCCATCTTTTCTGTAGTCTTTCTAGAAGACTGCAGGACTGTACAGTCAGTCAGAGAGAAACAGATAAATTATTTACCTAGACTTTGAGAAACTTACTCTTTAATGTATTACTTTTGCCTGTGGTGATGTCCTTTTAGTAACAACATAGTTCTTCACTGTGGTTTCTGCTGACTTCATCTTTATTTTACACTGGTCCTTCTAATATTTGCTCCTTTACAGTGTCTTTACCCCTCTGTCTGCCTTTCCTTCCTTTTAGTTCATTTCCCCTAAGAATCTCCTACTCCTACTTTAAGAGTGCAACTGCCATTATTCACCAGGCTTGGATATTCTTTCACTCTTCCTTTTCAAGAGAGAATCAGTTTGAGAATAAATTGCCTGCCTTTCAGCATCTGTGGATGAAGTAGGTGGTTAAGTTCTCAATTGCAATGTCATGCTTGTTTTGTACTTAGTGCAAGATCACAAAGATAACACTTGCACATTAGTATAAACGAGTAGTAGGATTTAATAAACTCTGAAGAATTTGATACTGTTGCCTTCTAAAAGATTAGAATATTTGTGCTGGGATTTCAGTCACATTGTCATATAGCAAAAGTAGCAGAAACATACTGAATTGGGCAAAAATTACTTAAGGAAGCCAAGCATCCAATAGTATGGTCTCATAGTCATGTCTTTTTCAAATAACTTTAATTTCAACTGCTCTGTTAATATTCACCATTTTCTCCTGCTAATTTATATGAACAGTTATCTAGGCTGTACCATTTTTTATTCAGCACCACAAAAGTATCTATTACTGAGCTCTTATTAACTCTCTAGCTATAAAGCTAACAAGCAATTAAAATTAATATGTTGTCATATATATATTTTAGGAGTACATTTCTATGGTAAGTTTGATCATGATTCTAATACTTTTTCACTCAGATGTAGTAAATGATTCTTAGAGATACCCTATTATTATGAACAACTAAAACTGCATATAGTATAGTAGAAAAAAACCCCGTTAATTTAGAGCTACATTTATCTGTTAAAACCCCTCCCATCACATCACATTAATTGATAAGCAATTTATAAAAACATAAAAATTTTTAATGTCGCACCTTAGAACAATATTCTTATTTCTCATTCCATTAGGTACATTAGTAACATAAAGAAGGTATGGTATCAGCCAGGTATCAGCCTGGTATAAACCTGAGAGAGTGGCTTCTACAGAGCCACAGCTCCTGAGCAATTTTAAGTATATTTAAGTCTCTTTCAAGTAGAGATCTTTTTCAATTCTGTTTCAGTTACAGTACTTTTATTTTTAAAAAATGTACTTTTGGAACAGACTTATGCAATTTACTTTTTTTTTTTTTTGTGGAATTCAAAAGGTGGTTTTTCTCCCCTTGATCTATTTAAATAAAGATTTTAAAATTAAAGTAAAATGGATAGATAGGTTTTAGGGCATAAAATACTGAAATGTCACTAAGCAGAAATTAGGCAGGTATTCATTCAGCTGGAAAAAGCACAGGTAAGAGTTTTTGTTGATATGCATTTACCATTAAATAATAATTACTGATGGGTAAGTAGATTAAATATTACTCTAATGAAGAGTGACAAGTGTTAGCAAGAAGCTCAGATGTTATTGCATAACTCCATCATTCAGGTCCTGGTTAAATGGTAAAAAAGAAAATCGCCGGAGCATTAGAATATTCTTTTTCAGGCTAACAATGAAAGACAAAATGCAAATGGAGAGCTATTATTAACTTGTGAACTTTCTTACCCTAAATTAAGCAATGATTTCTGAACATCAGCTGGACTTGGATTAATGCGAGGGGAATAATTTTGGTTGCAGAAAGCTAAGAAGTTATCCAGATGTAAGATGTACCAGACATCTCTTTACTATAACCCTTATCCTTCTGCAACTGAAAAATACAACCAAAATGAAAAAAAATTATGAAGCTACATGGATTTCTATTGATTGGTTTTGCTTCTCAGTGTGGCTAATAGCCAACATATATGGGAGAACCAAATAACTAGATTTACTGGACATTTAGGGTTGACAAATGCATTCAGTTTTCTTTAGTTCCGTATGCAGTAGAGCTGAACAAATAGTTCCTTTCTTTGGCTCTAAATTCTGCAAAGATAATTTTCTTTCTTTGGAATTGTGCAATGGTCCCTAAATATTTTCACAGAAAAAACTCCCTGGTGCCAATTTGTTTCCCCATAATACATTGTAAGATTTTTTTTTTCTAAGTATTACCTTATTTTGTATTCTCTGTAGTAGGTTCAGGTATGTGTTCAAGTAAAGAGCTTTAGTTTATTAGTTTAATATGATTAATACTTAACTTTTCAATTCTGTTAATATAATTTATTCTGAACTTTACAAATAGATTGCAAGGCAGGTTTTCTGATGATGTGTCTGCAGCCTTATAATCAACACTTTTATTCACTTTGTAGGTTTTTCTAGAGAAGGAAAGTCATGACCATAAGATAATTTTATTTATATTAGTTTGGATATATTTTTGAGTGGCTAATTTATCTGAATGTTGGTATCAATTCATCTAGCAGCCACATTTTCCTTGAAGGGGGTGGAGACAACTCATGCTTTTCAAGCTTTTAACTTTATTACCAGATATATTATTCCTTTAATTTTTTTTTTTTGCTTTCTTCTGTCTCTGCATAGATTAAATAGATTCAAAATGCAATTCTTTTCATGTTAAAATACAGTGACCTTCTACCTTCTGGGAATTTCCATTTGTAGTTTGCTGTTAAAATAATAAAACCTCTGTTTTTGTAGAACCTGGATAGAAGAGGATGTGTTAAATTGGCAAGACATTTGTAGGCATGGGGTAGAATGTTCTCTGTAAATAGTTTTGTTAATCAAAGTCCTCTTTAATATTTAGAGATATGGGATCTCAGAAAAAGGCAGGTGTGGGAGAACTGGCAAGAAGGTGTATATTGCCAGAAGCTGTTGTACATATTCAGCTTTTGGTCAATGAGTCTCTCTCTTGATTTTTTTCCTCCTTTTCTCTGGATTAGTCTAGGTAGAGCAGTCTCACAATACAAAGAACAGACATTAAATACTGAAAAGGGAAGAAGAAAATGATAACTGTCAAATGCAGATATAAATTTGGTGAATGTTCTTATCAGAAAGGATATGAAATTGCAGCATTCCTTCACAGATATGTAACTTCCTTTTCAAGGCTCTACTGATGTGTAAATTTAATTCTTCCTCCATTATGTAACACTTGGAAAATGGCCTCTAAGTACTTTTCAGAGCAGCGAATAAAGTGAGATCTCCCAATGTCAGGTTAGTGCTCTCACTCTTGAACCATGTATCATGTGACTGCAAGGATCCATCTTCCTTCTTTGGAACTGATTTTATTTTATTTTGGCGCACTACAAAGAAGTGGTAAATAATCCTCATCTGTAGCTAGATGGGTGTTTAGGATTTTACAGTTCACAGATTATATGGATATGAACCCAGATAAAGAACATGCCAAGGCATCTAATCAGTTTTCTAATCAGTAACTCTTCTGGACAGGGGGATGCTGATTCAGGGGGATACTGATGTACAAGTAACCATATATTGCCGTATTTCCTGGTGCTATTTATTAAAAGTGAAGCGGTGAGCTTCCAAAGACTTCAGAAATACACTACTCAGTTGCAGTCCTTAATACTAATGCAAAGTAATAAGTGTTAAATAAGCATTAAGCTATTCCTTCCTGAAAAGATACAATCACTTTGGAGAATGCACAGGGGAAGTTGTCTGGTGGAAATACAGCATTTCTTCTTAAATCCAAGCTAACTCCTTTGCTGCATGCCTAATTTCTTATGCTGAAAGCTTCAAAGTCCAATGATTGCTGTGGCAGTAAAGGACATACTTTAAATACATGTGTGATTTATTTCAATCAAAACCCTAGGAGTTTGAAACAATCTGAGCAATGTTAAAAAAGAATAGTCTCAGAAAAAAGCCACCATTTCCATTCCCAGCTATTCATCAAGCTGCATCTGTATCAGCTTCCAAACTGATTACCTGGTACCATCCAGGTAAATTACTTATGTGGAAAAAGAAAAAAAAAAAAGATATTTCAATCTAAATTGTTTCACTTTATGTGTTGAATGTTATGTACAGCATTATGTGATAGTTTCCTCGGTGTGTAGGTGGCCCACAGGGTAGTATAATGAGATGTTCTTCACTTTTTCACTATTCACTGTCATGCCAATCTAAGAGGGAAATGACCTTGCAGAAGAAAATCTGAGCATAGCTATGCCAGAAGAAATAATCTACTTCCTCTGTAACTACTTTGGTGTGGTCTGATTTTGATTTTAATTCCAGGTAAATATTGCCTCAGGGCACATGTGGGGTGAGAATGGCTGCATGAGAAGGTAACCAACTTCACAGCACTGAAACAGCCCAAATTTTGACAGATGTTGCCACAATGCAGGGTGATGCGCACATGAAGGACCCACAGACCTGTAGCTGTGGGGCAGGAGAGCCACTTGGAAAAATGCTATATTACAAAGTGGATGGGTCCTTCCAGTTGAGGCCCTTCCCTTTCCTCAGCTGTCCAGCACATGCTGACATTCTCAGTCACAGATTTTGGTGGCTGCAGAAAGGATGGGTAATTCTGGGATGGCCAGTTATAAGATTCCTCTTTCAATATAGAATAGATAGACATAATGGCAGTTGCGGTCTAACTGCTTTGTCAAATCCTAAACTAATTTAATTTGCTCGCTGTATCAGCTCTTTCTGCCCTCCACAGCAGACTGCAATGTTGACAGATTCATGCTAGCTATGGTCCATCCAGCAGGCAAAATAAAGGCAAGCAAAATGTGGATCAGAGTTCTCATTCTTGGAAGTTTGAGTAACTCTGTGCTACATTTGCAGCTATACTGTGGACCAACCCTAAAAGAAGGTTAAGTAAAAGTATTCTTTGAGTATGATCTGCAGTGGAGCGAAAATTTCTATTCCACAGAAACACATAGAGAACAGAGGGTGTCAAAAGGGTTGAGTAAATCTGTTGCGAATGTAAGGACCTACAGCACATTAATTGAAGGCCCCACAAAAGGAACAGGCAGCCAATCAAACCAGTGCAGAATAACAGACACATATTCTGACTAAGGTATTAAGTCTTGTTTGCTCTAATTTTACTTTAAAAAAGAGGTTGCAGGAGCTCAGTGTACTTGACAGGTAATCAATTATTTATTTCATGTTTGTAGACAGTAAGTACAACATGATCCTTGTTGAAGATAAGGTTCTTTGTTTTGCGTGCTTAAATAAGAATGATTTGATGATGATGCAGGAAAACATCAGCATATGTGATTCCATCTGGATATTTCACTCTGATTCTCATATGTGGGTCTGTGGCAACTATATTTATTTTTTAAATGATGCAAGTGGTGAATTGTACCGTTGAAAAGATTGCATTCATGAACTGAATGTTTATTGTCTCCCATGATCTTTCTAGGTCAGAAAAAAACTATTCTGTTCCCATCTCTGTTTAAAAAATAGGTATGCTGTAGATAGCTGTTAAAAAGTAAGTAAAACAGTGCATGGTTCAGGGCATGGTTTAGTAGAGGCAGAGAGATAAGACCTGGAGAAAAGAAAGAAAAGTAGACTTCTGTCACTGGTTGATGACCTGGTCAGGAAAGTAGGATACCTTTTAGCTGTATGTTTACTTAACTGCTGATTAAATTATTTTGCTGGGCATAGAAATTACAGAAGAGCTAGCCAGTTCTCCTGAGCTCTTCATTTGAAAGCAAAATATGAGTAGTTTTGTCTGCAAGTATCTATGTCCAGTAGCAATAGAGACTTTTATGACTGCATAAAACTCTGATAAAGAGCTGGTTTTTACTGTTTTTTCTCACTTACTTGACTGGCTTGAGAAGACTTTGATGTTCTTTTCAGTACTTATAATTACAAACTGATGATAGCCATCAGTAGTGGCAGCAGAGAGGTCATTACTGGTCAGTGTTGTGTCATTGCCATAACACTGAGTGGATGTGCCCAAGAGCCCTTTCATTACCTTCAGAGTCACTTTTATTGTTTAAGAAGTGCCTTCATTCATTCTGTTAAATTCTTTCCTCTCTGATCTTACATAGCCAGGAAGAGATAAGGCAAATTACACAAATTGTTGCAAAACTTACAGGAGTATAGACTTTTCAGAGTCAAAACCAGAATCAAGTCTTGCATATGTTGACTGAGAAAACAACACTGCATGAGAAGAATTAGATATATTAGTAATGTTTTCAGTTCTAAGACACTAGGGTCTGTGCTCAAGCAATGCTATAGCTGCATCACGACTGAGAAGGATGTTGTCAATAGGACATCTCCACCTGACATTTGAGCAGTTTCTAGCTGTTCTGTTAGGTGACTAGATTTATGAAATTTGCATGTTATCCTTATGGTACAGACCTTTGCTCACAGGAGAAAACCAGAAGATTACGCTGCTTGTTTTCAGAAGTGGTTGTTTCTGAATCATGCTGAAAGGTGACTATCTTGACATTTCTGAGTCGTAGCATAAGGAGCATAGGCATATTTTACTGTGCTTTGGCAGTAGACAGATGGAGGCAGGATTTTGAGCCTAAAGTTGCTAGACATATCCTCCAGGCAGCTTCTAAATTACTGAATGTTCTTGAATGCTAATACTTGCCTTCTGACCTTTGTTGGCAAACACAAACAGCATATATGTCCATTCTGTGACTCTACATTCGAAGGGGCTGATATGTCCTTCACAAAGAAGGAAGAGCCTTTAGCTTGAACCAGTGTTGTCTGAATTTGTGTTAGGAACCCAGAATCTGAAATAAGGCATGGTAGATCTAAAAGCAGTATCATTTATCACTTGTTACAATGAAATAAGTAGGTTAGTAATTCAGCTATTGAACTGCAACTGAGACCAGAAAGGAGATCAATAAAAAACATAAAAATTTCCAAGCCTTGCCAAAAAAGTAATAACTGGGGCAGCTGACCTGAACAATGCAGAATGTTGCCCTCTTTTTAAGACTGATACTTGTGTTATCTTCTAAATGTGATTTAACCTTGTGAAAACCCAGAACACCCTTTCAGCATGAACCTCTGTGGAGTATTAATAGCTTAGGCATAACATCTATCTAAAATAATAACTAAGGAACAAAAAGTCTTAGTGAATGCCTTAAGAGTAAGATAATAGATTAATATAAAACTGAATTGCATGTCTTACATTTTTGTATACTGAGCACCTGTCAACCTAAGATGAAGATAAACTTAAAAAAAAAAAAAAAAAAACAAACCAAAAAACACAGACCCTAACTGGACAAAACACAGGTTAAATTTTCATGCATTGTTGTAGTTTTTTAACAATACCTATAATTCCACAGTTTAGTCTGCTATATTAGGAGAGTGCCCTGTGTAAATCTCAAAGGTGAGAGAACTTATTCTATTGAAGATTTCTTTTTGCCATCTACGGTCATACAACTGATAGTGCCTGTGCAGTGGAGGTGGCAAGGAGTTACCTTTCATTTCTTAATTAGTTCAAGCTGTTTTATGAAGTCAAACCCACATTCAGACTGTAAAAACAACATCTTGGTTGTCCATATAACATGACTTCTTGATTTAAAGAAGAAACATGACAACAAAAACTCCAAATCCCAGACACTTCTAAAGATATCTTTTTTCATTGGCAATATTATTTAGCTGAACAAGTTTTAGAGCTAATTTACATCCTAGTTAAAATATTTTGATCAAGAATGTGACTTTTGTTGATAGAATTTGATACTAGCTATGAAAAGTTGCAAAATTTTACTGAAAACAGAATTAGGTATTAGTATTGCTTATTCCTCCTGGATTAATTGTAGGTTTAGGGACTGTTTCTGTACTATATTAGGGAGGATTTTTGTAATATGCATGTTTGTTAACATTATTCAAACAAAGTGTATTAGCACACCTGAACATTCTTCTTTCTTTCCTTACCAAGTAATATTGAAAACAATGGTTTTCTCTCTGAGCTTGGTAATGCAGTATTTTGCCTTTGACTGAATAAGCTTCCTTTCTTAGACTGGTGTCACAAGTGTTTGTGACCACTCAAGTCAGCAAGTTCATTATGTTATTTCCTTTAATTGTTCTTAAAGCACTAAATGTATATGGAAAAGTACAGGAAAAATACAATTACATACAGCATTCCCACTGCCAAAGTAGCACCACACGGAGAAAATCAGAAGTGGCAGTCTTGGAAAATAAAAGGAATAGTAAGAACCTTAAAAATGCCACCCATCAGAAATGTAGCTCCAAAGTTTAAGAACTAATTTATCTGACTTGCATTGGGAAAGTGAGGCAAAAAAAAAATGAGGGAATTGAAATGGGCTCAATAGTGTAGGAGGGTTTGGAGAGTTGTGAAGTTATTTTGATTAGGAAAGTTAAAATAGGAAGTGCAATATACATCAAAGATCTAGGCAGGAGAAGGACTGGAAATTCAAGAATAGTTATTCAAATGGCAAAGTGTGATGAAGAAGCAAAGGCATTAACTGGTGATAATATTTTGGCAGCTAAGCTCATGATCAAATTTCTTGATGTATTGCTAAGGATTGCCAGTGTTTGAGTATTTTTTTCCAGTCCAAAATCCACTTATGGCCCTTCCAATTGATAATTTCAGCCCATTCTCTTTCTTGCTTTAATTTCCTTTCAGAGAATAAGGAAAGAAACACGAACCTGAATAATAGAGGACTTCAGCTCTGAATTCAATTTTCAGGGAATTAAGTTTTCTTCTGTTTTTTGAGGAAATTCCCATGAAAGGAACTGACAAGAGAAAGTGAAGGTCCTTATATAATTTTCTTCTCACATATTATTGACAACAGCAACATCCTTAAGGGAGGCAGGGGTAGGACACTGACATTCTTCCAGAAGACCTTTAGCCAGAAAGGACTTCTCATAAGGAGAGCTCAGGCAATTGTAGAAACACCCTAGATCTTTCTTTGCTCTGTGGTTCAAAGTTTCAAATCTTCCCTTTACTTGTTGCTGCTTCCTCAAAGTTTTTTTCAGAGACAAAATACATGGAACTTAGGAAGTGAGGGAAAAAACTTTCTATCTTGCTCACCCTCCTTCATTCCACAAGAAACAGAAATCTGATGTGGACCTAGAATAGCCTTGGGAATGGATTTATTTATTAAAAGTAAACTCAAATCAGTCACTAGTTAGGACAATGCTTGTTCTATGCAGTTTTTCACTATGTATAATTAGACAATGTTAAGTAAAACAGAAAGGCTTACCTATATTTAGGAAACAAATACAGATCCTTTTCAGTAATGAAAAACATAGATTACATGAGAGATGGAGATACTCTGTATGTGAAATATATATGTATATTGGCTTACTGATGGCAATTCCATAATTTTAATAGAAAATATGATGTCTGGAAATGTAATATCAGAATTGTTGACTTGTAAACAAAAGAAATTACTTTTGTAGGTCTCAGAATTAAATGTAAATAGGCACCTAACAATGTAATTTTGGATTTTAAAATATTAGAAAACTGCAAAATGAATATGTGCTGGCATAGTGAATTCAAGAAATTAATTTGGCAAAAAAGTACCACAGAGACTGTAACTTGCAAGTACAGGTTGATGAAATGCAGCTAATTTATTTCCTGTCCTCATTATTTGCAGGAAAGATGTTGAAGGACAGAACAACAAGACTTATAGTGGTTTTATTAATATACTCTTTGGGTTCAGTTTTTAATTTTAAAGAATGCCTATAAATTAAAGGAGAAATTGTTTAAAATAATAATTTTTTACCTTTTTTAATGATCATATGGGATAGCAGAACCCTCTTGGTAAAGTAGGAGGCATTTTAGACAGAGTCTGTTGAAGAATCCACAGACTGATCAAGGAAGTCTTAAAAGAGATTTGGCAGTCAGGGTGTGCATGCAGAATTTATGGGATCCCTTCTGTTCTCCTCGCCAGTGGGAAGGAGGTGTCTACAGCAATACATCTTGGAAATCGTGAGCTGAGTTCCAGTGTCTTGCTCATAGTCAGAAGGATCACACTGCAGCTCATTTCTCAGTCAAATGGAACAGCAACCCTTCGGTTTCACAGAACTGCCTGGTTCCCAGATGTTCATTAGCACGGCTGTTATTTAATGCGTTAAGCCAATATTTACCACAGGCAAAGCGAAGAGGCTCACACAGAATGGGCGGAGTGAACGGAGGTTTGCCATGGCACTGGGACGTGCTTGGGCAGCACGGCCCTGTCGTGTGGGAGAACTGAGCCATGGGGCTGCAGCTTCTGCAGGGCAAACTGCGCTGGAAACCCCGACATTGCTTCCACACATCCCCTCTGGGACATGGCTGGAGCTTGGGTTTGGTTGGGTACACGAACCCGTCAGCCTGAAACAGAAGGAGCATGCTCAAGTGTTTAGGGAAGAAGTCAAAGGTGGGCTTTGAGGGGAAAGTGGTGTTTTCTCCCCATTTTCTGCATTTGGTTTGCCATCCTCCTCTCAGATCATACTTACCGAGGGTTTAGTAATGTTACAGCCATAGCTGGTATCACAGTCTCAAGGTCTCTGGAGTAGGAGAGCCAGGAATCTAATACCTTTTTGTGCTTCATTGTAAAAGCTGTCAAGATATTGCTGCTTTTCACCTGGGAAAGACATTTCTATTCTTTCTCTGTCCTCTCTGCCTATACTATAAGATCTCACTACTTACAGATTTGATTTTTAACCTAAGACTATATAAGACTATAATAAGGTAGCTCGTGACTGCCTTATTATCAGATATATACCTTATATCTTCTGCCTGTAATCTATTAAAAAATACTTTAAATTTTGTGACATGACTTTTTAAATTTATAGGAATTGTATATATGTGCATCTGTGCATTCTTGTTTGTCAAAAGAAATGTGAAAAACTTATTCACTAGTAAAGCCCCCTCTCTTGTGTTCTGAGAACCCAAATTCAGCAATGTCAGGAAAATGCTGAGAGAAAATGCAGCTTTTAATAGCTCTGTCAGTGATTGCATTGTAATGAAATTCACTTTCATCCTTATAAATAAACATTATATATATGCTTACGACAGAAGGAAATGACAGAATAAAGTCAACTTCTACAATTGAGAAATGTGTTTCAGCTACAGACAAACTGAAAGAAAACTTTAATCAATATAATCACAAGGAATTTGAAAGAGGATAATTATAAATAAGCAGAAAATGTCAGGGCTCATCCTTATATTCCTCTTGCTTCAGATTAGGTATGAATCAGATGACTGCACAATAAAACTGTATCTTAGGGGCTGTTCCAAATGCAGTACATTTATATTGTGGCATTAGATAGCATTTAGTTTCTCATGCTAATGAACTCCAGTGAACCCCCTGTTTCAATATAGCTGTATTTGCTATAATCACTGCAAACTAAAGCCATTTCTGGCCATCTGAATAAAGAACAACCTTCTTTTGAAGCACACTAAATTTAGTTAAATTTAGTTAGAATAAAAACATACAAAAATCTAGATACCATTAATTTTTTTTTATTTTAAAAAAGGAGTCAAGGTTGCTTAACCAACATGAAATTGGTCATTTATACTTACTGTTTAAGAGTGGATTATACACTACCAAGTCACCTACAGCTAATTTCATGACCCTTTTCTGCCCCCATTGATGCAAAACTGTGTTAAATCAATAGAGTCACACTAGGGTAAATTATGTCCGTATTAAGATTGATTCAGACTTCAGTGCTATAGGGAAAATTACTGTGGTGTTTAATAATCTATTTGGAACAGGGTCAAAGTTATGCTGTGCTTGGTGTCAAGCTTTACTGCATCTGATCTACATAACCTACGGCTCTTGCATTGCATAACGGGACCTTCTGCATTGCTTCCCTCAAGTAGCAGCAAAACCCAGACACAGATAGAAGGTCTAGCAACAGCTGCTTTTCCACTCACACACACATTTTTTTTCCATAATGCATTTCCTTGGTGTTCATCACTGCAGTGTCTGAACATGGTATATCACATTAAGAAACTAATTTTTACATGCAAGATAAGGAAACAGTAACTCAACCTGAGGTAGCGAGGCACTGGAGGGCTGCCAGACTGGCTGTCTCCTGCTCTGGGCTGTGCACAGCCTGACAGTACATCCCACCTCACAGTGAAGTCAGCACACTTGGAGGAATGAGGGATTATTGGCAGAACTTCTCAGATTTAATTGCTGTCAGCCTCAAGTATGTTGCTGGAAGATTCTGTGATTTTGTAGCTCAGGAGAGCCGTGAGAAGAGGAAGCACTCAAAATTAATGTGACTTTTTGCAAAGTGAGGCATCACGAACCTGAGCAAAAGTGACAGGATTTGGTCCTTGAAGTTAGCCTAAGAGTGATGCAAACCAATTTTGTGAAAATATGTGTAGGAGTTGTGTGGGAGAACATAAAACATTTCAGTGAAGTGTGGTCATTTGCATCTTGGGATCTAGCTAATCTTGGAATAAGGATGTTTAAGGGTAAATGAATATTAATAGTTTTGGGCGAGTACTTCACTACTTTACCAGAAAGCTCCAGGTAAGATATTATTCAATAGGGTTTTAAAAAAAAAATAAATAAAATCCTTCTTAATTATGTCACATCCATTTGCAAGATCTCTTACTTTGTCTAAAAAGCATTTTAAAATCATGGCTATATTAAAATTAAGTTATATGTAACTCATACAGATCCAAGATAAGGCTTATGAGCCTTATACAAGATTTGGTCACACATTCAGAATCTTCCCAGTCAACTACAAGCTATCCCTGCAAGACAAAGGCTCCAGAGATACCTCTTGTTCCCAGTGTGCACTTTCAGCCCCCTTCACTGGACATCCAAAGGCATTTCAGTTTTGACATGGTTGTGAAACTTTTCTTCCCCACAGTACAGGACAGAATCCAGAGTTCACAGAGAAAAAGGAATACAGCAGGACAGCAGCCTGTGGCTTTTTCTGGATCCTATATACACACTTTGTTCTGAAGCACTGTTTCAGCATTTAATATTGAAGAATAAGTTGCATAAAATGAATGATAGAGCCTAGCTCCTAGAGTCCAACTCTCCTATTCTTTTAAATGAATATCAAGTCAAGTCTGATGCATTTTTTCAGCCCAGAGTAACCTGAAGCTTTTGCAGTGTTAGATTTTCAGCAGGAGAGGAAAGCAGTACCCCTCAAATCTCAGAGCAGCCTTTTGCCAAGGGGTAAGACAACTTTCCAAGAAGATAGATATGCACTTGAACTCTCTTAAGGCAAGTGAATCTGAATGTCCCGGTTTTGGGTTGAAAGCTGTGGCCTAGCTAATGAATCCTCTTATAAAATGGTTTCTTACTTCTTCATTGTGCATTAGAAAGACAGAATTACTTTTTGGGTTTTATTAAATAAAAGGTGTGCTGCTATATTCATAACATGGAGCTGTTACTTTCTTGCCTTGGGAGTAATATAGAGTGGGTCAAATACTACAGCTCAGAATGGGCTTGGATTTATTAAACACACCTTTCATTGTTTCCCTTAGTAGTGGAACACTGGCATGGGTGGATTTTTTCCTAAAAAAATGTATCCAGTATGAATATTTTTTTATTTCATAGCTCTTAGCTGCAGAAAAAGCAATATGAACTGGAGTCAGCCTTGGTGTATTTCCACAGATAAAAATGTCATGGTCCGTATGTAAACCAGACATCTATGAATCAAATAATTCAAGAATTCATTATGGAAAAAACATTCAGAAAAAGGAATAAAATTAAGGCTTCCAGAAAGAAGGCATTTTCTTTTTCAAGTACTAAAAAAGTGATGTCACGGATAATTCTGATGAATCCTTTCATGTCTCCATCTGTCAGTGCTGAACATTTTCCTACTGCACTACTAAAAAAAAAAAGAAAAAAAGAGATCGAGGGAAGAACTTGGGTCACTATTTTTACAACTCTTTGTCCTAAATTTTCTCTTTGCTGCTTTTCACTTGGTGCTTTCTTGCCCTCCATTAAGCTAAATAACGTATTTCCTTCCAGAAGCAGAGCTTCAGTGTTTCTTCTGAAAACCCATCTCTTTCATCTTAGATAAACTTCTGAGCTGCAATAATTATTCTAAACATCATAGATTTTTTCAATAACTTATTTGAGCAGAAAAACATAGTCCTTTATATCATTTTTACTGACAGAAGAACTACAAATTGAATCTTTTTTTAGACAGACCATGGTCTCTCTGGTCCATGTAAGCCAGTCCTAGTTTGCTAGACTATACAACTCTGCAAACCACTTTGCCCTGATATTTTTTGCAGTTTACTCATTGAGAACAGCATATTCTTCTGCTGAGTAGAGCATTAAAAACCTTACCCTCCTAGGTCTGCAGACACAGTTGTGTAAAAGCAGATGGTGTGACTTTAGCATAGATGCACAGTGCCTACAGCACTGAGACAAAACCACATCACCCTGTTACTGACCTGCTCTTCCAGGGAGTGGAAAAAGTGTTCAGTGGTTGTGCAGTTAGGCGAGTTGGAGAGCAAAAATATTTCTGTCTTCTCCAGAACCTGAGGTTATAGCTTCCCTTAATATTAGAAAGAAAATTTTTCAAAAGCACAGTTTGTCTGGATTGTCCTTCCCTTGGTAGGACCCCAGGGAGATCAAAGCTCACTAAATATCAAAGCCCAAATCTTCAAAGGCTATCTGGATTCCTAATAACATTCCAGAAATATAACTGTCCATCATGGACCTAATTTTTAGATTTACCTCTGAAAAAAATCTCTGAAAAATTTGAGAAATTTCCCTTGAAAAATAATGAAAAAGCCACATGATCAAAGACAGCAGGTGATGAGCTATTAATAGGCAGCATGATGTGGTAGTTTAGAAATTTTTTGTTCTGACTTTATGCTTTTCTTAATATATATCTCAATAGCTTATTACCTGATGTAGCTTGATCATATTGTAAGCCCAAGAAGCAGGGTACCTGGGGCTGATCCACAATCTTCACTCACAACTGATACTTTGATTTCAACAAAGAATTTGGACTATTTGGACTGGGATTTCTGTGGGGCTACTGTGACTCAGTTTTAATAGCACCATATTAGTAATCTGGAAATAGGTGCAAAACATAAGCACTGGGTACAAGAAAGAAAAAAAATATCTCAATTGCAAGAAAATGTATGCAAAGAATAAAAGAAGATGACACACATGGAAAAGCATGGTGACAGAATATCTTAAAAAGAGGCAGAGTGGAACACAATAATATCACAAATAGCTCAAGAGAGATTGGCAAAAATTCATTTTAATTTGTAGCACCTTCTGGCTCATCAGCTTGCATAGGTTCATTGGCCCTGCACTGAACCAGTACTTTTTATGATCCATTTTAATTCAGGACACCACAGGCAAGATCACATATATGTTGAAGGATTGTCACATCTGGCAGACAGTGATAAATATAACATTTAAAAAGCCTGCTAATTTTGCAGACAGACTTGCATTGTGCCTATTTGGCTTGCATTACTGTGCTGCCATACAACAAGTGGCAGCACAATTAATCATGAGCATCACAGGGTAATTTGTTATGACAGAGAGCCATGTGCTTGTTAAAGACAGCTTCCCTTTTATCCCTTTATATTATGTTCCTCCCTTTGTGATTCGTGTCCAGAAACTGGATTATAGAACACTCTGAAGTATTTCCAGAATACTGAAGATGATGGCTCATGGGTGGCTCAAGGGGTTTAGATCATCTATCCTGCTTAGTTTGCAGGTGATGGAGGAGCCAGAGAAGTCATACACTAGCATGCAAAACAAAGATTAAAACCTCAAACAGTGGTGGGGATCAAGTCTGTGCTGTTTTCTTGTGCAGGATCTGCTGGCACCAAGGAGAAGCCTGTGGTGACTCCCCCAAGAGAGAGCAGAGCACCCCCACTTCCCTGCCAACCCCACCTGCCAGATGGAGGCCAGTTTAGCAGATGATGTGTGGGATGTGTTCAAGGAATACGCAATTTCCCATGTCATTACCCTGCTGATCAGCCACCACAATGATCAAAGCCATTGATCAAATGGCTTTTCTGTCCTCTGTGAGGAAATTTTGTAGCAGCTTTTTTTTCCTGGTAATTTATCACTGCAGTTCAAGGCTAATGCAAAGATTTTAGCTTGTGCTTTTCTTCCTTATAACCTTTACAACATAGCTAGGATCGGGAACTGATTCTCTTCAGCTCTCTAATTGCTGACCTCATTTGCTAATTAGGCTAAATATATGTTAGGCATAAACCTTAGCAATCTAACCACTCACCTCAAGCATCATAGTACTAACAGATAAAAGAAAGCACTTATGCCCCTTCACCCTTCTACAGAAAAGTAATTTTTGCAAGCTTTTTCAACATTAAAGTTTGAATGCTGAAGAACAAAATGCTTTTGTGAATAATAAAGATGAGATCTGTGATGCAGTTGCATTATGTAGGTAGGAAATAGCATACAGTATTTCCATAAACTTATTTTCTGTGTTCAATAAAAGCAAAGATGTCTAAAAGAATGCACAGTAATTTGATTTAAAAGTATTCAGTAGCATCTTTTCTCTATAGAACACAAAAGAACAGCCTAAAAGCTTGAGTGAGTCAGTAATAAATTGAATTTTTTCTAGTATTGTGAGGGACTAAGCTATGATAGAGACAATAAATAATGCTGTCTAATGTCTACTTTATGTCAAGAACTCACAGACATCATAGGGTTTTCTACTTCTGATTCCCCATTTGTGATTTCTGGAAAGCACTAGAATATTGATAAAAATGTCTCATCATTTTTGTTCGCTTTCTAAAGAATTCTTATATTTATTACATATGAATAAACATTTTTAGGGGAAAGCTTGAAAAAATATAGTGGATCTAGTTCAAATATGTACAATTATGTAAGAATTAATTTTCAAAAAATATTCTTGCTATTGGAAAAATCCACCAAAAGTAGGAGAACATTTAAAATTAGCAGACTTTTTAAAACCCATTTTTACACCTTTTTTTATTGCACTTTTTGTGATACGTGACAGAGATCTCCATTTGTCTTTCTCATGCACAGCTTTTTATTATTTGCTCTTTCACCAGTAACCCACCTCCTCACTCCTTAACATCCAAAATGCCTGACAGAGGAGTTTCAAACAGACATGATAAACATAAAAAAAAACCCCAAAAAAACTCTCATCAAGCTGACAGAAAAAAAAAGTCCTCTGATTGTTAATCTGCCCTTTCAAAAAAATATAGCTTCCACTAGTCTGAGGCCTCCAGTGAGTAATACCCAACCCTCTTCCCAGAACAGGATCAGCAGAGTGCAGTACAATACATCATGCTCTGCTGGGCTACTCGTGCAAGCCTCCTCCTACCAGACCATGCTCCTCTTGCCTGCCCAGCCTCTGGGTATTGAAATTCTGGAGATTTTTGACAAGCTCTGCAGCAAAATGCATTTGCAGGTAATTTGGAAAGTGCAAAACATTATTAGTTGTAATTTTCTTTAGCTAAATTGTTTCCCTGTCGCACAAATGGAATGAGATGTTAGTTTTAACCCTTTTAGCTCCTGCTGCAGGACTACTGAAGATGAGGAGGAAAACAAAAAGTAGCTCATATTTCAACACCGATGAGAGTAATTTCACTATTTTGCTGTAAATGCTTGGTGCTGGTAATTATCAGAATACTAATTATTCAATTGCCATTATATAGCCATTTTTTTCTCATAGTGAAAACACATCCACCTCATGGAAGTGTGGCTAGACTTTGACATGAATGCTGCTTATATTGTAAGAAAAAAACAGAAAAACAGGAGGGTGGTATTGAAATTCTCAGTGTGGATCTATCTATGCTGATTTTGAGGTGAGCAGGTAAGATCCCTGAAGTCAGAGGCAGCTGACCCAAAAAACAGTGAGCTCCATCCACTCTGAGACATTATGAGCATCAGGACTACACACAGTCTTCCCCTGTTCCTGCCTAAGGTCCCTCCCTCAGGAGGCAGCCCTTCAGGAAAACTCCAATGTGAGTCCTTTCCATGGGCTGCAGTTTTTCAAGAACTGCTCCAGCAAGAGTCCCTTTCACATGGTCACAAGTCCTACCAGCAAATCTGATTCAGCATGGCCTCCTCTCTCCATGGGTCCACGAGTGCCAGGAGCCTGTTCCATGGGCTTCCCATGGCATCATATCCTCCATTGGGCATCACGTGCTGCATGGGCTGCAGGTGGATCTCTGCGCTCCTGTGCACCTGCATGGGCTGCAGGGGCACAGCTGCCTCACCGTGGTCGGCATCATGGGCTGCAGGGGAATCTCTGCCTGGAGCACTTCCTGTCCCTCCTTCTGCACTTGGTGTCTGCAGGGCTGTTCCTGTCATGTATTCTCACTCCTCCTGTTGGCTACAGCCACATCTTTTATTTCCTTTTCTCATTACCTGTGTTATCCCAGAGGTGCTGCCACCATGTTGATGAGTTCAGCCTTGGCCAGTGGCAGGTTCATCTTGGCACCAGCTGGTGTTGGTTCCATCAGACATGGGGGGAGCTTCTGGCTTCTTCTCACAGGAGCCAACCCTGTGGCCCCCTGCTACCAAACCTTGTCACCCAATACAAGGTTCTGCACGTTAAAGTACCAAAAGATCTATAATTTAAAGGAAGAAATATGAGTATTTATATTTTTAGCATTTTCATACCAGTGTTGCATGTATTTTCAGTTTCTTCTTCTGTTAATCTTATATGAAATGGGTTAACTCACCTGACCCATTCGATTAACCCTCTAATCTCCATATTCTTGCTATTAATTCCATCTGCTTTAAGACAGCACCATATTTTAATGAGAGAACTTCATATTTCAAAAGAGTCATCTGATAATTTTGACTATAAAAAATAGTGTATTAATGTATTGTACCTTACAAATACCAGAAACATACAAATGTACAAGACATATGGAAATTACACTACTTTTTCTTTTCTCATACCAAATTGTAATGAAACACTGTCACAAGAGTAATGAAAGTAATGATCCAATTGACAGGAGTCTGAGAGAGTAAATCCAATCAGACAGGAAAAAATACTGTTGGAAAATAAGTATCTAGGTCTCAAATACTTCATGTATGTTTTTTTCCTGATGAGGTTTTGTGCTGCATGAGATGCATGCTTGCAGATCCAGGATCAAAGAACAGAAGTGTTAATTTACACTTTTTCACCAGCCGAAAAATGGATTAAAATCTGATTATCTAAAAATAAAAATTAAGCAAAGTGTGCTTTGCAATTAGGCCGAGTGTGCAGATTTGTGAAGGGAAAAGAGAGATATTCTCACTCAACATCTTTCCCCTTGCTTGTGGTGAAGCTCCACAACACACCATTGACTAATGACAGGAGAGAGTAATGGGATAGGAGGGAGGTATTTGACTGTGGTAATGACAAAAAATCAAAGCACCAGTGAATGCAGAGAGAAAGAAATGGACTTTGATCTGTGCTAGATGGAAAATAAAGTAACTTTCTTCCCTTTTTTTTTTAATTTATTAATGGGGGATCCAGGGCAGAATCTTTACAGGTGTGTTCTATGCTCCAAATTTGAATTTTTATTTTCTAATTTATTTGTAACAGCTAACTACACTGCACTTGAAAATATTTTCTTTTAAAACTATGTATTGTTATAAAATAGCTGTTTCATGCAGTAGGACTAAGTGAAGGAATATTTCAGGTTTTTAGACAGTGTTTTTATAAAAGTCAGTGTCAAAGCAGCCACTTTGTCTGGACAGTGAGAAAAACACCACTGATGGGGGAATTAGCAACATATATGTACTGCCTGGTACATATGGCCCATGATACATCACTAATGGTTTTAGATTAACATCTACATTTTACTTTCTACAGACATGGAAGTGAAGAGATACAGAGAGATGCTGCCAGCACTCACCTGAGACTCTGAAGAATGTCTTTGTTAGCAGGGAATTAGTGCAAAACCAGAAGTTATCATTCACTCCTTTCCTTCCTGTATTTTCAACAGCTTTTGGAAGCTTCTCTGCCAAATGACATCTCTAAACTAATTCATATACTACAGCTTTTGTCTCTGGTAACTAGGAGAAAAACCCCATTACCATGTTACCGTCAACATCAGAACCTCTTTTTCCCTGGGAATGTAAACATGGCAAGACTAAGAAAAGAAAAACTTGTTTTAGCTTATGAAAATCCTTTTAGTTCTTTATGATGACTTAAGTATGTTGCAGAAATTGTACTCAGAGCATCCACATATGACTTAGAAGTCTTGATGTTTTTTAATGCATAGCTTTGAAATTAATGTTGAAGGCCCCGCAAGATACTCTGTGAAACCTGCGCTGATAATTAGCAACATGAGGAGAAACAAGCTTCACCTCTGACAGAAAAGGAGAGGTTCCTTTTTCTGGATAATAACATTCAAGTTTAAACGGGGTAATAAATGGCATGGACTGAAAAAGCAATTTCAGCTGAAATGCTGAGAGAATGTCAGCAAAATTAGTATGCCTGACAGTTTCACCAGCAGCACCTGAGAAGGATTACTGCTGTGACATGAGCTTGGCTCTCTTCTTCAGTCTGATGGGTTATGTTTGTTAAGCTGCTCTTTCTGCGATCAACACAGATTGGGCTCTCTTGGCTTCAACAGAGGACCCAGGGCTATTTAGTGCCAAAAATATGTTCACTTTTTGGTGGTCTCTGCTACCTGATGATGTGACTGACTAATGTGAATTCAACCATTTAAAGGAGGTGTGTTTTGGAGGAATGGAGCAAAAGAAGCCCTGCTCTCTTGGAGACACTGATCTTTGGCATATAATTCAGTTTTTTCCATATGAAGGTATAAAGACAGTGATAAAATCAAGTCTAAAGCTCAAGCTGCCAAGTACTCAGCCCCGTCCTCTGCCCCACCTACAGGGCTACCAGTGGCTCCAGGGTACACAGCCATTGTTACAGTTGGCCTCTGAGATAAGGGACTGGCTTTAAAATGCTTTCTGGCTTATATACCAAAGTTTGTTTTTTGTTAGTTTGCTTGTTAGTTTGTTTGTTCATTTAGTATTTTTTGTGGAATCAGCCATAGCCTTTTAGTATAGCATTTCTGCAGCAAGTGCAACCAATTTTCCCTCAGACTCAAGAAAGAATTTTAAAATAATCTTTCCCAAGGTGTAATGTATTTAGAAACAAAATTGGTCTCAGTGAATTTTGATATTGAGGATTTTGTTTTGGAAAAAAACTCTAGAAGTTTCTACTTGTCTGTTTGCTATTTTGCTGCAAACTTGCTCCATCTCAGCTTCTAACTTCCAGTCACTGAATGATTTTATATTGGAGGTGAACTCTCTCTCTAAAGATGTGGTTACTAAAGTTCATCATTCTCCAAGATGGATGTTCCTATTCAGATATAAAATATTATGTCCCTTATTGCTCATTAGGTGTTCTTTGATAGCAATAGCTATAGGTAACAAAACATTACAGAGGAAATTGATATTAATTTGTTTTTTATAACTACTCAGTACACAGGGGTTTTCTGCATGAATATGTTCTTAGTTCAATCTCTATCTAAATGAAAACTTTAATGGAAATCTTACATGAGTTGCTAACATAAATCATCATAGCAATTTTAGCTATACCTTGGTGGGATGCTTCAAAAACTCTGAATTTGATTGAAAGACTTTGTAGAAGTTTAGATTTCCTAACAGGTTCTTTTAAACACATAACCTGTCTCAATTACTTTAGCCATTAAATACTATCTTTTTATGAGGTAAGATTAAAGATTACTTATGAGAAAGAAATAGACATTAAAAAACCCCATATGTTTCTGGCTTTACTACTAATCAGTATGCTTGAATATTTCACCCCTTTGATTATTCATTTGATAGGAAACTTATTTATATTATAGTATAATATAAATTTATATTATTTATATATAGTTTTATATATAAATAAGGTTTATATTATTTATACATATGTGTAAATATACCTATATATTTATATATAGGTGTATTTGTTTATATTATAGTATAATATAAATTATATATATTTTATTTTTATAGCACATAGAGTTAGACAAGATGATTTTTTACAATGAAATAAATCTTGCAGGTATATAACTTGAAAACTATCAGAAATTCCTTAGAGAAAATGGGAAGATCTACTTCTTTTTTTCTAACGACAAAATATGCAGATATCAGCTAATTAAATTTTCTGTAAATGTGACATTTTTTGGTGAAAAGAAAAAAAAGATATCTCATGTAAGACAAGACTAACTGGAGATGTTGAAGTCTCGTGAAATTTTTTAGGTATATATTATGTCTGAACACTTCCAAATCCAAACTGTAGTTTAAAATTCATTGTTTGTGTTTTAATCCTTTGACTGCTTGAAATTTTTTTCTCATATACACAGATAGAACTTCATTGAAGCAGTTATTGATTTCCAATTGTGCAAGACCTGTAAAGTGACTTACATGGAAATGAATTTCGTAATAGTTTTGGAGACACTGACAAATTTGATGTAAGGTTTATTATTGACATTAATAGATTAGGAATTTTTCTTAATAATGCCATAAGATTAATCATTTTTCCAGATACAATGCATATGCTCAGTGAGCTATTTATTATACAAGTCAACCAAGTGTCTGACTAATGAATGCTCCATTTCCCTGGTATCCATATGTCCTATTTGCTGTCATTGAATCTTCCAGAGGAACCATATTTCACTTTTGCTCCAGCCAAATATAATGGAAATTCACTTGACAACACTCAAAGTTCATTAAAACAAACAAACAAAATCACAGGTCTGTTTAAAAATACAAACCTCAACTTAGGAATGTCTTGAAGTTGCATATGCATCTTTATGCATATGCATAATTCTTGACAATAGATACCAGCTTCTCCAGCCTGCATGTACCTCATTTTGAATGGTGGTTCATTCTCATAAATTACTCTCTCATTTATATGAATAAGACTTACACAGTGGACAGTTCAGAGCTAAACTGTTAATGGAACATGAAAAAGTTGTGGGAAATGGTCATAACAGTTTTCTAACCTAGCAATAGAGGAAATGGGTTTGGATCTGACTCCAAGACCATTCACTATGGCTTCCAATTACAGCACAACTTGATCCTCTTTTACTTTTTCTATACCTGTCCCTAGCCAGATTAATGGAACAAACTCATAAGATCACTTTGCTAAAACTGCCTATAAAACCAAAATGCTGAACAAGATGCACTAATCCTCATTTTGAAAATGGAAATCAGCCTATTAAACTAACTTCACTGCTAATTGTTGACTGTGACATGAGCTAGTTAAAAGAACAGTTGAAAGCAATCACATGCAGAGAACAACATTTACAGTTTATACTTCTAAGCTCTGGATCAGCTCACATTTAAGTTAGAAGAACAATTTGGTTTAGTGGAACTAGAGCTGAGTCTTAATTGGTCCAAGTTCTATGTAATTCAATGGATTTGTCTCTCCTTGAGGGAGCTGTGAACTTCTTTGTAGGAAAACACTGCAGTCAATCATTTACTGCCTTTAAGGTGAGTTACACCTCATTGTCCTCTTTTGCCAATGCCAGAATGGGATGCAGAAGAAAGGAAAGGAGCTCAGTGATCCTAGGAAGGAGGTCGGTTTCCAAAATTGGGTAAACACATCTCATTCATTATTAAGGTTGATATAAAACTCATTAATTCCAGTGGATGTTGGACCAGGTGTTGTCATTGTCTTTTTTATGTAGCTTTTGTTAGGCCAATCACTGGATCTTAAAACAGTAAATACAACTGTACATTTTTTTTACTGGGATTTGTATACTAAGTCACCTTATGTTGCCCTGAATAGTCATCCAGGTACTTTACTATGAATATTACAAATTGAGGTAATTTCCTTTGGCATAGTACCTTTCTAATCACTAAAGCGAGATAAAAACTTTGATTACACAGAAGAAAAAAGAGAAAAACACACTGTTAGATAATTAAATTGTTTAATGCCTGTTATTTGAAAAATAAAATAAAAACTATCTACTAAGAAATTGGGGATTATTCTTGCAGTAAGCTTTTGCCCTTAGTATTCCTCAAGGACAAGATTAAGTATTTAGGTAGAATTACATTGTTACAGTTATCTTGGAATATATATATGCTAAATCCATCTATACTGCTCAAAAGTAGAGTTTTCATAAGTTGGACAGAACAAGAGCTTGCTTATTTTAGAATGAGGTGAGAAAAAAGGTTTAAGAAAACCCATCTAGGTGGGAAAAATAACATATTTCAAATTCTAATCTGAATATTTCAAATTCTAATTTGAATTAGTAATTCGAATACTTCCAGAAAATAGTTGTGTCAGTAGATTATTTTACAGGCATGGTCGATGCAATCAAATATTTATTTAAATAGTACAGTGTACCATCCCTGAAACCAAATGCAAGTGATTGTCCTGGTCCCTATGCTGCAGCTATCAAAAGAATCAGCATTAGCAGCTAACATCAAGAGCCAGAACTACCTGCAGATTGAGCCATGGAGATGTTTACTGCACTCTCCCATCAAAGGTGTACTGTTGCACAGGAAGAATGAATGCATTTCACCAGGCAGATGAAAAGCAAGCAGAGAGCAGCATGGGAACTGTAGCACTTGCTACTGGCTGGCATGTTCTCCTGAAAGGAAGGCAGACAGAAAGCCAACAAAGTTTGGAGAAAAGGTTAAGTAAAAGAGGTTTAAAAAGACACCCACATAATAAAATTAAACATAGCATTCCAGGTGTAAGCATTTTTGCTTCTAATTTGCAATGTAAACACAGAAGTAAGGGCTGTCATTTCTAACATGGAAGATAAACATCCTCTCATTGGAATGGCTGTGGAGCCAGGAATACCCCTGTGCCTTGAATCCTGAACATGCTGACTGCAGCATCTCAGGACCCCTATTCCCTGCATTTCCTATGGATAAAAATCACAGTTTTTTCCCTGTGGGGAGCCTATACGCCTAGCTCTGGGTTCCTACTCTGTATCCAGCATCCTGAGTAGTTTTTGTCTACAAGTTCATTACAGGATGAAATGATGTTTTTCTCCCTCTGCACTTCATAGCTGCCTTTCTACTAAAAAATGATAGTAAGCTTTATTTCTTTTATTCAAAATTCTGTCCTGCCATTTCCAGTGTGAAGTGTCAGTATCATCAAGGTGACTACTAATTATGTTTGAAATAGGCAGTGAAATTAATGTTCAGAGTATGTCTGCAAGGAACATGTCTGGCTGACCTGAACCCTCATTATGATGATCCCCTGTTTTTTAAGTATCAGATAATGTGTATTGCCAAATGGGCTTCACATCTTCCATTGAAAGAACCAGTGCACTCACAGTCTGATGCTGATTCACTCTAAAATTTTTGACAAGAGCTCTGTGATGTTGGATAATGAATGCATTTTTTTTGGACCACAGTATTTGGGAATTCATCAGTATCTACACATCTATTCTTTGAAAACTAACACACTGTAAGGCCTTATTAAAGATGTTATTATAATTTAGCAAAAATATAAAACCCCAAACAACTGGTCAATGCCCAAAATTTCACCAGAAGTGAGGAATAGATCTTCTGCATGGACAGCCTTGACTTTCTTCATCTCCTAGGTTATATTCTGGGGACCACTTGAGTTTTTTGATTTAGGCAGAGCGTGTCTAGTTCTCATTGTGTAGGGAGATACACTCTGTGTATGTGAGGAAATTATACTGGAAAATATATTTTTCTTGGATTTACCATGCAAAAATGAATTTATAGGGCAGTGATAAAATGGATGAAGTATCACCTTTGTTCTCAAAGATAAAGTTCATTATGTCAGGAATTTAATGATAGCACTTTAAAAAAAAATAAGGGGGATTAAGCTGTAAAAGTAGGACTTACTACTTGTAAAACGTAAGTGTTGTTTATATATATATATATATATATATATATTACTGTTTAGAGCTTAAGTAGGCACTTAGGATTTCATGTGAAGTGTTACTTGGGTCTCTCTCATCTCCTTCTACATGTATGAGAGAGAGTTAAGTGTCTTCAGCCTCAAAATCTACTAAGTTATTCAGCCACACCTAATGTTTTAATTAAAATGTGCATGTCATCTTTTCCAGCCCTTCAATTTATATTTTATTAGCAGAAATTAATTTAAAATAATCTCTACAAAGAAAGATAGCAAAATCTGCTAAACAATGTATTAAGCAAATCTCACACATCCAGAGTAAACTCTTGTTCTTCTGAAGTTGCGGAGTTATTTTTCACTTCTTTTCTTTTGAAGAAAGCCTAAAACTGACTGTCTCTTGTAATTGAATGGAAATCATGAGTTCATCAAATCATCACCTGAACACAAAAAGCACAAGTCTGGGAAATGTTGTAGGTACAGAACAATAGAAGAACAAAATTAAATAAAACTTTTAGATAAACAGAAAGAAAGCCAACAGTGGCACTGCAGCATAAACAAATATTTTCTCCAACAAGTGTTTCCATGAAAATGTTTTTGGTTTTGTAGCAGGAAGAGAGGAATAGAATTTGCACTGAAAAACTTGCCTGTTCAGCTCAAAAGCTCTTGGAAGGCTAGGAAGTAGAAAATGCAATAGAAATGAAACTACCAGTTAAAACCAAATTGTGTTTAGACAGTGTGCCAAATAAGAAGCCATTTGAATCAAATTGGGATGGCAGAGAATATAGAGCAACATGTATTTCATAAGCAATTGTCTGAATTATTTAAAATAATTTATATGCAACAAAGATAAATTATTGCGAATTAATCTATGAACAAAAAGCTAGACTAAATATGTCAGTAAAAATATTTATCAGAAATAATTTAACCAGGAAAGATTCCTTTGATCTACACAGCAAAAATCTTGTTTAAATGAATTAGTGAATGGAGGGAGACTTTCTTCAATAATGCAATCAGTTGCTGCAGCTGGGGCTTTGTGTTGTTCTCAGAGATGCACATTCAGTACACTTCAGCAGTAAAGGTCCACCCCATCCTACATTTGCTATGATACCAATTCAATGTAAGCATTACTTATCGCTTCAAATGCATCACGGTCACATGCTGTATTCATTATGTGTGGAAAATAAGCCATATATTCTTCAGCTGAAGCAGACACAAACATGCAGTAATTCTACTGAAGCATTTAAGAATGCTATGGACTTGAGACTGTTAAGGACACAGAAGTTAGGCCTGCACTTGTAAAAACTGGTAACTATTTCATTGAAGATTTTTCTTGACTTGTTTTAAGATAAGGTTTGACTTGCTATCTTCTTCCTAAAGCAAGCATGTAAATCTTTATAGTCAAATCTGGCTTTGCCTACACTCCTGAAACATGTTCAGTTGTAATCAAGAAATGTTACACTGAATTTTGACTTGAAAAATTATTTAATTTAGCATATGTGTCTTAGAGTGTTCTAAAGTTAACCCGACTAGTTATCTTCAATAAAGCAATGGGCCCTAGTATGTCAAACACTACATAATTCAAAAGAAATATTGTGAAATTTTTAGGAGATCTCAGTGCAAGTTTGAGGGAAATTTTTGGTCAATCAGAGAAATTTAAGACCTATATTTAACTTTTTACTTTTGTAAGAGTAGTCTTTATTGCCTTCTCTTATGTAACAGGCTGAAGCCAATTCAGAACTGTCATGTTTGGGCTTCCCTAAACACTGATTTAGTGTGTACTGGTTATGTTTTAATATCTTAATATTAAGAAAGTGAAAGACTGGAATTTTGATTTGCTTGATTACTGTAAGTTTTTTTTCTTCCCTTCACTAATTAAATTATTAGCATTTACTTTGCACTCTAGAGAGATTTTAAATATATACAAAATAAGATAATGAATAAAAATCATGTTCCTTTACTAGGACTAGATAGAGGGACTTACTTTGACTCACATTTAACTGTCATTTCAAAAACCTGAACAAATACATTATTTCATATGAGGTATTCTGCAGGGTTCACAACAAATGAGCACACTTACCCACAATAAACTGGCTACAAAAAATGGCTACTCTGGCTTAACCTACTTTTGTTTTGGTTTTTATTTTTTTAATCTCTAATCTGGGAAGGTAGACACATCTTGCTATGAGTGATGATAACTGAAACATCTCTGGGTGTTGACAAAGATTAATACACTCTTGGCTCTCATGGTGGTTCACTTTGAGATTGTTTTTCATATGGTACCAGCCACACTCTTCTATTTTTGATGTATTTCTCCTGTATTAAAGCAAAAGTAGAGAAAAGCCCTTTGATCTCTCACCACAGCACCCACTAATCAGTCCAATTTAAGAAGAAACCCTTTATCACACATTTTCAAATGTGGTTTCTTTACTTGGCTCAGACAGATTTAAAAATTGTGTCTTTTGACTGCTAACAGCAGCATAACTTCCCACCATATCCTGAGCCATACACACATTCCATTTGCTTGTTCTTATTCATGTATTTGAACTTCAATGCTTACAAGGTTAAACAATTCTCTTGCTAAAAATTCCAGACAGTAGTAGTTTGAAATGGTCCACCACAAAACTAAGCTGCCATCACCACTGTGATTGTCTGCTTTTAGTCATACCCCTCAGAAATGCTCTCCTGAGGATGCCTTAGCCATGCCTCCACTTCAGCTGCCGGTTGCTTTCTTCTGGCAACTTTTCTTAGATGCAAAATCATGTCAAAACACAGATACTTTCATATATTTGATGGGCCTCGTCAGCCCTTCTGTTAAAGCCTTGAACTGGGCCAGATGGTATTTAAAGAGCAGATTCCTGACCCTTTATTTTCTTCTTACTCTTTGTTCTCCTTAAGGCTCCACTCGCTTCCCTATTTAAAAAACCCAAAAAAAACATAAAACAAAATAAAAACAAAAACAACAACAGCAACAACCCAAACAAAAACCCACAAACCAAACCAAACAAACAAAAACAACAAAAAGATTATTTTCAGAGAAATGTAGTTGTTAAGAAAGAAAGACAGGGTTGGCAGCTGTGAAGAGATCTCTGCAGAATCCAGCTGTGCAAGTAGCTACATTGCAAATGTCACCTTTCTCATCTCCTACTGTGTATCAAACTGGAAAAATCTATGTCTAAGTGGGAAGAAATGGAAAAAGGTGGTTCCTTTTTCATGCACATTTACTCCTTTAGCTTTGAAGGTTGTCAAATATGAATGCTTAATGCTACACACATCTGTTCTCTAAAATCTGGGAAAACACAACACCTTGAAAGCCACTCCTGTCAAATTCATGCCTGTGCTCTGAAGGAAAAAATTTTAGCATAGTCAATGCCCTCTTAGTCCTTGGTATTATTTTTTGTGCATACTGTACATTACAGTTCAATGTGATCTGTGCTGGTTTTTCCCTAGATATTGGAAGAACATTTTCCAAAAACTGTTGGCTTAAACCCAAAAGAACCCCTGCAGCCAAAGCTACCCTGAAACACTACCTCCTTTTTCAGGGGTGCTCAGTCATGTTCTTCCTGAGATCAATAATAAAGCAATCATTAATATTGTCCAGCATTTTCGACAAACAAATTAGTTTATTTATTTGCTTGTGAAGAATACATCTTCAAAAGAATAATAAATTAATGGATTTTTTATAATTTTCACAAGACCAGGAAGGTTTTTTTTTAATATGCCTCTTAAGTGTTATACATTAGGAAATCTACTCTTCATTAGGGGAAGCCTAGCAACAAAGTAAAACAGAATATGAAATGTCTCATCTAGTATCATTAGACAAGGAAAGTGCAGTCCAAATCCCAGTTCCAACACTGGTAACTGTATTATAGCTGAAAGTACTTTTACAGTTTGTAGTGCAGATTTGGTGGCACAGTAATGAAGAATGATTAGCCATATCTCTCATTAGGGTTCTTCCTACATTGGAAGCAACAGTTTATATATACTTTTTTTTTTCAGGTAACCCCTGAATGATGTTTATTACTTTCATTACGTAAAACATTTTTGTTTTAGCTTCTATGAATAAGAATTATTGTAAATTCAGCAGAGGGAACAATAAAGAATGAAAGCATGATTTCTTCAAAGACACTATGAAATAAGTGATATTTGCTCATAAGAAGCCATAGAAAGAAGTGACTTCTGTATTTGTGCTTTTGCTCCACAATCATCTTAAGTATGCCTATTCAGCTCATATTTCCCTGCTTTTGTAATTGTTTGTATAAATAAATTCTGGGAGTGAATTGCATAAATATAACTGACACAAATCCCAAGCCATGACTTGCCTTAATTTCTTCATGAAATCTATTTTATTATCCCTAGTTTAAATAACTACATCAATATTTTCCTGTTAGTAATAAAACATGTACACATCAATTGATCTTTCTTATGGTGGTAATATTTCTCATATCAATATATACTCACCAAGAAAAAAGCTAATCCAACATGATCAGGTTTCATTAAACTGTTTGGAGCTTCCTAGTAGTCCCTGAAATCCACTTTTCAAATGAACACTGCTAACATTGAATTGAGCTAAAACATTAAAATCTTCCTGGTCTGCAATTTTTACGTATATTAAAGGATTTGTATACTCAAAGCACAATATGGTTTCTTAAAGAAATCCGCAAAAATCGTGAAACAAATGAGAAAGAGGCATCATATTAAATGATGTGGTGGGCCTGAAGTAGTTAAGACTACAATTATAAAATACTTCTAGCAATGCTTAAAAAGAAAATGACATAACCTAAAAATTATAGAAATTATTATTTTTAACAATTAAAGGAATCCTGCATCCCTTTAAAATGGCAAAATGATGTCAATTGGCTACTACTACATGTTTACCTTACAAGGAAGCTGACAATTACTAAAATATCCAAAGAACATTTCTGTTGTTTTCTTTTACTTAAAAAGACCTAACCCTGTACACAAGCTAGAAGCTTTTTCATTAGCTTCAGAGAATACAAGATGAAGCTGTTAAATGTTATTGTATTTTAACACCAGCCTCACCTCCTTTTCCCCTTTTAATCATAGGATACTCTAGCTATTTCTAGATACTGGATAATCAATTAAATGGCCACAAGATGTTTCAACACATTTATTGCAGTGTCTATTCTGAGCACATAACTTTCCTTATCTATCAACACCTAAACATTCATGTGGAAATTGTAGGGCTAGCAGTGCTTCACTGAAACGTGTCTAAACCCATATGGCATAGAAGCTTTGCACCTAGATAAGGTTTACATTTCATGCTCCCACCCAGCACAGAAGAGCATCAGCTATTTGAAGCCCCCCAAAATACCAGTGATGCCCTGCCAAGCTCTCAACAACCAGCTCACAGCTTCCCACACTCCAGGGCAAGAGCATTCAACTGGTACAGTTTCATCCCCCATCACCCCAGCTCACTGCTCTCAAGGGTTCTGACAAACATGAACCTCCCCAGGCCAGAAGGCACTGACTTGCTTTTAGCTCCAAAGTCTGTGGCTACAGAGGGAGAACTTGTCTGATAAAAATATGCTACATTTTAGAATAATATGAAGGTGCACATAAATCCTCGATTCAGCTCTAAGTGATTTGTTTAGAGCAGATTAGGCAAGAGCAGAGGTTAAAAGTTACAGGGAGAAATGTTCAGACTGGCCTGACTTAGCAAAGCCACTTAGGTAAGAGCCACTGCAAAGGGGACATTTTCTTGATATAAATATAAAGATTATTTATACTTTGATATAAACATGTACTAAACAAGAATATCATATCTACTAAAAAACCCAAATTGCTTTGTAGAAAACTCTTCCCAATCATCTGTGTCTATCCACATTTCTGTTATCAGTAAGGACTAATCTCTGGGGCAGATATTTTTAATTTTTATTTGCGATATGCTTTTCTCACTACCAACATAAAACAGCTAATAGTAATGATTGACAAACTATTTTCATCTGAACCATGACTCTATTTCTACTGAGAATTTATAAAATATCCTAGACAAAAATTTCTAAGTCAAAAATTCCAGGACTTCTCCTACATAAAAAAGTTTCATTTGCTAAGATAAATGATTTTTAAAAAATTATTTTTAACTGGAGGTATCAGCTGTCTGTCACACTTTTGTAAGTGCTCAACTAGAGAAATATGGTGTTCCATGATTCAGTTATTTTTTTGCCTTTACCCAGAGATTAGCTTTTTTTTCACTTCAAAAAACTTGATATTTGGTAGGTACTAAGTGCTTTCGCTTCAGTAGCTTTAAGCCTTTAAGATACTTTTGGCTTTGCAGATTATGATCTAAAATATCCAGGGAATAGGGAAGACTGTGGTGACAGCTATAATTATGAGCCAGACCTCATGTAGGCTTCATTATTAGACACTTCCCAGAACGAAGAGGAAAAGTAATGTGTAGGCTGTTCGCACAAAATGCTGCAACAGCACCCACCAGTGAAAATGTAGAAAGAGAAAGGTCTTCTTTTGTAGATTGGCCACCTTCCAGGCAAATGACTCCACCTCCAGTATGCTGCTGCCCAAAACATATATTTCATTGATCCAAGCTAATGCAAAACGTAGCAAATGTCAGAGTTGAACACTACATGGAAAAAATATGCCAACCTATTCTGAAAGTTAAGCTCGATTCTAAGCCAAAATCTATGAGAATTTTTTTACAGATATGCCAGAGAGACATTTCTTAGTAGATGAGGCTGAAATTTAAGTAATTCTTGCTGTGGCTTTGGGCTGAATTCTTCAGAGAGTATATGTCCTTTGGAGTAAATTTCATAGGGCATAGTAGAGGTTAAATCTTATCTTAACAGAGGCCTCAAGAGAGTGCACTAAAAAAGTGCCTAAAGCATTCACTTCACATTTAGGCACTACTGACCTCTGGAATTCGAAGCCTCCTGGTAAACGCCCAGGCTTCCTATATAATGTATGGACCAATTTAGAATGAGATACACAAGACTAGCAGAAAGCTATGACAAAAGCAAATGCTAAGAGGAAATTAAGGAAGTGGTTTAAACTATTTTTTTTCCTTGGAGTTTGAAACATGACTCTGCACTTCATCTGCACCCAGCTGGAACATGATTACCACTTCAGCAGACAAGAGTGCACAATTTACATATCCTCTCTGCTACACATCCTCATTGCTGCCTGGTTGAGTCAGAGCTGGGGAGGTTTAACCAGTTCTCTAACAGGATTTGCATTATCTCCTACCTTTTCTGCTACACCCACAGTTGCAAATTTGCCTAGTTTTGGTTAATATGGTGTTTGCTACTCCTTAACGAAGCAGGACTCTTTCTTGAATTTCAGACTAATTTGAAGTAATGATCTAGGTAACTTTCTTAATATTTTTTAAGAATTAATACCTGCATGGTAGTCTGATGAATTCATTTGTATAGCTCTGTCCCTTGGATACATACACCTGACTATATCCAACATTTCTTTAGAAAATCTTCTTCAATATTTTTCAGTGCAAAGCAGTGCACAATATAAAAATCTTATTACTATTTTCATGATTTATTTGAAGCAGAATGCCTCTTGTGTCATGTAGGAAGTTAAATTGTGCCTATCCATCCTTTTAAATATCAAAAACTCTGCACACAGTTACTCTCCCAATTCTACTACAATTACTAATCTGGATTCACCAGTGGATAGTTGCGGATGGCTATTTTAGCATAAAATTGAAATTTTAAAATTTACCTTACCCTGCTATGCATGGGTATATCTAGAGAATAAAATACATAAGTAAAATATGATGAAAAATGTGATTTATGGCCTTTGTGAAATGTTCCTCTCCATTTGCACCTCCCAAGTGTCTCAAACACTGACACTTTTTACATCAGTGTCTCCGACAGCACATATCATGTAACAAAGTGTGCTAAATAAAATCATTTCTCAGTATAACCTGTGGTTTCAGTTTGTCCTTTGCTGTCTCCAAAGTTATTCTCAGCTTGATCTCAACCCAAAGATGATTTTCTCACAGGCAAATTGGAAGAGTTCTGCCTCTTATTTGCACTGTAATTGCCTGGGGAGAAAAATCCATCCATCCCCATTTTAAGCTCTATAGTTTTGTTCAAATTAATCTTTTTAAAGGATTAATTTCAAGATTTTGTAATTTGAAGCCTCAGAGGGGAAAAACAAATCAAGTCAATTCTGGAGAACAGTTTCATGGCCTGATTTGTGAGGATGTGGGTAAACCTTTGCGTCAACTTAGGCAGGGACATAGGATCTTCTAACTACTGGGAATGACATGGGTTAGCGTGGAACATGACTTTCTGTCTTCTGGGCTTCCTCATGTTCCATACTTCAGGAAATGTCCTAACACTCCCAAGCTCCCTCAGCTCCTTCTCATAAGATTTGCACTCCAGACCCTTCCCCAGCTCTGTTGCCCTTCTCTGGACACACTCCAGCGCCTCAATGTCTTCCTTGTATTGAGGGGCCCAAAAACTGGACACAGGATTTGAGGTGCAGCCTCATCTGTGCAGAGTACAGAGGGACAATCACTGTCCTGGTCCTGCTGGCCACACTGTTGCTGATCCAGGCCAAGATGCCATTGGTCTTCTTGGCTGCCTGGGCACACACTGGCTTGTGTTCGGCTGCTGTTGACCAGCACCCCGACGTCCTTTTCTGCTCTGCAGCTTTCCAGCTGCTCTTCCCCCAGCCTGTAGTGGTTGTTGAGACCCAAATGCAGGACCTGACGTTTCACCCGGGCCCCTCAATACAGCTTGCCCGATCCCTCTGTGGGGCCTTCCTGCCCTCCAGCAGATCAACACTCCCACTCAACTTGTCACTTGCAAACTGACTGAGTGGGGAGTCAGTCCACTCATTCCAATAGTCAATAAAGATATTAAACAGGACTGGCCCCAATACCATGCCTTGGGGAACACCATCTGTTTGACTGAGTCAAACTGAGACCTGTGAAGTTGCTGTCTGCTTTGCAGTTGGATCCTTTAATGTTTTTACAGGCCATGAGACAGAAAAACTTGTTGGTTTGTAGACAGTTCAATAAATTAGTTCTATAGAAGACTTGATTGCTGAAAGAGTATACAATATAGCTTCTCAATATAAAGATGCATGAAAATATTTATCAATTTTTAGTCTGTATTACTCTTTCTAGGATAGTGAGAAAGTTTCTTAAAATCTGAGAGACATAAAGAAAATAAATGTTTATTTGGTTTACTCTACAAGCCGTTCCCTGAATACTTTGATTTGATACATTACTGATGAAAAGGACACTGACACAAGTTAGTGACAGCTGTAAAATAGTCATTAAAAAGCCTAGGTGCAGCTGGTAAAGTTGTCATTACATTTATTTTAATCAGTTATGTTGGAGAACTAACCTGGCAGTTTGAAAATGGTAGGAGAGTCATTTGCATGAAATTATCAGGACTCGTAAAGATCTTTAACGTATTTGGAAGTGAAGAGTTCCACACATATTTTTATAGTTGCTACTTTAGCATTGTATGCAGTCACCATTTAAGTTTCTCACAAAAAAACCCTCAAAAAAACCAAAAACCAAAACAAACCAAAATAACCTACTTAGAAATTAGTGCCTTGAAATTAAATAATTTGATTCTTACAGAAAAAGTCAAACAGAGATTTTCTACAAGGACTCCTCAAAAGCAGTGATGTTAAAACTTCCATAATGAAGCTCATACTCTCTACCTTGTGCAAAACGCCTGTTCAGCACCCACAGGAGGGCTTCTGAGCCAGGGATCAGGGCTGCTCATGGGGCTGGGAGCAGAAGACCTGGACACTGAGGGCAACATTGGTACAGGCTGGACTTCCACTTGCCAGGGCATGCAGCATCCAAGTTGGGTGCCAAAAGACAGGTCCATTGACAACCAAAGGCCATGAGCAGCACAGAGGACAAAGGTACATGGCAGGTCCAAAAGGAAAAAGAGGGCAGACCCAAAGTCCATCTAGGAAAGAGTCAGAGCTAAAGCCAAACACACCTTCACCATGTCTCAGGAAGAGAAGGTGTAGCAGTCCTGTGCTTAAATGATTCCCAGGGCCTATGGGCAGTGGGCAGGGATCCCAGGTGAGACTGGTCAGTGCAAATATGGAATCTTGGTGCTTGCCAGCAGTAGTGAGAAGATTGGTCCTTTTCCCTACTTGTTTGTCCTGAGCTTTCCTTCCACCTCCAGTAAAAAAAGGAAATAATTCCCAAAATTACTTTTAGAATCTGCAGTAGCACACATTAGGCCAGACACTTTTACCTCTCAGGTAGATTATGTTTTCTGCCTACCTGAACATGTCACCTTGTTTACCTGCCAGTAGCTTTCCACTAAAACTGATAGCATCCAAGGGACAGTCACCATTGACAAGAAAGACTCAAGACTCAAGAGAGGTAAAAAAGTTCATATCTTTTTGATTATTCCATCTCAACACAGGGCTACACCTGCTTCTCACTCCTGATCTGTAGGCACCCCAGTCCTTTTGATAGACTAGTGTTAGTTGATAGACTAACACTTGCAGCATTCATTTAAAAAAAAGAAATACTAATGATATGTTCAGACTGGTTTATTATCCATATAAGGTCCTACAGAATGTCTGTGACAGGGAGGGGACATGAATGTGGCAGGGAAACGACATGACCATATCACTTATCAAGCAGTAGATCAAGATTCTCAAAAATAAGCCATCTCCCTTTTACATTGGGATTTTTTATTATTTATTGCTGTGAGAAAACCAGTCTGAGTCATCATGGTTCACTTGCTGTTTGATTGGAGCTACAGCTCTTTAGGTTTGACTTAAAATTTTCTGTGATATTTATGATGGGTTTCTTAACTTTCTGTCTTGGGAGATTCATAGATGAGCTTCAAAACTGTAAAACTATGTGGCTGAAGTTCAGATGCGAATGCTTTCCATACCCTTTACTAAAAGGTTGTCTTGATTACTGCCCTAAATTCCAAGACTAGCCTTTTAAAGAAGGAGGGTTCTTTAAAACACAGGGAGGTATACCAAGAGAAACCAAAACTATCCCTTTCTAACATTTTTGAGAAAATGGTTAACATTTCACTGCCTGAACTTTTCATTTACACAGCATGAAAAATGCAGCTTGCCTGTAGCATGTCTGCCTTTCCCCTGACCACCAAAGCACAGTGAACAGAAAAGGAGGTGACTGATATTTTTGGTATTTCCTTTATTAAAGGAAACAAGACGAAACTGGAAATTTCTAGGATTTACTTTGTACTAGCAAATTCTTGGCAAGAAGCTCTTTCAGTAAACTGTGAGGAAGACCCTGCTGGAGGGGGATCAGCCCTTGCTCAGTTGCTTGGTTTGTAGGTGGAGTCTTGTATTTCATACCAATGCTGGTGGTACTGTGCACCATAATAACTCTACACTATAAAGCCTGGTTTCAAATCAAAAATACTCCCCTTGTTCCAGTACAAATCAAATTTCCCAAGCTTAGCTTTGGAGATACAGCAGTGTGTATGCAACTGTCACACATGTCAGCTACAATATTGCTGTGCTGAAGGGCATTAACTCTGCAACACCTCTGCAGCCTGTTTGATTAGCACAGTGTTTGTGCCACTGATCTCAGTCGCTGTGAGCCAACACGGAGGGGAGTTTTGTGATTGGAGCCCCTTCTCTGCGTTTGGGGTGGAAAGAGTGATAGTGAGAATTCTGTTTCACCTTCTGCTACCGTTTGCCTGTCCTTTTATAATATCTTTCTATATATATTAGCCAATTTCAATCAAATCTGACAAAAGGGGTGAGGTCTCATTGGGATTCTGTTCCTGATCTCCCGAGAGGCAGAAAATAAGAAAAAAAGTTCTTTTCCTTCAGATATCAGCTAGCTGATTAAGAGCCTCACGCCTACCCGCTGTGAATAATTCTAACCCAATCTCAGCACAACTCAGGGAAAGATAAATAAAGAACAGAAGAGGAAGCAGAGAATCCTGGTATGAAGCTGAGAAAAGGTGACAACAAGCATCAGAAGGTGACCTGAGATATGTATTTCCTTTAAATGAGAGGAAAGTTATAAATCTGTTGGAAATGTAGCTCCATTAGTTCCCCCACTCAAAAGCAGCTTGTTTTCCATGAAATGAATTATAAAATATTCTCATCACAATTAAGAATTAAATTTCAATTAACTATTGAAAAAATGTCCTTTCCTACAATGTAGCTACATGAAGATTATTTTTATTGAGACTGATTATCTCAAAGTGGAAATGCAAGGGAATTTAATACAGATATTAATTTGTGCAGCTGCAGAAGTGTATGGGGGTTTTTGTATGTTCATGATAACCCTTCTTGCTATTAGTACCTTCTGTAAAGATGGATAGAAAAAGTCCAAATGACGAATCTTGCCTCTTTTACTCATTGCAAATGAGAATTGCAGGCAGTTATCTGCTGTAACCTTGTGACAAGGACTGTCACTCAGAGATACATATGAGATATGTATATCTCATATATTTGAGATATACATATATATGTATAATATGAGATCCTTCTGGATACAGTGCTTTGAACAGAGTCTGCTGAAATAAATGACAAGAGTCTCAAAGGTTTTCACAGACATCAGTTTTATCACTGCTCCAGGCTTGAGGCTACAGATGTTTTCTAAAATTCCCTTACTTTTGATAATATTAAGAATGTGGAAAGAGAATAAAGAGACAATTTTATAAAAGTATGTTTTTAATGTCACTGATACAGTTGTTTCTCAAAATGGTGGGAAAAACTAAACAGAGTGGAAAGGCGAAATGACTTCATGCTTTTCTATACAGTATTGTTAAACATAGCTGGTACAGGATAAGAAATTCTGAAATTTTCTCAGGAAAGTTGGAAACTTAAAAATGAATAAAAATCCCCTCCTTCATTTGAATTGCTAATATTTGGAATTAATTGCCCCATGATTCTGGCTGGCAGAGTACGTATATGCGCAATTTCTGAGCAGAAAATAAAAATCAAGTTTAGTCATATTTACAGAACTGGTAATTTTTTGGTTTTGTTTTTGTTTGTGTCTTGTATCTTTCTTGAAAAGTCTATCCTTTTGCTTACCAAAAATATCTGTACACTTAAAACAATATTTATTTCCCATATTCTTTACCAAATACAACCATCAAATATTTTCTCATCTGGATAAACATATCATTATGCAGCATCTTAGAAATTACAAGTGAAGGAACAACATGAAACTCTTAAAGGTAACCAGCATTCCCTTGGCAGGTCCAGTATCAGATATGAACTTACATTAAAAAAAAAATCTTTTTTTTTTTTGTGAATAAAGAGTTTTGGGGGCTCTTTATAGTCTGTTTATAGTTTGACTATTCAGTCTTTAACATTTGCAATAAAGAGGCTCCATCAGTTCTCATGGCACTGCATTCCTCTCCCTCAATTTCTCTAAGACTTGTAGACATGTACTGGATAGAAGCCTAGTGATTAGTAAGAAGAAATAAAATTTTGAGGCATTGATCTTTATTTCCTTTCACTTTTTTGTAGAGATAAGTAGAAAAGTGAATAAAAAGAAGCTTAAAGCCACCAGTGTTACTAGGAACTAATTTTGCTCAGATTCTTCAGCTACTGGAGGTCCAGTGCTGAGGAATGTTGCTGAGTTGCCCAACTTCATTTAAACTTTCATATAATAATATTTGAAATGTCATTATTCTATTTTTCATGCAATTTTCTTTTTTTTTTTTTTTTTTTTTTAATAGGAGTGAGAGGAGTGATCTGGGTATTTATGTTTTTCCTGTAGGATTCTTGCACATGGGATGGTACCTGTTATTTACAGGTATTTAAGTGGTAGCTTGTTTGAGGTCAGTGAAACTCAGGAGCCAAGTAACCACAAAATCCTCTAGAAATGAACAAGCATTCAAAATGGAGTACTGTCCTCTACATTTACAGATCTTTGTGAGGAAATATCTATATCCCACTGACCTATGTCTTTTGTGGCAATAGAGAAGAGTATTTTGTGCTTTCAATAGCCCATGCCTGATATGTCCCAAGATTGAAAGCTTTGAAGATTTAGCTTACCTTCTGTCTGGGACTCTTAGAATTTCTCATTCATGTTCTATGTTCTTTGAAATTCCTCCACATATGAATTCCATGGGATAGGTTAACTCCTTGAAGAACAGCAGCAATAATACTTCCAGTAAAATAAAAACAAAAACCATTTTCACAGAGTCATCAGACATCATTATCCCTCTTTTACAAAATTACAGCATAGATATTAATGACTAGCCTAAGACTATAAAAAATTCAGAGGCTGACTTAAAATGAAGTCTGACTCTTCCCATTTTCAGGCATTTGTCCTGTACAGTGAGCCATTATCTACATGAATTCAGGTCTGGATTTTTTTACTGCTAACATGAATATGAGTTGCATGAATATTATATGATGTTAAATTCAGTGTATAAAGAAACTAATTACAGTAAGGCTTATTGTTGTGCATGGAAGGAGTTATTACTTTAGACTTAGCCATGCATTGCACATGGACTGTATATTAGATTCATTTCCAATAGATGAGTGATATTTAATGGAGCTGTTTTACATTAAATGTAGCTTTGGGAGGTCTAATGAGCAACTACAGCAGACTCCATGGGAATTTTGAGATAGAGAGTGGAAGTAACAGTTGCTGCATGCTTCAAAAAAGATATTTTAATCAAATGTGATTTTCATTGTGCAAAAATGATGAGGTTCATCACAGAAAAAAAAATTCGGCTGGTTAACAGGCAATATACATAAGTACCAAATATGCACAGTATATACATAAGTACATAAATATGTATAATAGAGAAAAGTTCTGGATATGCTTTCAGAGATTTGACCCATAGATTCTACTTTATTCCAAGGAAATGTGGGATTGAGATGCTTTAAGTCAGCTAATAGCATAGCTAAATATAACATCCTTCTTTCTTTTTTCTTTCTGTTTGTTAATTTAGACCTCTGCATTATGAATTTAGACCTCTACATTCAAGAAAAAAAACCCCAAATTTTTATGTATATGCAATTATTTCCTCATTTCATTCCTTAGGGCAGAAAGCAGCTGTCTTCTGTAAGCTACACTGACTCTTTAGTTTCCAACTTCAGTATCCAAAATACTGTGGCAAAAGACCGGAGAAGATGAAGTTCTGAGTAATGGGTTTTTATAGACCACTGCAACAGTTTACTTTTACTATTGTGTTTCAGATATATGTTTGAACTTCAGCTGAACTCAAATGAATCTCAAAGGCTGATAGCAGTGACCTTCAATTTTAGTGTGGACTGATGAACTACTTGCTTTTCCCACGCTGCTGCCGTAAAATACAACACTTCTGGAAGAAAAATACACCAGCTGATAATGAGGACACAAACTCTACTTCTAAATGAGTGCCAGCCTAATAGGCAAATAAGAGCACTACAACTTTGACTTTCCTGTGTCAAATATTTGCCTCTTAAAAAGACAATCAAATGAAAATCTGGCAATAAACTGTTATTTCTTTTGGTCCTTATCGAAACAGAGGAGGCTTGAGAAAGGTCTCTCTTTTCTTTGAGATATGTTTTAAACAGAGCACTACATATATATTACTGAAGGTGTTTTTCATTTGGTTAGGTTAAGAGAAAAAAGAAACATTCAGACTATAAACACACCTCCAAGTTTGTAAATTTTATTTGGTGCACTGGCAATACTTTAAAATGAGACTTATTTTTATGAGTATGGCTTGCTGCTGTGTGGAAAACGAAATTGTTACTGGAACTGAATAAACACCACATGAATCTCTAAATACAATTTCAAACACACGGTAGTGAGGTAAATAAATTTCATAATTACCATGCAAGATTAGCCATAAAATCTTGTTAGGATACTATTTTATACTCTTACAGAAACCAACAAAATCAAAAGCAGTTTTCAGGGACTTTATGGAAATCTAGTTTCCATAACCACTTGCATTCTCAGCAATAGGTGGAAAGTAGGTGTAAATAATTTTCATCTGATATTTACATTAAGAAAATGGTGTGTCTCCAAGAACCATGCAATGTTATAGAAATGCAATGCTTGCTGTGTTGCACACTGCTCTGGGACACAGGCACCGATACAGAGGTCTCAACAGAAAGTGGCTTTAAAAAAACTAATTAATGCAGCAAACTGCGAATTAAAAAAATACATCATCGTACAGTTTAATGCTCTTTTTCACTCTGGTGGCCACTAATGATGCCTTCAAAGCTGCTACAACCTCTTTCCATGAGGAAAAATGGGCAAATGCAGAAAGCTTGCTAAGATTAGAAATTAATGCACAAGTATCATAGAATGGTTTGTGTTGGAAGGGACCATAAAGATTGAATATTTCCAACCCCCTACCATGGACAGGGAATCTTCCACTAGACCAAGTTGCTCAGAGCCTCATCAAGCCTGGACTGGAACACTTCTAGGGATAAGACATCCACAGTTTCTCTGGGCAACCTGTTCCAGTGCCTCACCATCTTCGCAGTAAATAATTTCTTCCTAATATCTGATCTAAACCTGTCCTCTTTTAGCTTATAGCCATTCCCTCTTGTCCTACCACTGCTTGCCCTTGTAAAACCTCTCTCTCCAGCCTTCCTGTAGGCCCCCTTTATGTATTAGAAGAATGCTATAATTTCCTCACAGACCCTTCCCTTTTTCAGGCAGAGCGGCCTCAACTCTCAGCTGTCTTCACAGGAGGTGTTCCAGCCCTCTTACCATCTTTATTGCTCTTTATGGACTTGCCCCAAGAGGCCCATGACTTTCTTATGTTGGGGTCCCCAGAGCTGGATGCAGTACATCCAGGTGGGGTCTCACAGAGACAGAGCAGAGGGGCAGAATCACCTCCCTTGACCTGCTTTGGACGCAGCCCAGGATGTGGCTGTGAATGCACCTTGCCAAGACATTGAGCTGCTTGTCCACCAACACACACAAATGTTTCTCTTTAGGGCTGCCCTCCGTCCATGCTCTTCCCAGCCTGCACCTGTGCTCTGGATTGCCTCAACCCAAGCACTTGGCCTTGTTAAACTTCATGAGCTCTGCCCAGGTTTAGCTCTCAAGCCTGTCCAGGTCTCTCTGGATGGGTTCAAATTCTTTATGTCTCTTATGATTTATCTTGTGCTCTTCTGAGAAAGTTCAACTATTGCCGGAATATCCGTAGATGTTGATGGCTGTAGTGTCAGAGGCCATGAAGGGCTGCACTTCTCACAACATTTCATGCAGGTAGCTGCTCTTTACAGGTTTTTTGCATTCTTCTTTGAGGCCCATAATAGACTTAATAATGGCTTATGTATTCCTCTTAAAGTAGAGGGGGAAACTGGTGTCTAAAATACTATTCTTTTTTGAAATTTTATTTCTCTAAAATTTCAGCAATCCATGTCCCACTTTTAAATTCGGTTTGGGCTTCTCTCTGCAAAATTAGCTGTATGCAAAATTTCTTCTAAAAATTGCTTTAAATGCCAAGTGCTGCTATAGTACTTGTATATCAGAAAGAATTATACAAACCATTATAATCTGTACTGTAAAGTTACCAAAACACTTTATTGAGCATGTGAATTTAATCTCTGTATGCTGTTTACTTTATTACCATTTTAATTTTACTGCTTTCAAGATCATTAAGTAATAAAAATTATAAATTAAATAAGGTGAGGCTGTTATGACTCATTGACTCAACTTGCAGAGAAGCTGGCTCTTTAACTGGCTCTAAATTTCAAGAAATGTGAAGAATGAACTCAAAAATATAAATATCAAGAGAGGTCTTGAAATGAACTTGCAAAACATCTTAGAAATATAAACATAAAAGTTAAGGCAAGATTTTATATTTGTAGACAACATGAACTCACAGATGCTTCATAACAGTCTCTCTCCTCACCAGAAAGAGATCTTTTGAAGTCCCACACCCAACATCATGAAGGCACATGTGATGTGACCATAAAGGACTCCTCCTAAAAAATACAGTAGGAGGAAGTAAGAAAATTGTGATACAAAGCTTTTTCTGGCTTCACCTTGGAGTTCTGCATTGTAGTCAAAGCTGTAACATGGTGGGACAAAAAGATTCTTCTGGTGGCAGCACAGTAAAGGGGGCAAATATGTGCAAGTTCCTAAGGCTACTGCTGACAGTGCTAGCCTAAAGAAAGGCCTTAGATTCCAAAAGGCAGCTAAAATGTAAGCCAAAAGAACACCAAAGGTGTCCCAGGAAAGCCAAAATGAGTGGAAATTTGACTGCGAGAAAGTAAAGAAGTTGCTTCAGGTACCAAAAATCAGTAGAAAATAATATTGTCCTTGTAGATACTGTTCTTTCCCAGTGACACAAGGACTTGACAGGACTTGAACACATGGGGCCATAAATATCTTCAGAAACATTTCCAGAACATTCCCTGCTGCACATGCACATGCACATGGCCCCACACACTCACATGTAAAACTTTGCCCTTACATTTTATTTTTACCCCTTCCTATCCTGTCAAACAAGCAGCAGTCAGGGTGACACAAGGAGTACTGAAAGATAAACTCTCAGCTAGCTGCAGCCCAAAGGATTATTTGAAGGGTGCCCTCTCTTGAAATTGTTCCCATTGGACCATTTTATTTATTTTATTTTGTCCCCACTGAATTACAAAAATAAACATGTTTATAATTTCTTCTAACATAATCCCATTGCAAATACCACTGACAATTGCTGTAGAAAAACTGTTCCCTTGAGAATAATTAAATAAATATTACCAGAAAATATTGCTTCCTCATTTTGCAATGATGCTACATAACAATACAATGAAGACAGCAGAGGAATATGATAATTAACTTTAGATATCTAAAGGACAATTGAAAGAAAAAAAAAGAGTTATTAAGCTATTCTCTATCTCCAGAGAGGGTAGGATAAGAAATAATGGTTTTAAACTGTGGCAAGGGACACTTGGATTAGACATGCAGGAAAAATTCCACAGGCAAATGTAGAATAACATGACAACAGAGTGCCTGGGGGTGTTGTAGAGTCACTGTCACTTGAGGTTTTTAAGAGCAAAAGACAAACATCTGTCAGGAACGACACAAGGTATAGCTTGCTCCTGCTTTGGGGCATGGGGGAAGGACCACAGGGCTTCCTGGAAGTCCAGTCAAGATGCAGTATTTGGCAATGCCTAAACAGGGGGAGAAAATATGATGTGTTTAAAATATATTTCAAAATATTTGAACTGAGATTGGGTGAAATCTGGATCTTTAATTTTAATTTGGACTGTAAATGACCTACAAATTATAAAACAAAATAAATATGCAAATACAATGTCTCCTGTCATCTACAATCAGGTTTCATTACATTAAATTCAGAATATCTTTTGCAGAAATATGATTTTAATACAGGTTTCCTACATCTGAAGGAATAAAACACAACTTTATAATGTAAAACACATGTGCTATACTAAATGAATTCCTATCTTTAGAAGAATTTTGCAGTCACGGGGGGAAAAAAAGTGACATTTATTTTGCTTTATGCTCATAGAAGGTACTAGGAAGGATAGATAGTTCAAAAGTTTTTATAAGTATTTCACCTGTAGACTGCTCCCTTGGTAGTTAATGTAGGTGTTTCACTGACAGATTTGGAATTACTTCACAATCTTACTTGGATATATGGATGAAACTGTTTTATTAACACCTGAATTTTAAATGATGCATTGATCCGAGCACTACTATGAAATGGTTGCAGCTACCCTTTCAACAAGCTGAGTATTTACAAAAACTGACGGCATGAATGCAGGTTTTAATCTGGATTTTTTTTTTCATTCTCTGACTGCAATATTTTAAAAAGAAAAATATGTACTCTCTTTATTACATTAGATCTGGAAAAGAATCAAAGCAATGAATTTAGGTCATCCTTTAATTAGTTGGATAACCATATAATTGGTCATAGCATGAAGTTTATCTATATGGAATATCCATGATACACACATACATATATATATATATATATACACCTCCATATTTTTCCTTGGTATAGGCACAACAACATTTATCTTTGGCTTTACCATACTGTGGCATGAAAACTGACCTAGAAAATCTATCCAGAAACTGTTTTACACTTTGTTAGCTATGGTTTTACTCTAGTTACCTTCTGTCCAGTCACCTTCTAAACCTTTGGGGTTTTTGATCCCTTTGCACAGACTGTTAGAGTGTGGCACTGGGAAGACAGATTTCTCAGCATGAGCTACTCAGAGAACCTTCATATGGCATGACTGAAACTGTCTTTGGAATATGGATGGGCTGCAAAACCAGAAAAAAAGGTGCATTATTATATACATTATTATATACACCATCTTATTTCTCTGCCTCTTAGGTACAAGCATGAAGGAGAAGTTTCTTTTCAATCCAGACACTCCATTTTTTTCTTTACACATATCTGAAAAGATATCATACCAGACATGATCTCTTAGTTACATCAGTATTAAAACAACCCAGAGAATCTCTGACTACAATGATGCAATCTTTCTTCTGCCAAAAAAAAAAGAATAAAGACTAATGAGGATTACTCAGCTGCATTATCTGAGACATAGGTTCTGCTTTCCTCTATGAAAAGCAGTGAAGAAAATCACACAAAGTCAGGAAGAGCAAGACAGACAAAAGAGTATGGAAGAGAAAAAAATAAGGGCAAAGAGAAAGAAAAAAAGGCAAGAAAAGAAGAAAAATAGAAAGAAATTAAAAGATAAATGGAAAAAAAAAAGTAGAAAGAGGAGGGGAGGGGAGGGGAGGGGAGGGGAGGGGAGGGGAGGGGAGGGGAGGGGAGGGGAGGGGAGGGGAGGGGAGGGGAGGGGAGGGAAGGGAAGGGAAGGGAAGGGAAGGGAAGGGAAGGGAAGGGAAGGGAAGGGAAGGAAGGGAAGGGAAGGGAAGGGAAGGGAAGGGAAGGGAAGGAAGGGAAGGGAAGGGAAGGGAAGGGAAGGGAAGGGAAGGGAAGGGAAGGGAAGGGAAGGGAAGGGAAGGGAAGGGAAGGGAAGGGAAGGGAAGGGAAGGGAAGGGAAGGGAAGGGAGGGAAGGGAAGGGAAGGGAAGGGAAGGGAAGGGAAGGGAAGGGAAGGGAAGGGAAGGGAAGGGAAGGGAAGGGAAGGGAAGGGAAGGGAAGGGAAGGGAAGAGAAGAGAAGAGAAGAGAAGAGAAGAGAAGAGAAGAGAAGAGAAGAGAAGAGAAGAGAAGAGAAGAGAAGAGAAGAGAAGAGAAGAGAGAGAAGAGAAGAGAAGAGAAGAGAAGAGAAGAGAAGAGAAGAGAAGAGAAGAGAAGAGAAGAGAAGAGAAGAGAAGAGAAGAGAAGAGAAGAGAAGAGAAGAGAAGAGAAGAGAAGAGAAGAGAAGAGAAGAGAAGAGAAGAGAAGAGAAGAGACCTTATTAACAAATTTTCCCCTCTCAGAAACAGAAAAGATTTTCTGTGTAAGTCAGGATTCCCTGAGCTAAAACATGAGCCTGTAGCTGTATGCATGTAGACTACCTGCAGAATTTTTTATACAGGAACACAGTCAAGCATTGCAGTGTTTTGGGAAACTACCAGTCTCTCAGGTGAGAAATGAAATTATTGGTAATTGCTTCAGGAGAGCTCAGTTCAGTGGTAATAACTGAGGACACACTTTTAATACGGAGTAATCATTACATTTTGGGAAGGCCAGTGAGTGAAAAATTTTCTACCAAGAAAATATACCTCTTAATTCAACTCTCCAACCAACATGAAATCCCTCTCATAATGGACAGATGCACCCTGGCTCAATATCATGTACAATTATCCTGCATCTTAGCAGGAGAGAAGTAGCACAAGCAAGGGACTTCTGCAGAATAAATGAATTCTGAAAATAAGACCATGGGAAAAAAAATAAAACAAAACCGATTTAGGGTTTTTTAAATATTTGTTTAGGGGTGGGAATTAATCTGTGCTATTTGGCACTTTGCATCAGCTTTGCCAAAGTTATTATTTCTACCCACCGTCTCCTCTACACCATTTAAGTGTCTCTCAAACATGTTGTTAATCCAGACTGATATACTATGAAAGCATCTCAATTTTCCTATTTTGCTCAAAGCCTACCACAATAAAAACTTGTTTTGCACAGAGTATATAGTTCTTTGGCAGGTTCTAATACTCAGGCCAATTGTAGTATGCTCACAAATCTCAGAAATCCTTTAGGATATGACTAAACCACTAAAACTTTAGGAAATCCTGTAGCTATGTAAATAGAGAAAGTACAGATGCTTGCAAAATTACTAAAGAACACCATCTGTCATTAAAGTAATTCCTAATAGTGAGATTATTCTTTTGTCCACCTTATTTGAAGCAAAATATTATTGTTATATGAAATAATGTTTAGGTACACACACTTCGTGTCATGATGTGTCTGCATTTCAATGAGAATATACTTTCAGATAATTAGGAAAGGGATATTTCTTTGCATAATTTACATGTTTTACAATTATTATTGTTGTGGTGGATATAGAATAGAACTCTTTATATTTTCACAATAATTTATTAGCTCTACAAAGTGGCCTAGGTTTGGAAACCATATATTATACTTTCTGCTTACTTAAGCATTGCCAATGCTCCTTGAAGAAATTTTTTCCAAGAAGATTGGTTATTTTCAAAGTAGCAATTGTGCTACTCTGACTGTACCATTCATTGTCTTTTCAAAACAATTTGAAACATGTTATCATAAAATGAGGATCAATGCTAACATCAGGATTTAACCCCATATATAGATATAGCAATATAGCATTCATTAATAATAATTTGGGCAGCCATATTTTTTTAAAACTTGTGAAATTGGTAAATGGCATGTTGCAATGACAAAGTGATTGATTTGACAGCTATGACCCACTTGTTGCATAGTTTTTTTATTCTTCATTCTTGTTTCCACACACTTAAATTCTTGCCACTGTTGGATAAATACTAATACTAATACTTATACTAATACTAATACTAATACTAATACTTTGCCTCTTCCTATCTTGAATTAACAGAAAAGAATATTAGAAGAATGTCTGGAAGAAAGAACTGTAGAAAATGAAGAAAAGCACTGTTTTCTTACTGAGAAGAGTAACATTTATCAAAACATGCAGGCCTTATTCCACTTCCATTAGCTGTAAGGGATACCTATTAGTAAATTAGCACCACTATTCAGCTGCTTTTTTTTTCCAGCTCCAAGGTCTTTTAAGTCAATATGAACACAGTACATTAAGTGCTTGCTGGTTGTTCAACTTAATCCCTCCCATTTGTACACCTGCTCTCCAAACTTTCCTCAGTGGGTGTTAGTGTAGGGTCCAGGTGGACCTGGTGGCATAACCTCCTGCAAGATGGGCATTGATTTGCTTCTAACCTTGATAAACACTGAAATTAGAGGGAAAAAGGTTTAGCAGATTGATGAAGCCTTGCTGAGAAAAGGGAGACAAGAGCTATGAATACATATTAAATGGAGCTATAGTATCAACATAGTGAGAAAAGGAGGAGAGAGACCTATTAAAATCTCTCCAAATAATAAAAAAATCCAGCTGAGCATATGATGTGATGTGAATGTGAAATAAGGATCTGCTTGTCTATACAGGGAGGCTCTTTTTGATCCATTGCTGCCTGAACAGTTTCAAGGTTTTTTCCCTTTGCACATGCTCTCCACACAAACCTCTCTGCATGCCAGGCCAGCAGCAGGGATACTACCTGGATACAAAGTCCAGTGGAGCTGATGTGCCTTGAGCAGAGCAGGCTAAAATAAGAGAAGAATTATCTTAGTAGCAGCAGTGCATTTCACAAAGCACTCCTTGCTTCTGTTCAGTAAAAACAGCTATACTTTTGATTTATATTAAAATCAAAAAAGATGTATGGAAAGCAGATAACTGTGTTGTTGATATCATTATTACAAAGATATTTACTGGTGCTTGATTTTTACTTCAATATAAATAAGAGATAATGTCAATGAAAATCTGTGAACTATAGTAAATTTTCATGTATAGCTATAAAAGGTACCTGTTTTCTTAAACAATTTTACTCATGGAATAAAATATAGCTTTTGAATATTCTGATCCCTAAGCAGTGAAAGGAAAACACTTGCATGCTTGTGAAGCATCACACTGTACATCTTGCCATTTCTGTATTTGTCCTTAGGCATCACCATGGCCAGTGTTAGAGACAAGATGCTGTGTTAGATGTGCATTTGTTCTGATTCACTACTGATGTATGTCTTTATGTCATTTTGACATTCCTAACTTTGAACATCTGAAATATGAAAAAGCAGAGGAAAATTTTCAAAGGAATGTAAAGAGCTTTTCCTTTGCTTTTTGACCTGCCTTACCAACATATTTTTGTTTTTCTTTCTAAAATGTGAACAGTACAAAAGATGATCTATTTTTGTGATTCTGACAGCTTATTTTGTCTGTCAACTATATTTCCTACATCCTAATGGTATGCAGAAAAAATAATTTAGTTATTTTTCACTAAAGCAATTTATTTGTTCCTAAACTATTACTTGTATTTACTTCTTAATACAATAGTAATCATTCTTTCAGACTGTTTGTACATTATGGTAGACCTACAGACTTCATTAGACATAATAGAAATTAGCTAAGGCCCTAAGGTTCGATTTTATCTCCAGCATAACATGTAGTGTGGGAGGGGTTCCCGCTCTCCCTTGGGAGGCAGCAACAGTCTAGAAAAGGTTGCCAATCAACTGCTGCCCTCCACCCCAGTTGAGCTGTCCGTCAATGCTTGGTACTCTCCCCAGTTCCAGAAAGTTCACTTGTTCTGTTATCCCCATTGGCCCCTATTAGAATACCACTCCTCCTCTGTACCCCGATTAGTTCTCTGTATGTCACCCCATTATGTCTCCTCCCCTTTACCTGTTACCCATTGGCTGTTTTGTACCCTAACCACGCCTACTCCTTTGTCCTTAATACCCAGCCCCGCCTTCCCTCGGGGCTCCTGGAGCTGGCTCCCTTCTAGAGCGCTTGTGTCCCTCATCTCCTCCTCCTGTTCCTGCGCCTCTCCTATAATAAAGCCTCTAGGAACACAGCTACTCCGGAGTCCTCTCGTCCATCCGGTGGAGTTATCTGGGTCCCACCACCTCCTCCCCGCAGACTGGTCAGCCGAGGGTTTTCCCCCGGACTGGCTGGGCACCCAGGTGAAGCCCGGAGGATTTATAATTTAATACAATGTAGTTTTAGATAATTTTATATAGTGTATGGGTCGTTTTAGTTCTATGTAAAAAATAGCCATTGCATACCCTTTTTCCTTAAAAATAGTATTTTGTACATTCTCCCAGCTCTAAGACAGACAATTCTGAATTTCTCCTGAGGTCCTTATATAGGTCCCAGTGCTGAAATCTCAGTTACTGTCAAGTCGCATTAGCATAAAAATGGAAAATTTCCAATGCAGACTGCTTTTTGGCAGATGATTAGTGGACAAGGCAAAGGCAATGGCAATTTTTTTTTTTTTTTTTTTTCAGTTAGGGATATAGTCATCAAAAACATTTAATCTCCCACATTTTGATTGATGACATTTTACAGTTACACTGAGTCAGTGTAACACAACCAATAGGTACTTCTTAATAGCCTGGAAATTCTCTTGCAAACATGGAAGTTCTCATTTTAAAAAAACCTCTCCCACCCCAAACTAGCCAATCAACATTCTGTGTATGGTGAAACTCCATTTTTAAACTTTTAAAAAGCAAAACAGTGTCTGCTTACTTTTCTCTCACTTCCTTGTGCCTGTTTATCCCACCTTGAGCACCTTTGCTGTTGCACAGCTCCATCTATTCTAAGACTGTTTGTCTTGACGTGCTTTCTATAGTAACCACCAACATTACTCCTTGAAGGTTTTATTGTTCTTTCTTATTTAGCAGACAAGGGAAACTATAAGAGTTGAGAAAATGGTGGACAGATTGAGAGGTCTGAGCTTGCTGTTCATGAGGAATTTGGTTGGGCTTGCACAATGTGTTGCTCCCATTGCTGAGGCCTGGCAAGTTACAGGCAACTGGTTTGGCAATATGTCTTTTTCTTCTTTCCTTCATGTGCACTTAATTTCCAGGAATCTTTAGACATCTGGTGCTGTGGATCTTTCTGCCTATACTGATATTCCTAAAATACCCAGTGACTCTGTCTCAAATATCTCCTTACTATGCTGGATATGGGACTGAAATGATCATACTCTTGTGTCAATAACAAACAGTTCTGCAAAATCTCAAAAAAATGATTATAAAATCTGTTGCTGATTCATCCTTCTCTTGCTTTTGAAACTGTGTTTGCTAAAAAAAAAATCACATTGCAGCAAGCATTAAATATTAATCTAGTCCTTCTTTACTGTACTCAGTTTCATCTGTGTAGCTGTGAGGATTCTGGGCAGGATGATGTTCTCTTTGGCAGGGGTTTCATTGACAGATGCTGGAATCCAAATGCTTGAGAGCATGAGGGAAGGAGATGAGGGCAAACCTGGCTGCCCATAGGGCTCATGTGATTGACACAAGTGATTCCACAGGCATTAACACACCCAGTGTAGTGCTTGTCCCCTGATTCTTCTGGACACAAGCTAAGAGGAGCACAAAGACAGGTCTGAGATCACATCTTGGGTGCTTCCCTCACTAAGAGTCCATATTCCCTATCCAGTTGTCAGATCCTCATAGGGGCTCTTTTGGGAGCAGCTGGGCCAGATATACCTGTTCAGACTGTTTCCTGGTCACTTCTGTAGGCAGTTCCAGGTCATGAGCAAAACTTTACTTCATGTGTAGCGCAAGGTATGAGAGATGAAGCTGCCTGAGGGTGCTCTGAGGACACTTTGGAAACTGATAGCACCATGGTAAGGCTGAATTTGAAAGTGAAGTCCCTGCTGTCCTTCAGCAAATTTGTGAGGGATCAATATATAGATCACTCAAAAACATATAGATTAAAAAATGTATATATAATAAATCTATATCTAGATAATCTAGATATAGATTATCTATAGCTATATTATATATTCTTTAGATCAATATTACTAGATATATATATAGATTTAGATATAGATATAGATATAGATGATAGATATAGATATATCAAAAAAGTATCTATAAAATATATAGATTTTAGTCTTATATATTTTAAAAAACCCTCTTCAACAGCAATGAAATAAGAAGTTGTAGAAATGGAAAATACAATTAGCTTAGATCATCCTAATCTAAACAGGGAGGATTGTTTATATGTTAACACCTTACTTTCTTTACCTTAGCACCAAAATTCAAAAAAGAAAGTGACAGGATAAAGAGATTAATTGAAGTCACAGTATGAGACTTTATTCACCTTTTCTTGTTGATAATGTCTAAAAGATTGAAATCTTATTTATTTCACATACATATATTTGGAAGCTCATCTTTAATTGCTGTCAGAATTGTTCAGTGAAACTTGGCTTGGAAAATGGAGTAAGTGCTTTGCCAGCAAGCAGTCATAAATAATGCTTATACAGTGATGCTAGAAGCCAGAAGATATTGTTATCGATTACATGATTGCCTTGTAAGAATTCCAAATGCAGACAATCACAATTCCTTTATTAAGCTGAGGTTACTCGAAGTCATCATTGCAATTCATTTCTATTTAAGATTTGTTATACAAGGAGAGCTAATAAATTCTCTGGTACATTTAAATCATCACTGAATTTTTTATTTTTGTACACCAATATTTTAATAATAACAACAATAAAATGAATAGTTATTCCTTTAATAGAAACAATATTTTACAATACAAAATGATTAGAGAAAATTGATAGAGCAATTGTTTCTTTATATAACACTAGGTAAATGGACGAGACAACACTGCTAACAGTGACTCTGTTCTCTTTAGTTAGTCTTTCCAAAAATTGTTCAAGATTAAAATCTTTCTTTAAAGCATGTGTAGATGTGCTCTGGCTCTTCAAGTGATGGAGGTATTTATGTTCTTCTCCTGTGTAGGTTTTAAACTACTTTTACCTAATGTTGATTTCATGTCTATGCTGTTTGTAGATTTGTTTCTAAGATATTGCAAAAAGTGGCAAAGAATGCTAGAGATGAGACAGAAAAATATTGCAGTGGGAATGCACACTCTGTGACTAATTGGTCTTATATGTGAACTCTCTAAGGCATCCTTGTAATTACGCTAGAGATGAATCTCTGGATCTCCCTGAAGGGCTTCTCAGGCTTCCCATGAGGGAGGCAGCAGCCCACTGGCTTTTTGTCACATGGCCTGCCTCTGAAAAAAGTAATTTTGCATAGCTATTCAGATAAGCATGTATTATACATTGAATCCTAATTATTTAGAAATGAGAAGTTCAGGGCCAATCTAGCAGTGCTGGTATGAGCAATAGGTTAGTTTAAGAGCACTGATGCAACTGATAGACTTCTGAATAACTAGGTGGTATAAATTAGATTATATGCAATATATATTGCTATATAAATTTGGGGATAAACTAGGTCTAAATCTGGAAAAAGAAAGTTGTTTTGATAAAGTTTATTCAGCTGTTCTTGGGAGCCTGTGTGAAAGGGCAGCACAACTGTTTTGCATTAAGAGAGAGCTAGATGTAATTTTAAAAGAAAAAGGAATAAATATGTCACTTTGATTTTTCTCATGGCTCCATATTGCTCTCTTGGGTAATGCATTTCACTTTTGCTGTTCCTCGAGGAATAGCAAACAACAGAGGTCAGGATTTAAATTTGCCTAAATACTTTCAAAATGCTTTTCTATTTCAAAAAGGGTAAGTGTACCAGGATACTCTTATTATAAATGAAATTTATATTAGACAGGTCTCCTGTTTGCTCTGTCTTGTACCTTACACAGACAACATGCAATTCTAATAAAAAATAAAAAAAATTATTTGCTCTTTAATTGGATTTTGTCACTATTAATGAAAAAATAAAGGTAGTGAGAGGTAATTAGATATAGAATAAAAAGCAGTAGCAACATATTTAGAAAGCATGCCAAAATATATTAATGCAGTCTTTCCAGTGTAAATATGTGTGGAATAGCTACTGATTTATAAATGAAACTGTCAAAAATGTGATGTAATGCTCACTGGCAGTAGTTATATTCCATCTAGCAGAGGGACGAATGTGGTCATTAGCAATTAAATACAACTCCCTGAACATAAAAATGAAACCCTGTTTGAAGGTATTGGCCGAGTGAAATGAACGACAAAATCCCAAGTGATCTCTGTTATCACCCAATATGCTTGAGAACTGATATGTGTCTGAAAAGCTGCATCCTTTCACCCCCACCCCCAGCTGCTTAGGGAGATGCATCACCTGAGAGGCACAAACACAGTACTTCACAGAGGATGTCAAAGAAAAGGAAATATCCCCCAAAGTCTGCAACAAAATATGGAAATGTATAGAAAAAGCGATAATGGTGCATGTTTTTCTATCACATCAGAAAAGAAATAGAGTAAGAATGCCACACATTTGAGCATGTGTATGCTGGATACAGACATGTGGCATCTGCCAATAACCTACATATAATGAAAGGGAATTTTTGCCATTGTCAAAAAACAATCATATTCTTTCTGTCATCTTTGAAACATTCCATTTTCATTCTTTTCCCTTCTGTACTCCTCCTTCTCTGTCTTTCATTTCTCTGCAGCTAAAGAAAGAGCTAGGAAATAAATAATGTATGAGAAAGGAAAAAAAAAGGAATTAAGGTTTATTTATAAAGAACAATAGCTTAATTCATGAAGCAATCTTTAAAATGCCTGAGTCTTGCAGCTGGTGGTGAGGGTAAAACCTTATCAGGGTTAGGCATAGAGCCAATATAATAAAGACTCCAGAAGTGAGCCATCAATAAAAGAGGATTTTAAGACTCAGACACTTGCTGGGCTTGCTTTTCTCCTACAGGCAAACTTCCCCTTTCCTTCATTAGCCTGACTCTTCAGTATCTCTAACTCACATAAATTCCTGCTCCAGGTCCCCACCTTCTGCGTGTTTTGAAGCTTCCACATGGAGGATATCCTATTGACACTACACTAGATATGCCAGCCTGCCAAATGTTAACCACATAAGGAAGGCTGATTCCCTTTCCTTTGTTGGTCACTCACATAAAAGCAAAGAGTGAATGGATGCAAAAGCCGTGTGTTCAGTGGACGTGCATTAAAGGGTGGCACACTGCAATATTTTGTGTGGCTCATGTAGATTTCTTTGCTCCATAAATTCAGTATTGCTCTACAAAATATGAATCCTAAGGGGTTGCCATTCCTTAGAGCCACTGAACCCCTTCCTCAATGGGAAATGACTCAGCATGTGCATCTCACCTGCCAGGATATACCAGGGCCAGGTGCTCACCACAGTCGAGCTTTTCCTCTCCACCCCGCAGCAACAGCTCTATATTTATACAAACCAAGGGGGAATGGTGTCAAGAATCAATTAGTGGGGAATTTCTGAATGCAGAGTTACTTGTTGCCTAGCAGCAGCCCAGCAAGCTGGGCTTGACTTTGATTCATTTAACCCCTAACTAACCTGGTCTGACAAATTATTTTTCATCATCAACTTCCAATACTTTCTCAGTCAGTCTGGAGGGATGAAATGCCTGGGACATTCTCCCCTGTTTACAGGTGGGTCCTTGCCTCCATTCAGTTGACCAAAATGTACAATGGATAGAACTTGTAGTGCTTCATTTCAAAGAAATCCTGCGGAAGACTTTCCATGATGCCAAGACTCCTTTTTGGAAGTAGGGAGTGGGACTGAAACTCCTCTGTCTTCCAGAGCTGGGCACTGGCCATCCAGAGCATCTCACAGCCACAGGTTGGGATGGACATGGCTTCAGGAGGACAGGCAGAGTCTCACCAAGACTCAGAAAACATTGAGCTATACTTCTGCTGAAAATTAATGTCTCAGTCTCTGTTCTTCTTCCTTAATAATTAATTCAGCTGAGAGAAAAAGATTGTTCATTTGCATAACTAAATTTTTCAGTCACAGCAATCAGCCTATTAATAGAAACCCATCTATTTGTCTGTCTATCAGCTTACATAAAACACTGTGTTGTCTTTTAAGACATGATATTTTGAAGGTCAGTAGCCCATAAACAACAGATTTAGAGGCAGAGAAATAGCTTGATCCTCAAATTCAGAATGCACTAAACTAGACGTTATAAATAATATATATCAGCCATGGAGAATAAGTCTGTGCTTCACTTTTCAGCACTACATGAGGAAGAAGTCATAAAAGATATTCACAATAACATCAATACCAAATGGGGGGAAAATTGTAAGGAAATTTTTAAAAGCCACAGTATTATGGCTTTATAGTGAAGTGTGGCTGTTTAGTCAAAGCACTAGGCTGCCATGCTAAAACATTTTAGTAATCAATGCTATGGATTTGTGCCAAAAAAGACCAGATACACTACTTCAATTCACAAGATGTCTGGAGACAAACACCTCTTTAATGCTCTGTTACCTTCACATGTATTAGGACTTCAAACAGAAATGTTTCCTATATGATTCCATTTTCAATTACCGTTTTAAATAGTCAACTGTTCTACCAGAATGTCCATGCTTCTTATTTTCCTAAAGATGATTTACTGACATAGAAAAAAGTCTGAGAATTTCCTGTTCAGAGATTTGAAGAAATTTCCATACTATACAAATTACACTTTTTCTCATTGTAAGCTTATCTTTCACAAGATGACATCTCCTCTTTCTTCATTTTCACCTTCAGCAATCCTATTTAGCTGCAGCTCTGTGTACAAGAGATCTAGTCCTATTTGGTTCAAATACACAGTAGGTTTTGCTGAAAATATGACATTCCACTTAGGGAAGCACTTCCAAAAGCTACTCTGGACTCTCCACAAAAGAGTAAGCCAGTTGAAATATTCCTGCACATCACCACCTGTCTCCTCCTCCCTTCAAAGCCCAGAGCCAAGGATTTATTTGGGTCTTTGCTATGCTCAGTCTGGCTTACACACAAGGTGACAGACAACAGCAAAACTAACAGGATATATATAGGAAGACAGGCCAAAGCCGGAGAGTTGAAATCTGAAATGTGTCGGGAGCACAGCTCTGCCTGGGGAAACTTTTCAGGGGAAATAAACACAATGCAAAAGTGATTGAAAAAAACAACTACTGAACATGCCCTGAAGGCCTCTAATATGAATTTAAATTAATAAAGTCTGAAAAGCCTTTATGTAAAAAGCTTTATGACTGCCACTATTTAAGACTTTGGAAGAGTAAAATCCATGCCACTCTTCGATGCCAGCAGACTGAAGTCACATAGAAGTAGCAGAGTGAAAGAAGTTCAGAGGAAATGTGTGCAGTCTATTTGGTACAGTCATGAGAAGACTTATATAAACACTTGGGCACAGACACGTCAAATGATTTTTTAAAATTTCTGTTATGACATTAGTCCAATTTCCCACCAATGCATATAACTTTCAGCAGTGAAACAGAGACCATTGTTCAGTAGTCTTTTGCTTTTGGTAATAAGGCATGAAACTCTGAAGCCAGAATACATTTCTTGAACAAAAATGACATCACAATTTGGATACAGCAAAGTCTTGTGCTTAGTGAAGCAAGTGACTTATTCAAGTGACCTAACTTGTCATATGCACAACTCATACTATACCAAACAGAATGGCAAAATGCAGTGATTTAACAATCCAGGAACATATTGAGCTCTTTTCAAAGGGCTCCTGTCTTGATGAATCATGATAGCACCTTGCCCAGTCAGATTCTCTGAACAATCAAATACTACTGTGACTTGAGCAGCACTATGAGAGCACACAGTGTGGTGCCAGCAGAAATCCCAGTTTGGCAGCCTCTATCTCTCACTGGGGAATTTCTGAAAACCAGAGGGAATTAAATAAACAAAACCCTCCCTGGTTTACTTCCCCAGGTACAGAATGGGGACAGCCACTAATATCAGTTTGACAGGATTATTTGCATTAGCTCACCAACATCAGTGCAGTGAAATCATAGCAATAGCTAAGAGAAATCTATTTCTATTCAGTCTTTTTAAACATTTTTAAAGAGGAATTTAAATACTAAAGTCTATTTCTAGCTGTTAAGATGTGGAAACATGTCAGTCCTGTCCTTTGCCCACATGGCTGAGGTAAGACACTTATATTGTTTCCCACTTATATTGCTGTAGACTCAATGACTCAAATAATTTAATTTTCCACTTTTTTCTTCCCTCCCCCATACAAAAGGGATAACACTACTTACAAGGATTTATTCATTAATAACTGCATGTAGTTTGAAAACTTGGAAGTATTATATAAAATGCAAAGTGCTACTTAATCCCACTTCATTCTTCAGTTTGCTGCCACAGTTTTCAGCAACAGTTTTGAAAAAAAGCTCTCTGTACCTTAGTACACCCCTGTTTTTATTGAAATAAGAAAAATACATCTAGATTTTTCCGGAACTTTCCTCACAGATGCATTTCCTGCTTTTGAGTCACTCTCCACATTTCAGAAATGTTTTGAAACTGCAAACCCAAAGAGGCATTTCTCATTTGAATTTTTATTTTTTAACTTAAAAAAGAAAATCAGTTCCCTATTTTGCTAGTTCCCTAACTATGTTGTATATTTGGTTTTAAAATACATGGCCTGATGAGTTTGATCTTGTTGATAGGACAACACATGGTTTTAAGTCTAATATGAGAATGAATTAATTTGTTTTTTTAGATGTCATTTGTTAAAGTAGCAATTATTAAAGAAGTAAAATCTGTACTGCCAATCTACAAATGTTGTATAAGTTAGATGCTTTATTTTTTTTCCTATTGTGATGGCTATGTTGCTCCATTAATATAAGTGATTGCAATACAAAGGTTTTGTTGTTTTTTTTTTTTTTGTTAGCCATAAGACAATTAGAAAATAAGATGGCTAGGAAAGATAATAATAATAAGTTGGCAAAGAAAGTTTGGTGTGAATGATATTCATTTTCATGTCTTTTCAAAATCTTTCCTATGGATTTGTATCTACAGTACACAATTTTGCTCCATCAATATGTTTTTGATCTGAACATGTGGAATTACACCCACTCTTTCTGAGTCATCTTTAAACCTAAGCAGTATTAATTTCAGCTAACTTGAGGAGGATATGTGCTTATTAATGAAGCCCAAGTGCTTGCACTAAGTAACAAGTTAGCAAGAAACTTCATTCTTTTCAAGAGCTCTGTGTTCCTGGTAGGCATTTCCTGCATATTCACTTAGCAATAAAATCTTCAATTAGCACTAGAGGGCATTGGAAAAGAAAATAGTTAGTGTGCACTGAGATGCAAATGCTTTCAGCAGTGAAAAGGAACAATTTCATGCCAGCCTGCACCAACAACAAACTCTTTTTTTTTTTTTTTTTTTTTTTCTGAGATTTACATTTTTCAGTGAAGGCCTGAAATGTTAGCCATCGGGTTACATTATTTATTTTCACTAATGTTTCACTAACCTGGAGCCTTGATCACCTCACTGGTAAGAGGAACAGTTGTATTTCACATTTACACATCATTTTTCTTCCCCAGAATACTTCTCACCTATATGCATTTTAGATCAGGAGTCAAATATTAAGGACATTCTGATGAAATCAACCATCAGGGTATTTGCTTTCCCTGTAGTAAAATATGTGTTGACTTCTCAACAGAACTTCCAAAGGGTTTGTTTCTGGCTTTTATGCATAATTTAATCCAGGAAGGAAGGAAAGAATAGAATAAAGTTTAAAGATATGCTGAGTATGGTTGGTAAGGAGGGTCCCATATTATGTTAGCTTGGATATATATTTGTCCTAATTAATGATGTCAGGATAAACATCATGATATTTTTGCTCATCAGGTTAAAGTTTGGAGGAGTTTCCTGAACAAGATAACACCTTTTGCACCTGGCAACCAAATAGGACTGTGACTCAAGGGTGTGCAGAGGCAAAGGGCAAGTTTTTTCAAGGGCTGATCTGTATGAATATTTATCCATTTTATAATCAGACAATTGTGTCATTAATACTGCAGGACAAACACAGGCCCTGCTTCTACTGACTACACTGACCATTCAGTGTCTTCAGCACTTCACAGAAGTGATCTGCGAATTGGACAGACAGAAGAAAAATGTGACAAATGCATCAAAGTATAAAAATCAAATGGGAAAATAACTTGAAATAGATTGTGATCAATAGTTTTTAATGTATATATGAAGTTGAAACTCAGTTGAGTGGCTTTTTCACACCTATACTCTTCATATTACAGTTCCATGCCATTGCATCCTTCTTAATAAGTACATCAAGAAATTGTAGTAAAAATGTGGTAAAATGTTTGAACTCTCAAGTTCTTAATTTTTAAAACTTATCTTTATATCCCTGAGAGACAGCGTCTACAACTATCTCTTCACATTTTTGGTAAGGTCTTTGAGCTTGATAAGGGTCTTTGCAAAAATAAAATTAGTCATAAGTGATTGTCTTTATATACTTGATAGTTGAAATGCTTTTAAAGTAAAGTTAGGGTTGTTTAAAGTGAAATGAGAAGGGTTTTGTGAATTTAATTTCATTTAGTTTTGAGTTGGAGTTTTATTTGTCTGATTCAGTGACATGAATGAAATTTTATTTCAGAGCCCCAGCTGAACTAGAAAGGTTTCCAGGAGAGTTAGTGACTCACACAATACATCTACAATAAATAATTTGGTTTAACACCCAAGATAAAGCTTTAAAAATTGATTTCCATCTGGTCATGATATATCCTGGAAGTAGGTTACAGAGTGTGCAAGTGGGAAGCAAGTTATCTATTAGAAGATTAATGAATCATAAGGTAATAATGCGTAACTAAAGTACTTAAATAGTAATAAAATTAGCAAACACCTCACATATTTTTAGTTTCTATCATAACACAGAGAGTAAATGTGGGTTGAATAACACTTCCAGCTTATAGGACAGAAGAGCAAGAGACTAAGACTCTGGTGTCAGGTAGTAAAATTGCAGTTAAAACTCAGGGTTCTCACACATTCTAACCATAACTGCTTGCATTGCAACATGAGCAGCTAAATTTCTTTTAAAAACTAGTCCATTTCTGGAGGTTTTCAGAGAAAGTAAGACAGCAATTTTGATTCAGTATAAACCTCTGTTTGTCACTGCCTAGTTAGCCTGACCTGTATGAGGTGCAGCAAACTTGTATTTTAACAACATATGACCTTTTATATGCAAAGCATCCAAAGTCCTCTTCTTATTCTTAAATGGTAAGCTCATTACATGGATACAGTCCTTTGAATTTTGAATTATTTCATCATGGCCACCCCAGAACAGTTAGAGGGTATGTTCTAACCATTCTCATTGAGACAAAACTTCCCCTTCATATAACATATTGTCAGAAATCGTGTGGGACCATAAAATTTAAGGAAGTTGACATTTTTTAATCTTTAAACTGCTCAAAATTCTTTAATAGAAGCAGTCAATATAGATTAACAAACTTTGAGTGAGTTTGGTGTACAAGTGAAAAAAAATAGAAAAAATGTCAGTGCACCAAAGGTTTCATATGTAATCACAGCAATAGGAAAGAAACACACTACAGATGATGGTCTTCTGCCTTGAGTAACTCAGCTTGTGAATCATCATACACAGTGAACTCGACTGCCTGGACCTCTGATTCAGCATTTCCAGGCAAATACTGATTCTGGTCTTTCCACTTGACTAGAGCCTGCATAGCAGGTTAAAATTTGAGGTCATATCAGCCAATTACAATGTGCTTGGATGACCAGCAGATGATTCAGGAGGACCTGTACCTTTTCCTCAGCAGCCACCACAAGCAGATGTACCCATGACACCTCAGGCATATCCTGAAGCTGCTGTAGCTCAGAGTGTTATTTCTTACAGACATGAGTATTGCTCAAGAAAAACTGGACAAAATGAACTTTTGCTACAAATAGGCACAGACCCTTCTGGCTCAGCCTTCCTCCTCACTCTCATCGTGTGGTTGTGCTCAGCTGCTGCCCCACGTACAGCCTTCACTTGTAATGCCTGCAGGATGTCCCTGTGCAAGCGACTTATGGATGATCCAGTGCACCTCAAAGGAAGAGTCTGGAGAACCTGAAAGCCATCAAAGATAAGAGCAGTGATTTTCACCCTTCACACAATGATCCATCCTTCGGCTCTAAGGCTTTGAGAAGGAATTATGTGGGGCAGGCAGGTCCCTAAAACCTGGGCCATGTGCTGCAGCCACAAGCTGATTGTGGTACACACACTTCAGCTGGTGCCTCAGAGGGAGCATTGGAAGAACCTTGCTGAAATACCCCTAATATCCATGTTGGCCTGTGGGAATGGATCAACCTGATGCCGTCTGTGGGAGGAGGAATATGGGGATGAAATGAATTTAATTATACAGCTGCCTGAAGGGCAGATGCCAAAGGGTCCTTGAAGGGCCCAGTCCTCAGCAAAGGCCACTTCATCTCCACTAGAGCATCCTTGCAGAGCAAACTGAGTGGAAAGAATTTCATCTAACATTGCAGCTTTCAAAAACCCTGAGACAAATAGGCATGATAGAAAAAACTCCCTGAACAGTTTATTTTGCTGATATTTCTCTAAGGAAACCTTTCCTCATTTTTATCTCCATGGAAAATATATCTTTGTATATTGGATGAGGCATGTATAAAACACGTATTATTTATATATAAGCCTTCTTTACTGAAACCTCTGGTTTATGCAGATTTTTTGCTTATCTGGCTTTTTCCTTAACTTGATTTTCTATTTTGTTATTAGAAGAAAAAGCAATACTATGTTTATTGAATTTCAGTCTGGATGGGATTTGCATGTTACAATTTCCTGTGTTAGAGAAAGCAGGTAATTTAGTAATTGAAAGTTTGAATAAATAAACAAAAGCATATTGCCTCTACTGAAATAAAATGAATGTTATCAGTAGAACCAAACCTCTTTGGTGTTAGTTTGTCTCTGAAGGAAATACACAACAGTTTTTAGTATTCAACAGATTTATTCCCCTGTGATAAGGAACAAACATAATATTACACTTTTGACCTTGGTAAACATTCTGTCTCATTTTATAAACTTAAATTGTCTTATTATATAAATCCTAAATGTATTGCCTTCTCTTTGCACATTAACATGTTATTTAGTAAAATAGCTGTTTATCATTTCTGAAGGGGGGGAGATTATTGGTACTTTTCAGGTTTGGACAATTGCCAGTTTATTAGCTTCCCCTAAAGTAAACTTTTTCTACATTCATAGCTTAATCTATTTTTTCCCTTCACCTGTGTTTTGCCACTCTTTTCTTTCACATGAATCTCCTTTAAGGTATTTCGACTAACTTTTTCAATAAAAGCTTTTTATAAAGTTTCGTAGTTTTAGGGCTGTATTTTCACATCAAATGCTTTATTTATGATTTTTATCACCTCTCTTCCAGGTCAATAATACTATAAATAAAGCTATTTTCAAGTGTTTAGTTTAAATCACAATCATCTTCACACTCCACACATGAATACCTAGGATAAGGACATATAAAATCCTTTTTGTCCTTTAACATTTACTTACCACCTAAAGCAACAACAATTGATTATATTTTCCTGATCTTGAACTAAGCTTCTGTTAAGAAAGTGCCACTATGATAACAAGTTACGTGCCAGCATAGCTGAAGGCTGTGTATAGGAGATCTGAACATGCAGATTTGATGGCCACCTCTGTTCTCAGCTGGGTCTCCCCACAGTGTACTCCCAACAAATATACAGCTCTGCTTTTTTTTTTTTTTTTTTTTTTTTTTTTTTTTTTTTGCCAAAACTCGCTCACTTGAGTGAGAAATGGCAATATATTAATTCTGTATGTTCATTATCATGGATTTGGTGAGATGAGGGATCAGGGGCTTTTGTTCCCATACCAATAATTTAGAGATAAAGCCCCAAATTCATCTTCTTACTAAGTCTGCATTTAGTCAAAACATATTTGATATTAATAAAGACCTATGTCTATTGTGAAATTAGTGTAGTAATTCAAAAAAGAATTTAAAAATTCACAAAGTATTAAGTATTATTTAATTAGCTGATAAGATTTTACAGGAAGAAGGTAAAAGACAATCCCTTTAATTTCTCATATTTGAGAAAAATACACTGCATAGAGGCTCAAAGCATGCCTTAAAGTTCAAAATTAAACTCTCAGACCAGATTTTGGAATAAATTCCCAATTTATGGCTTTTAGTAAGCTCCGCATTTAGTTTGTTCGGAGCTTGTTAATTCATATGACAACATGTTAAACATAAAGGAAATAGCTGAAATTGAGGCTATATGGCTGTCATAAAAAGCACCATTTTAGCCATAATTTTCCTATACTATCAAGAGGCTGGAGCTAATTTGACTGTGGGGGCTTTTCCCCCCTGTATTTGGAAATGAGTTCAAGACTACTACAAATAATAAATTACTGTCACAAACTACTAGAAAGAAATGTTGTTGTGTGTTTATCTAGCCACACACTATAATGCCCTAAGTTTTCATTTGTGCTCACATATTCAAATCCCAAAAGGGTACTTTGTAACACTTGTGTCTTCACAGAGTGTGCAAGGCTACAGAAAGCACAAACTAAATGAGAAGTGGCTGAAGATATGTGCTTGAATTTCATATTTTCTTTTTATTAGTTAAAGAAATCTTTAAATTAGGGAAAGACAAAAATACCTTACACCACTACATGATCAATTGTAAAGGTCAGATTCTGTGACAGGAGCTTCAAAAACAATCTACAGAACAAACACAACTGATGAGAGAGAAAATGAGTTTACTAAGCTTGTGCATCACTGTAAACAATGCTTGGGTTTAAGCTTCTTAGTTGTAAATAAACAGACATGATCTTGCAACCCCTGTCATCTTCATCACAATATTGTATATAACTGCTAGACCACAAGCTTCCAGAGCAGAAGATTTTTTGTTTAGGATTTGCGAGCTGTCAGTCTTATTAACAATCATGGATGTGAGCTGCTTTTTTCTTCAGGCCCAACAACACATCATTGTCCTAAAAAAAATGCAGCAACATTCAGTTTGTAAGTTGCAAAGTGTGTTTAAAAGGCAAACATTTTATAAAACACTAAGGTAGGAAACATCTGTCCAACAGAGGCAAAACGTTTAAGTTGTTTTGAACTGATGGAAGCTGGGGATGCAATGGTTTGAGCAGGGAGGATGGACTGCAGGATTGGTACCAGAACAGAACAAATAACCATGTCCCAGCCTTTCATCTTCAGTGTTTGAGAGAAATACATGTTTCAAATCACATATGACCCTGTTTTACCTCAAGCAACCTTCCTAGGTACAGGTCAGGACAACACCAACCTCAGCATGTTATGAGTGGTTTTGGTTGACTACAGGAAAAAAGTACAGTATATGTAGGGTGCCTAAGTCATACAGTAACTGAAAGATTTGCTTCCTGATAAAACACAAACTGCATTTCCTCAATCTCTAATTCCATATCTTAAAAGTTAGTTTACATGATTTTTTCTTAATACAGGGCTATAATGCTGACTGTAATAACAGCTTCATGTTTCAGTGAATACCAGCTTTGTTTTGTTCCATATTCAGTCTCTCTGGATGATGCTTTATTATGCACATTGACAGAAGTCAATGTCTCTTTGTTATTTCAGTTTTATATGTTATCAAGCTTGAACACAGAGAAATTAAGTTGTTAGCTCTCTTATGATGCAGTTTGGATTTGAAAAAGAAGAGAGGAAAGTAAAATGGGCCAAAAAACCCACAACAAAAATATATAACAAGCAATAGGAGACTGCCTGTAGCTCAAAGAATGAACAACATTTGCAACACAATAGAAATGGGAGGAAGCTTTATACAGGCATCAAATTTAGAAAAAAACCCCAACTATTTACAGAAGGAAATAAATGTTCTGAAGAACTTCTGGGACAAAATAAAGAGGAACACTGAGTGCAAAGTCTTGTTAGATGCAGGGATGTATTCTGAAGGTCCTGATGTAAACTGAATGCTTAGGGAAAGACCTCAACAAGAGGTTCAGTCAGGTCAGTGGTGAGCCAGGCAGAAGCAGCCTGTGGAAGAACCACATTGGGAAATGCAGCAGAAGAAAGTGTACCACAGAGCTGGCACATAGTAGTCTCTCACTGACAAAAGCTTGGGAGCCAATACTGGGACACACAATCTGCAAGTGGCTCTTTGAGAACTGAAATTGCCAGGTGCTGAGCCATGAGGTTGCTCCCCCATCTGCAAGGTAAGCAGGCTACACGTGACTTCAGCATCCCCAGATTGTCACAGCTAGTCACCTCAATGCTGCTAGAGAGCAGATAGGATCACTCCAGGCGGCACTGAAACACATCCTTTTCTTGTTTGAGAGAAGGTTGCTCACTACCTTCTAGTGCATCACACAATTTGTTGTGCAATTAAGATGGCTGCAAACACAGCCACTTTTCAAACAAACTACAGTTGTCCCTTTATGACCTCCATGTGCAAGGAATAAAATATTTTCTCTTAATTAACCCAGTTACTTTCTGTTTTTCAACTGCAAGGGAAAACACTTGCTAAATTAGCTTAGATTATGTTGCATTTTATTGGACTTTTAAAATGTTACTTTAATAACTGTTTCTTCTGAAAACTGATAATAATTTCTGCAACATCATCTGAAATTAATGAGAAGACAATGCTAATGGTATTAATTATTTTCTCTCCAGAGCACACTGAATTTTTTCCAAACACAAAAGTTGCTGCCCAGAGTACTGGCAAGCTACTGATGGGTAAATGAGAAGCCCAACCTCTATAAAAGTGACAAGACAAGCAAGACACAGTGTTTGCTGATGTTTACCTGCCAGGGCATCTGCATTCTGTTTCCTTCAGATTATTCCATACTTATAGCTAGTTTTATGAAGGAAGCATACTCAGTCCTAGTCAGAAAACTTGCCTGTTTATATATATCGCATAAACAGAACAGTTGTAAGTAGTAGAGGGATAAGTACTATTTTGTATATGCTTTGCAAAGATTTAACTATTTACTGAGTGGTAGTGAAGGCTTCTTGATAACCTAAGGTCCCTACCAAGTAGACCAACTGTTAAAATGTTGCAAAGGAAGAGTCATACTATGCTGTTTGCTGAAAGTCTTATTAATGACATTCATTAATAGAGAAGGCAATAACCCGTAATTTACACATCTTAAAATGCAGCTGTGCGGCCTGAGTTTATTTTTCATTCTGTCTGGTGTTTTATCAGGAAGAGAATTAAGAGGATTTGCAAATGCACCAATACTTCAACACATGGTACAGAAGAAAAGCCCTCAGAAAGTGTAGATCTCTCAGGTCTCAACTGAGTTTTAGCAGACATTGGGATTTGCTGTTATAATTCACCTCCTATACTTCTGCTTAATGAACTGTCACAGGACATATAAGAATATCAACTATCAGATACCAATGGCATTCAAACACTACATTTACATTCATAAAACCCATTCTGTAATATACTCTATTCAGTGAAGTCTCTAAAGTATAAAATATGGATATTACTTATGCACCAAAGAAAATGCATTTAGAAATTAAAATTCTGCTATGTGACAGAGAAAAGTTACAAAACCACAGAAGATTTATGAAAGAGGAATAAACAAAGCAAAAATTAGCATTGCTCCAAAAATTTATAAGTATCATATCTTCAGTAAAGTATGTTGTAAAATAAAATGATCCAACATCAACAAAAACCACTGAAGCTCTGATACTTTTACACAAACCTTTTTTCTCTTAGACCTTGTAGTTTGATTTTGGTACACATTTTAATTTCAGTGCTATTGTCTGTTGAATCTTGCATTGAGGAAATATCTCAAAGAGCTTTTCACTTGCCCTCTCAAGAGGAGAATGAGCAACAGGAGCATCTTCGTGACCCATCACTTCTTTTTAGTAAGCATCTGCAATGGTTGCTATGTTTTTTCCTGGAGATAAATGAAAAATGTCTGGAAAGATGGAACATAGGCAGGAAGCATTTTATGTGATAGATAAATGTTTTTTCTATTCTGATGTCTTTTATAACAACATGTGGATTAAAACCTGTATAAAGCATGAGGTGAAAATCAATTTTTGCATGCAGGTAAAAGAATGTCAGAGAACCATGGTAGCTGGAGTGAGAGGTGGGTCATAATATAATAACCCATTCAGAGACAAAAAAATTTTACTGTACGGATGCAGGACTAAGTTTAGGACTCTTGAGAACAGGCAGCCACCCTACTTTCTCTAGTATGGTCTGTGTTAGTAAGAATTTTGAGATATTTTGTCTTGCCAAGCACCTTTCTCAAGCCCAGTGTTCTCAGGTTCATATCTAATATTTATCACTGAGGAGAGGACGTTGACTGAGATATCTGCACTTGTTATGCAGGAAGAAGAAGGCAATACCTTCCTTTGGCTCTCCATTTTTGATGTTATGAAAAAATAGAAAGGATAGAGCTAGGGTGACCTTGACAGAAATTTTTGTTCCCTTAACCTGGGTAGATGGGTATCTCATACCATATAATGCATCTGCCATGACCATCCTGGGAGCCAATGACAAGGAAGATGTGCTGCCCACTTAATATCCAAGTTGTAAAAATCCAGTCTTGTGTGTGTCATCCCATTTCTTCCAGTGTCTGCAGGTTCCAAATAATTGTCAAATCAGAGTAGTACCAGAACAGGCTACATTTGGGTCCATTCATGCTTTAACTTGGGGTACAAGTCAAACCACACCCTGGACTTCATAGCTCACTACAGTGCCAATAACAAAATAAGTTTCCCACACAACACTCCTATCTTTAATCCTCAGAGCAGTGCCTTCATCATATGTCAAACTTTTTATTAAAATCAGTTCTCAATTGGTTGGGTTTTTATTTGCTTTCCCCTCTCCACTCCCCTCCCTCCCAAGCTAATTTTAGGCAACTGCTATGCAAGGCTTCTGATGTGATGCTATTTTTCTGACAGACAGAAGTCCAAAGAGAATTTTGGAAGACTTTAATAAAGTCTTTATTGATATTGTGCTGTTCAACTGAGTCTTCTTTCAGTTTTTTTTTTTTTTTTTTTTTTTTTGTGTATCTCTCTCATCACATAGGAACAATTAAACAGATGTGTCTGAGAAGTTTGCATGGCCAAACCCACTTCAGATGTCATAAGAAATCTTAAGAGCCACAAATGGAGTCTGGTGGCAGAGGATGGCATATCCACAGTTTCTTTCATTATGACAATGGATTGATCATGCAGGAAGAAGTGCAAAAAACTCTTCAAAATTCTAAAATCAAACCCAGAAAAGTCAAACCCCACATAAAAGGGAAAGTTTATGCTAATATTTAAATTTTTCAAAGAACATACCAATGGAGAAAAACCCACTGCTCTTAGAAGTCCAGTTATTTGGTTATCACTACTGTAATGATTTGTACATAGTATACATAATGTTCAGCAGAAAGTTGGATTAATAGCTATGCTGAAAAAGAAACTGTAACTTCTGCACCCTGATCTGCAGCCTCTCTGTGTCAGTCTGTCATGAGGTTTAAGTAAACAGAACATTCAGAAGCAGCTGCCTTGAAAAATTGAAAGATTTAATTGAATGATTGAATTTGAAATGCTACACTATACTGTGGACCATGTACTGTCATCTGCATATGGTTATTGAGAGATAGATATCATAATATAATAACAGTAGTTCAAATCCTGCCTACAGCTATGGGATAAGTAAAAAAAGGAAGAGTGAAGAATAAAATTTTGCAGAAATTTATATTGGCTTGCAGCAACTAATATGTATTTCCTCTGCTACAGCATTTGATTAAATAGTGGAAAAATGCTACATAAATCAATCAGAGAATACAGTGAAACCTTCACAGGTCCCGTGATGCAGATGACTATTGACCCATAGTTACAGTGCATTATGTTTATTGCACCTTCCAACATTACTTGGTGGTTTGAACTTTCAGAATAGATGAATCTGGGCACAGAAGTCATTAAAAATTGGCCATCTGGAAATCTACCATCATTTCAGTTGTGTGTAATGTAAGAAACACAGCAACCTGCTATTTGGAACAGGTTTCCAATGTCTGCAGAACATTTCCTCCAGAATTGTTGGCAGTTCTTGATAAAGAAATAAATGCCAGCAGAACAAAAGAAATTATGATAGCTGTAAGTTTCACTGCAAAGAGATGGGTTTCTTTAGACATTTAGAGTTACCTGTCACTGCAATTTAAGACAAAAGCATCTGCATGGCACAATAGAGTTTCAGGATTCTGTAAATCTTTGGGTGTTTACTTTGGGAAGTTTAGGAGGAAGAAGATGCTAAGCAATAAGAGCATATGTGAAATAATTCCTGAAGACTATGTTTAAAAACTTTTTTTTTTTTTTTTTGTTTATGATGGTTTATACCCTGCCTTCAGGCTTTGGAAGGAAATATATGGAAAATCTATGTATTCTGAAGTAGTAGCTCTGAGTTTGTCTTGGTGTAAAGTGGGAGCAGAATTTTGTCCTCTGCTTTCAGGCATATGACTGTATCTTCATTCTTTTAGTTTCCATCTCCATACTACTCTATGAAAGCAGTATGGAGTGCCTTGAAGCTTTGTGAATTGGTTAACAAAACAATACAAGAAAAAAAAAAAGATAAATATAAGTATGAGAGAATGGTTTCCTTTTCTTTATGTTTCTATTGTTTTTCAGAGAAGAAATTTCCTTCCACCAGGAGGGAAATTGCTTTGTGACAAAAATGGTATTAGACTGTCTCCTATGAATTTTCTGAAAGCACAGAAAAGTAACAGCAAGAAAGAGCAAACAAATACTGCTGTGTGAATAGATTTGAAAATAAACCTTATTTTACAGCATGTATTTCAGAAGTTCTGAAGCCAGAAATAATCACTAGATATTGTGCCTAACATCGGAACTTGGATTTTTCTTTAAGAAAATCCTATTTAATTAAAACTTAATAACAATGACAACCCAGTCTTGACTTAGAGTATTAACAATTCTGTAGAACCTGCTGCAGTATTTCACAAGTAGTTCCAAAGTCAATTAACTTCAAAGTCAGAACTCCTCTCTTGATTTAAAGCTTGATTTGGTCTAGCTTAAATTTCCAGGTACTAGATTTTTGTTTCATTTTGGATTTCAGTAAAGGTTTTGATGCTGTCTCTCACAGTATCCTTCTGGAAAAAATATCCAACACTCAGTTGGATAACTGTGTTACATGATGGGTGAGCAATTGGCTCATAGATCAGGCAGAAAGGGCTATGGTGAATGGGGTGACATCAGACTGGTGACCTGTCACTACTGGAGTTCCACAGGAGCCCATTGTAGGGGGGTGCCCTTCAATGTCTTCAGAAGTGACTTGGACACCGGACTGGATGGGATACTAAGTTTGTCAATTACACAAAAATGGGAGGAGCTGTTGACTTTCTTGAAGGAAGAGAGGCCTTGCAGAGAAACCTGAATAAATTATAGAGCTGGGAAATCACCAACCATAGGAATTTCAACAAGGAAAGTGCTGGATTCTGCACCTGAAACAGGGCAACTCTGGATGTACAGACAGGCTGGGGAATGAGAGGCTGGAGAGCAGCGCCATGGAAAGGCACCTGGTCAATGGCGAGTTGAACTTGAGTCATTGTGCCTTGGCAGCCAGGAGGACCAGCCCTGTCTTGGGGTGCATCAGGCCCACCATCATCAGCTGGGCCAGGGAGGGGATTGTTTCACTCTGCTGTGCACTGCCTCACCTCAAGTGCTGGGGCAGTTTTGGGTGACACAATGTAAGAAAGACATTGAATTATTAGAGTCCAAAGGAGAGCAATGAAGATGGTGAAGGGCCTTGAGGAGAAGTCATGTCAGTAGTGACTTGGGTCACTCGATCTGTTTGACCTGGAGGAGAGTGTGGGGAGACCTCATTGCAGGTACAATTTCCTTGTGAGGGGAAGAGGAGAGACAGACACTGATCTCTTCTCTCTGGTGACCAGGGACAGGACCTGAGGGAATGGCCTGAAGTTGTGTCAGGGGAGTTTTAGGTTGGATATCAGGAAAAGGTTCCTCACCCAGAGGGCGATCAGGCACTGGAACAGCTCCTCAGGGAAGTGGTCATAGCACCGGCCTGACAGAGCTCAAGAAGCATTTGGACAATACTCTCAGGCTTATGGTGTGATTCTTGAGGCTGTCCTGTGCAGGGCAAGGAGTTGGACTCCTTGTGGGTCCCTTCCAACAAAGCATATTCTGTGATTCTGTGATTCTGTGAAATATCATATAATTTAGTATGTAATAAACAGCATCTGCTTACTGCACCATCATATTCATACTAACAGAAACAAAAGCATCACAGTGATGGCCATCCCAGGCATACTAAGTGAGAACAATAAAGTGGGATAGAATTCAAACCATGGTCCTGACTTTTTTTTGAGACTATTGAAGAAGGTTTTAATCACCCATCACACAGGCCTTCATGAGCTATATATAACATTTCCTAAGACATGATTAATTTTTTAAGTACACAATAAAAGCAGAGGGTAGAATGTTTTACAAGGATGCCCTTGCACACAGGATGTGATTAACACATGATGAGGGAATTGGTTGTCTCTTTGAATGCCCAATCTGGGGCTTCCTGAAAACACTAGTGCTGGCAAGGGAAAAATTAAGATTAATATTACTTGAAGCAGAGTATTTGACTGAAGTAGATAGCTAACTCTGCCCTTGTCTGTATTGATAAAAGTCCCCTGGACCTCAAAGGATCCATACAGTCAAGTTCAAAGTGGATGCTGATATAAATAAAGATCCTAGACTCCTAATGTCTGTCTCCATATATGTCTGTCTGTGCCCATGACAGCACAAACACCCAAATTCATTACTGGGTTTGGTTTTTGAGTAGAAAAATGCATTTTGCAGGAAACTGTGATCTGTGCTTATTAGCTGGCTGCCTTTGTCACGGTGACAAAGAACTGCATATTCAAGCTGGTATATATTTTATTCAATAATGATCCTCAAGTTACCTAAGGTTTCTCTAAAACGAGATAAATCTGGAATTCATACTACCCAGTTCAGTCAGGAACGACTTATGTGCTTTTTATGTTGCAATCAATAAAGTAGCATTGCTATAATATAGTATTGATATGATAAAAATTAAAGTAGTCAGGGCTTTGGATATACTGTCTGAACCACAAGTAAATGTACAATTTAAACTACAGACAGGATGTGAAACACTACACCGGACACCAAGTTCCACAGATGACTATTCCCACACTTTCTGCTTAATTCTCGTGTGAGGCAACAAACTATTAGGGAGATAAAATCATAACTGGTACTCTAGGGCTACATTATTATGAGAATCTTGTCCCAGGCAAAAGCTGACCTAGGAAAAATATGCATCAGGGGACATGGAGAATAGTCGCCATGGCAGCAATAAGAGTAAGCATAATCAGGTATAGTAAACACCGAAAGAGTCAAACTAGAAGTGCTGCCCCAGAGCTGAATGTCTACTATGGAATAAACAGGGGAAAAAAACCCAAAAAGAACAACTTGTTTGGGATCTATGTAGGAGAAGAATTTTATAGCAGTATTACAGTTAACTAAAAGTATCCTCTCTTATGATGTCTCAAAATGTAAGCTCATATGCATTTTAAGCTCAAAATTTAAGCTCATATGGGGCAAGCTGTTGCTGCAAGTAAAGCAATGTGGTTTGGAAAGTCTCCTCTTTCATACACAAGATTTCTATATTTAAGACATCTGAATGCACTTTCAGTGCCATGTGACCAGCTTTGCACAATGATTGAGTGTAAAAAAGCAGATGATAATCATCTGTGTCTCTCCACAGAATTGTGAGCACCAGGGCTTTTGAAGACTTGTATGCTATTGATGGGAGCAACCACTGTATAAGTTTCACTTTGATGAGAAAATGGACTCAGGAACATTTCTAACTTGAACTGCTGTTACTTGTGCTAGGGTGAGATGCATAATAGACCTTCCAAAGTACTCACATCCCACAGTTCTCTGTCAAAGGAAAAGCAGCACTTCAGCACTTTATCTCTTACCACTCTTTTGCACTGAGAAATGAGTTTGCCTTCTAATCTTCTAACAAATACATATGGAAACTCTTGGGCAAGATATGGTGTGAGTTTGAGGAATGACCAATTAGGAAACATAAGACTAAAATGATCCTGCTCCTGAGTGAAGATGCTAGCTTTTCTTGTGAAAAATGTAAAAAAGGGAGTGTTCGGTATTTTCCCATTCAGCAATGAGCTCTGCTCCCAAAAACTTGTCAAATAAGGCCAAGATTTTCTGTTCAGTGTTGCATTTGATATCCTCTTTGGAGAACCAAACCCAATACATTCTGCTCTTCTCCACGTCCTGTTTGGACAACATCCTGTATGTTGTCCAGACAATGTGCAAAACATTTTGCAGTAAGGAAAAGCAATGGTATGAAGATACTGACCTGCAAATAGTCCTTCTGACAAGATTGAATAGCCTTGGCTGAAGCAGAAAGACAGGAATAGTTTTCACTTAGTATCTAACTTTTTTACTTTTCTTCTTTCCCTTCCCTTTCTGTTAATGGATTAGATATGCACCTTTATTGACATGAAAAAATAATAAAAATGGTTTGGCATCCTGTCAACATATCGCAGCTTGATATTATCTGATTTTGTGAATTTCTTACACTTTAAATCAAGAATTTACCTATGGATTGGTACCCTTACATGAATAAAAAGCAGGGTAGATTACAAGCATGAGTATGTGCTACAGTCGTCAATTTAATAAAAAAGTTATCTTTTACTTCTACATAAATTTATAAATATTTCAATATATTATTAATAATTATAAATATTTTTAATATAATATATTTTAATAATACATTTATAAAATATTCTTAGTTCTCAATCAGTACTTATTTGTTTGTCAACTGTCTTTGACTGGCTTGAGTGAATGCATGAAAATGAAAAAGTTACTTTATTTGGACCAAATCACATGTCACATTAAATTAAGGAAGTGAGCTGCTGTGGAGGAAACATTAATTAAATCAGGAAGAACTGTGTGCTCAAACTTTGAATGCATTTAGGACTGCTCTAGGGTAAAAAAAAACAAAATGAGAAAACAATCCCATGCTAAATTATATTCAGAAAGCTATAGCTAGAAGCAGACACAGTCACAGGCAGAAATCTGCCAGCTTGATACCAGTTAGATACCAGCATATTACTAAATGAATTTTATGTTCAATTCCCCAAAGTTTTTATAGTTGCTTGATTGCCAGATGTTCAGTGGGTGTTTGTGGCCATATGAAAGAAAGACAAAATTCCATATACATATATATATAATTTATGCATATTTGTAGTAGGATAGATCAATGTATCATATATCATTATCATGTACTGTATCTTTTTTTTTAAATACTGTCAGAGAGTAAAGTAACAGAGGGCTCTTTCCCTAATATTTTTGAGCTTTTTTTCTAGAAATAAAACTTACTTTAAAGGGAAACATCTCTGAAAAAGCCATAGGTTCCTTCCAAAAAAAAAGTTCAACCCCATAAAAGACAAGTACCTTGATTTCAAGCAAGTTCCCACTGTCAGCATCATGTAAACAACATAACTCAACAGGACCAGGGGGTTATGGCCAGTGTAATGAGGAAAGACCATGATTTATAGGACATGAAGGATGAATGACTGTGTTGCTTTACAGTGATACCTGTGGAATGAAACATAAAAAAGACAGAGTACAAAACCAGCTTGAGTTACTGTAAGTCTGCAGCATTTAAGTTTTCTCTTAATATATGGGCGCAGTTCAATTACTAAAAAAGTACATTATGAAGGTGAAGGTCATCAATGATTTCCATTCAAAGCCAGCATGTAATAAAACTGGAGGATTCTGAAATTTCCAAGTGATTCAATGTCTATGTTGTTCAATCAGGGGTAGCAAAGGAATTTAACAATATTTATTTTTCCCCCAAATATCATTATTTTTATATTTTGACTTTAATTTTTCTTGATCAGTCTCTTGATCATAGTAAAGGGTTATATTGACCAGAGGTCATATTTAATCAGAAAAAAAAAAAAAAAAAAAAAAAAAAACCCAAACAAATACCAAACACCAAACTCTATATATCAGCTAAGAATTTCACTCTGGGCACAGAAATAACTTCTCAATACTTTGGGGACACTATAAGTCCCCCCCCTTTTTTTTTTAAGTAAGGGATTTTAAAGGTAAGTGTGGAAATCAGGTTTTCCTTGTATTTTTTTTGGTGTTAGGCAAGTCAGAATTGACAGAAAAGAATTTCAGATCATTCTTAGTGCATTGAAAAAATATCAAACTTGTGTATCTGAAAATGTATTTTAGCTATAATAACTTGCACTAAACCTTTAGGTTTTTATTTATACCTCCGCCCTGGCTTTCATGAAATTTTCCATTAAATCCCAAACCCATCATTTCTCCAGTAAAATTTGTGCATTACAAGAGTACATTCAGTTGACCTTTTCTGAAAAGACTATGATGCTGAGATATTGTTTTGTGCAAATTATCTCTGAAGGAATCACTCATACAAAACAGGAACTAAGAAGAATAATAAAAAATATTTGGTGTAGATAATTGTTATGCATTGTTGTTAATTCATGTGTCCTTGCTCATTATGACTAAGAAAAAATCTTTCATGGTCCTATATTGTTAAGTATAAATTTCTCTTCCAAAGACTTGCATTTGTTTTTTCAATTGAACATTTTTAAATGAAAAAAAAAAATTCAGCAGATGAGACGTACATTTAAAGTGGGCATCTGAGAAAAACGTACTTTATACATAAAACATGAGGAAAATAACAGTTAGAACTACCTCTACATATGGATTTTGTTATGTTGCCTTACTTTCAGCATGACCTTTTTATATGTTTTTGCGCAGAGGCCATCACACTGTGTTACCAAGAGGTGTTATGACTTGACTCTGAAGAGAAGGGTAACCCAGGTTCTTGTTAATAGATCTCTTGGGATCAGAGTGGATTAGAGTGAAATGTAACTGAATGGTGTTTGTAAATATATGTATGTAGGGTTTATTTTAAAACAATATGAAATATGGTTGAAATGGTTGCAATAGAAAGCAGGTATGTAGCCATGTTGATTCTTTGTTTTATTTTTCCTATCAGAAAGGAAAGGATTAAAAAGAAAAATGCATGCTGTAAAGTAAATTAGAAAATAAGTGAAAAATAAAGGCTGTTCCTAAGGACAAACTGTTCCTGAATGAAAGTAACAAAGCAATGAAAAGAAGTAAGTTATCTTCAGGACTCAGGAATAGTATAATATTTACCAAATGAAAATTATTTCCTATTTGCAGCCATAAGATCTGCAAATCAAGATACCTCTCAATCTATATGTTTTTATTTCACCTCTAGAGCAATTGGAGCAGGGATTTTTACCTGGTGAAATATTAGGAGTTTAATCAAAAGCTTGAAATTCATCATTTGTTTTACTGAGTACCAAAATGGTACTTTTTGTTTCTTCATAATGAAAACTAAGAAACAGTTAATAACAGGATTTTTTTTTAATAATTAAATCTCCTATTAATTGAAAAATATTCCTGTGTCTATAATCTTTTTGGAAAAAACTCATCTCTGCTTCCTGCAATATTTGTTGTTCAAGATAAATGTTGTTCAAGATGATACAACTAAGCAGAGCTTGTATCTTGATTGGGGTCTCCATTGTGAAGGAGGCTTTAAACAATAATGCTTTGCAGATCTTACAAAGCCATGGAAATACAGTAGCATAAAGCCTCTGGCAGTAGTTGAAAAGTCCAGTGATCCTAACACCCTATGGTATAAAAAGCAGTCTGTGTAATGAGCAAAGTTGCCTCAGTTCAATAGGGAGTGAAATCAGTGCCCTGGTACTGGGAGAACATCTCTAATGCCTGCAAATCCTCTATTGCCACATTATTCATCTCCCTCCCTAAAAACACTCTTACAGCTGCTTCATTCACTCTGCAGAAAGTCTCTTCTCCAGATGGTGTGGGTGGCCTACCAGAGGATGTTGCCAAATCAGATTCTGTTGCAAGAGGCCCAGGGCTGAGGAAAACATGAAAGAAAATTTGGTCTCCTCTGAAAATGTGGAACGCCCTTTTGAAGGACACAGAAATTCTTTTTTTTTTTTTTTTTTTTTTTTTTTTTTTTCAGGAAGAGAGTTACTATTCTAGTGTGGAGCATAAAAACATCAGTGAAGGGTTACAGCAGTTAATTTTCTCTTTGCTATTGTTTCTCAAAGTTTGTGTAACTACTTAATCCCATTGGGTTAGATGAACTAGAGCTGAAATAGATGGAAATTATCTTGTTTCTTCAACATCATTTGGTCTGTGGGGATAAAACTTTTTGGCTTCAGTAGAAATATTGAGGTCAATTCTGTGTTAACCTGGATCCTGTGCAGTTGCACTGATGCTAACAAAACCAAGCAAGGTGCCTGCTGGGGAAGACAGTGATGTTGATGCTGGGTTATGCAATACTTGGGGAGGTTTTTCACTTGCCATAGTGCATACAGCTGGGAAGGCTATTCATTAACACTATTTCTTTCAGAATTCCTCTGAACTCAGGATGTCTCTTCTTTTTGGAGTGGTGAAAAAACAAGTGCGCTATTATTACAGTTGTTGACACTGTCTTTTATTGGCATGAATAGAGATTATTTGGACAGCAGCAGTAAATGATGTGCAGTAAATCCATCAGGCCAAATTGGCAGAGATTATTAACTAAAGAGACAAGAGAGTTTTTCATCTGAAAATAAATGTGCACAATGTGGTAGCTATTGTTGTTGTTTGCATGGGGAGAGCCTTTTCATGGTTTTGATCCCTGAACATGAGTGGGGGAGCATTTAATTGTGGGATGCCTTTTACAGAACACACATTTTAAAACAACAAACGTTTGTCCTGGTAAAACAAATGACAGTTTCTGTAATTATTTCTTCATGTGCCACTGAATGCTCAAATAAGGAACTCCTTCTTTTCTGCAGCAAAACACTCATCTAGTGAATATCCCAGCTCCTAGACTTCAGGTCATAATGTTCTTTAGTATAATGTGCAGTGTCCTATCATTTGTATATTAATTTATTGCTGGATTTTACTAATCTTTTATACAGGGGGGACCTTGCTGCGGCACTGGGACTCTACTTCCAGACATCTCCTATTAGGAAATGAAGGCACTTGATTAAACAGAAAGGAATCTGCCAGCAACCGGGTCTATTATTCATTTAACTGAAAGAGTTGCTGGTTTTCCCTCTTTTTCTAACTTCCTCTGGGTTTGGAACCTGCTTCAAAAAACTTGCAGTTCTGCCTATGACTTGAGAATATATTAATTATGTAATTTTTGGAACACTAAGGATAAAAATAAATTTTAATTTTTTTCTGCACTTAAAATAGACATAGAGGAATAGTTAAATTTTACTATTAATGAGGTCAAATGTTAATGATATACCATTACATCAGTGCAGCAACCTCACCTGGATCTTGTTCCAGCCACACTCTGGTTACTGACACTCCTACTGGAAATAAGGAATAATTATCTTTGTGGCTTAGTCATATCTCCAAGTATAGGAAATCACACCACAACAGAGATTTTATTGGAAAGACATTTATCTTTTGTCAATATTTAGGTGACCACATTTCTCATTTTGGTCAGTCATCTAGCCACTCTGGCAAAAGATGTAGACACAGAGCAGGTCCGCAGAGTCAATACAACAGCTGAGGAAAGAATCCTGAGGGAACAGAGCTGCTTCTGGTGTACAGAGCTGATCTTTCTGCCAACAGTTTTTCTGCAGGATATAGCAAATTGCCCTCAGGAGGTGATTCAAGGAAAAAGTTTGTTTAATTATGTTTACCACCCTTAGGTAAATGTATATATATTATTCATTAGTAAATGACCCAACTCTCATTATAACATACTAACCCTAAGATAAATGGTTACTCTGGATTCTTGATGTACTACCTCATTCAGTGACTGCTCTGTAAAGCCTCTTTTAATTTTCCCTTGTAACTCAACTTGATAGCAATTCATTCTAAGCAATTTTCTTCAATCCATTTTCTGTTCTAGGAAACAAGTTTGTATAATGGTGCTTTTGTTCTTTGTGTCATTCAGATACTTGAAAATGTCAATCTGCTAATGTTCATTTTTTTGTCATTAGATTCTTTTTTCTCTACCGTTTCTAATCACCAAAAATACTTCTTTCATGCAGCTCAACACCTATTTAAGTACTACCTCTTTTATTCCTTTGGAACAGAAGGAATGAGTGATTAGAAACACGTATTAATTATCCTTGCACAGATGAGAGGGTAAAACCAAACATAGGCTTTAGAATAGCAGATGGAATTATATTAGAACTTTTATCACTCATCCTTCCATTTTAAACTGCTGTCTAATACTACACTAAATAAAATTCAAGTCATTCAAGGTAAAGTTTTAGGTTCTTTCTTAATATGATACTTGCTTCTAAATTTTTATATTGTATTTAAAAAAAAAAAAAACATGTTAAGGACATTAATTTTTTATGGAGTTCAAAAAGCATCAAATCATCCTGTGATGTTGGCCATCTCCTAGTAGAAACTCACACAATTCACACAGATGTAGGTATACAACAAAAATAAAATATCCACTTACTTCTGAACCCAAGATTCCAATAATAATTGGCTTCCTTTCATCTCAACAAATAATAGAAGAGACAGAAAATTATTTCAAATCCAAAATTATATAAAAGTCATTTCCCAAGATTAAAAAGTTCTTTAGTTCCACAGTCATCAAGAATAAATCCTGGAAAAATAATGTGCAAAAAAACTGCTCAGTAAAATGCTGTTTCTCATTATCTTCCTCAGTAAAAACCCCAATAATTAAACCCACATCAAATAAATATAGTATGTAAGTCCCCACTGGTCATGAGCAGAAAATTTCAAAGAGTTGACTATATTTAGGATATCTGAGGCTGCAAAATGAGAATTATCAGTAGGCTCAGAATATTCTGATTTTCATTTCTCTTGGGAGTGCACTACAGGAGGGGTAACCTGTAGTTTCTCCTCCACTGACATGTGCCCAGCCTCCTATGCTGAGTATAAGATTTATCTTTTTCCCCCATTCAAGTCTAAGCCAAACTGATTGGAGAATGTAATTAATATGTCTTCAGATACGAAAGAAGCAGTTAAGCCCACCATTGTGCCTGATTCATTACTCCAGAACTATAATTTCCAGCTAGAAAATGAAAAGCATAACACCGAAACAAAAACGCACAAAGCAGGATCCTCACTTAGTATACTGAGTTCTCCCTGAAACAGAACTAAGGCACAGTACTATGAAGGTAAACTTACATCAATCAGCTTGATATCAATACATTTGCAAGGCCACAGAATCACAGAATCACTAGGTTGGAAGAGACCTTCAAGATCATCCTAGTCTTTTTGTTTTTTAATTTTAATTTATTTTGTCTTCCTTTTAGACAAAGGCAGTAAGTTTTATATCTCCAGAGCTACAGGGCTGCTGCTGGCAACACCAGGTGAGGCCTGAAGGTCTCTGGCACAAGGGATGCTCCTGGTTCCTGGCTCTGCACACCAGCTGACTGCTACCACACATCACCACACAGGACAGCTCAAAGACACATTGCCCTTAGTACAGCAAGATACTGCACCCAGCACCCATTTTCAGCCCCAGCTGACATACCAGGAATGTTGCTGCTGACAGGTGTTTCCATCCTCTCCCTCCTTACACGCCAGTTTCACATGTTGATTTAAGTGGTTCCTTCACAGTCTCATATAATCTGTGTTTCCAACTCTGTACAGAGTCTAAATATTTCAGTTTAGTAATCATATTTTTTTAGCATAGTCCCATTTTACTCATTTTGGAATATCTTGTAACTGATCTCTATTTTCTTTTAAGATGAGGCTGTTCATAAGCAAAAAAGACATCCCACTTATTACATCCTAGAGAGGAAAATTAACATATGCGAGGAGTTTCTGTTTAAAGATAAACAATTTAATTAATACTTATTAAGTGATAAGATACACCAAAGTAGCTGATATACCTTAGGCTGCCTGTCAAAGGTGGTCACTGTCAAAGACACATTACTTACCAAGATGGTCCTTTATGTTATGTAGTGCAGTAAATTCTCTCTTTTTATAAAGGGTTTTACTACACTTTGAAACCCTTCTTCCCTCTTTTTCTTTTATTTATTCTTTTTACTTTCCTCAGAGTAGTTATATCAAGTCATTTGTATATGAATTTCTGTTGTTTCATAGTCTTTCATCTAGAAAGGCAGAGCAAAACTTTTCAATATTTATTTCTTTATTCTGAGATCACGCCCTTCATTTTCTGATTTCCCTTCCCAGAAGTCTAAATCCTTGAATTACAGTGTTTTATCTGCACATTAATATAAGAAGAGGAATGTATTTGTAAAAGAAAATATGAGAGCATACAGAGTATAAAAATTGAAAGGGATAAAATGGTAATTTTTTTATTTTTAAATAGGAGGGCCATCCCACATATAGGAAAATTTTCATTTTCATTTTTCATTGAAATGAAAAAAATATTATTAGTACAAATATTTAATGAAAAAAAAAATCCTGTGCTGACTATTTAGAATGAAAATATCTAGAAAACCTATTGTTCATAGTGAATTATGTCCATTAATAATACCAGATGCTGTTGCTTCTGAAATCTAATGACCCCATAAGTTACCTGAATGAGTGTCCCATTTAGTTTGATCTAATTGCTACCTCCCGTCCTAGGACGTTCCTTTAAGTTCTTTGGAGGAATGTCACAATATTAACCTGCACTAATCAAGTTTCCAAAATTAGAAATCCTTTAGAAGTGAGGTTAAAAGAAACAAACCATCACAGAATATATTTGTCACAGTATTTTTCAGTCCATGTGTAAGGAATTTACCAGTTACCACTTGTTTTCCAGTTCATACAAATTCATCAGAAAAAAAACAACGTCTATACCAATCCTTAGAATAAAATATTTCAGAAGTTCTTCAGAAATATTTCCAAAAAACACAGCAAATGTTTCATGAGTTCCTATGTGTTCATCATCCATTAAGGTTTTGGGGACTCAAATACTTGAGAGGACTTTTTAGTATTGAAAATAATACAACAAAAAACAATTGCACCTGGTATTTCGAGTAAGTGCTAGCAGGATAAAAGTCAAATCTGGCATTTCAATAGCTGGTAGTAGGATGAATTGGAGCTGTTATAATACATAATGTCCAAAAAGCTTCAGGATGTTAAAAGAATGAGATCAGGAGTAGGCAAAGGCAAATTAAATTCCTCAGCCAATAGAGAATTCAGCCTGAAGAGGTTCTCTTTAGCTTCTTCCAATACTTTAAAAAGTGGTTATTGTGGGGGTTTTCTGGCTCATTTTTTTTTCTTTGTAAATAAAAATCATTATGGTTCATATTTTCTCCATAAGGAGAACTCTGTCTCAATCACCTTTTAGTATAATTTTACATTTCAAAATAAGGAAATGAGATAATGAGAAAAAAGACTATTAATAGTTTTATGGGGTTGAAAATCCTGACTAATTTACAAAGCAATTTATTCTTTTCTGTTATTATTTTCAGATTATCTGAAAACAATAATTTCCCAAAATTTATCATTTATCATTTATCAAAATTATCATTTTCACTGTAGAGGTTTTTTTTAAATTCTTATTCCCTAGTACATTTTCTATTGGTTAGAATATCTACTTTCCCTTTCTGTGAACTGATAGGAATCCATGAACTGAAATTTTTAAAAGGACCTTTTAGCTTTTTAAACAACTTTATTGCATTTTTATGTTTTCTTCTGTCCAAGGTTTCTAAGTAAAACAACTTACTTCCTATGCACTTTTAAGTGACCCAATTGAAATTCGGTGGGGTTAATGTGCAGACTTTTAAAGTGAGACAAGTCAGTGAGTGGGCTCAGAAAGAGCATATTAGTTAAAAAAGGGAGAAACTTATTCCTTAAGTAGCTCTTTCAAATGAGAAGGAAAAAAGTCCTTGCAATTTTTATAATTTTTTTTTTCCAAAAATGTCTGATCTTAGTAATCTTTAAGGATTTTCAAGTCACCCATGAATAAAACAATACTGGAAAGAATTTGAGGTAATTTTTAATAATAGGTAACTTGATTGCATTATGTATTTGAGGAAGATTTAATAGATAAGAGAATGAAAATTCATGTAAACCTTAATGATGCAGAGAAAGTGCCATGTCAGCTGGAAATCAACTGATTATTATTGTATGCTAGGAGTAACTAATTGATACTGTATATTTTTTTATTCAGTAAATTATATATTCATCCTGGTATAAATCCAAATTTACTTCTCAAACCAGGAGCACTTAATTAAAATTTTATGGTAACTGATTTCTGTGTTATATGCATTTTCTGTGTTGAAAGCTCTGAGATGCTTCGGGAAGATGATGGATGCAGTGGAATACCTTATGCCATGGATCAAAACAGCACACTCCTGCAGTTTGTCTTGAAGGACAAACTCATTTTAATCCTTCACTATGAGCTAGACCACTGGGAATGACAGACAAAAACCTCTCAATGATCACTTTTATTTGACAGCTCTTTTATTTGTGTACTCCAAAGATTCTAGGTGTGGACCAAGATCCAACTGCAGGAGCAGCTGTTCATCAAAACCAGAAATACTCTGATATTCCTCTTAATCAATTTCTCATGTAGGTGGAAGGTGAGACACAATGCATAGAGCAGACTTGGGGCAATCACAAGGGGCAGTGAACTCGACGTGTCAGTTAAATAGCTAATGTGTTATTTTCACTTTACATAGAGAAACAGAACAATGCTTGAGCAACAGTAATCTGACGAACAAGGTGCTTTTTTTCTCCTCACATGGGAGGTATAGCCTAGGAGAGGTGTGAAAATATCCTAGAAACTTTAAAAGCGAACAACTAGAATTTTAAAAAGTTCTAGTTCTTCAGTGAAAGGCAATAAATACCTAACTAGAGGAGAACAGATCATTCAGATGTCTTGAATAAGAATACAAGTTTCTTACATTTAAAGTAATCAGTTTTTTTTCTACAAATTCTGAATAAGTATGAGCAGCACAAAATTTTATTTATGGAAGGCAAGGGAAAAGGAGGTTGCTAAAAATCAAAATTGCCTAGATAGTTTTAGCTGGACATGTGAGTACTTCTCTAGGGAGACTACTGTAGAATTCATATGTGATTTACATGGGAGGACCTACACTGTATGGGAAAGTGCCAAATTGTCTGCAGTCTTGACTCACAAATAATGAATGAGAGATTTGGTCGAAATAAGGAGAGATTTGGTCGAAAAAATTCAGACCTCAGGGATGAATTTGAGTTGATGGTGAAGTTACAAGATGGGAGTGGCACATGTGTGATTCATGCTCCTAGAGGCAATAATTGAGATGGGCAGTGGATGAGAAATAAATTTAAGACAAAAAGATCCAGCACAAAACTGAGTGAGAGCCCACAAAACAGCTAGAGGAGCAACTGCTGTAATACATCCTGAAGGAATGGTTGCATATAGGAAGAAAAACAGCAGAAGGCCAAGGAAGTAAGGATGAAGTCACTGCAGGCTGAAGAGAATACAGAATTCTTGCACATGCCAGGCATTTTGAACAATTCAAGAGCAAGCTCTATTATAAACATGGCTACAACTAACATGGAGAAGTTCATCTGGCAGTGTGGTGAATGTTAAGTCTGCATTAACAGATGTGAACCAGGAGAAGTCAGCATGAGAATTTCAACAGAGATATTTTGTACCCTGAGCTAGGAAGCCCTGAAATCAAGAGCTACCAATGGAGAAGGCAAGGGAAGCAAAAAGATGAAGAGAAGTAAACATAAGGAAAATCACAAGGAAAGGCAGAGAGCTCCTGAGGAGTCATCGGGACTGGTGATGGGTGCCTGGCATTGGGAGGACTCTGGAGATCATGCAGAAACAGAACAAGCAACAGCTGGGAGCAGAGGACTGAATTGGTACCAGTTCCCTTTCCCCAGCCCAACTATTCCAGCTTCAGTAGGGATCCTATCTTAATCTTCCATGTGTACAGTATTAAATGAAGCTTTCCAAGTGGAAGAAGAAAAAAAACCCAAAAAACCAAAGGAGAAAGGCAAAATAATAGGGCTAAATAGGGATAAGAAAGCCTGTGGTTTTGCCAGTTTTCAAATTAAGGAGATTAGAATAAGAAGCAGCAATTACAAGCCAAATGGCCTAATAGCATCTATAATATCATTCATATAGAAAGAGAGCTTAACAACAAATGACTGCAGTTAGAGTTAGATATTAAAACTTGTAGCATTTCTATGGTTTTCCTTTCTGTGTGCATAAAGGTAATTTTCTTTCTTTTATTTATTTTGTTCAGGGCGTTCTCTAAATTGGCTGCTGCTGTTGCAATTTGCTCCTTCAGACACAGATACGTAGATGCATTGATCCATGGCCAGATCTATGGATCCAGCGCATCCATGATAGAATTCCCTTCCCACTGTTACTGCTGGAGGGAGAATGGCCATGATGGAGGGAAATGCTTCTAAAAAAAGCAGTCATCACCTCTTCAGCCTGTGCTCAGATTTACTGTGTTCAGGCAGTCAGACTTACACTAATGCTGTCTCTCTCAACTGTGCAGACCTCTGGCAGTCTTGAGTCTGTTTAAATTTATTTTCACATTAGTTTTATCAGACACCATGCTTTATCATGCTTATTTCAGTTATATGCTTTTGCTTAATGTCGTGTTTTTTTATTTGTAAAGTCTAAGATAAATTTATTTAAAATCGCCACATATGTATACATACACAGGGAAATACTCAAAAAAATTTGTCTTGCTGAATTAATTAAATATTTCTTTGAGTTTCTTTCTTAATAGTTTGCTAACAGACAATTGGAAAGCTACATACAATTTTATCTTTTTTTTATCTTGACAAAAGCGTAGCCAAGTCTTATAGCTGCTTTTCAATCTCATCTTCTCCAAAGGACTTTGATATTGAGGGGTGAAAGTGTCACTTATGAATTTATCCTCTCCTCCAAAAAAAACTGTTTCCTCTTTTTTTGTGTGGTTTTTTCCATTTCTCAGGCACTAAAATACATAATTTACAATAAAGAAATGTCAATTTAGTTCAAATACAAGTGTTTTCACCTGAGATCTTATTTCCTGACCATTGAGGATTTGCAGTACATTGCTGATGAGATGAGACCTGAAACACTGTTTTTAATTCCCATTACAGAGTTACATGGATTTAAAAGAAGAGTGACCACATCATAAGTGGAATCTTCTTAAATGAGTTGAATGCCCTTGTGAAGTATCAAATTCCCTCTGCTATGTCATAGCTACCTTATCTCACCTATATCAGAGCATGATACAAGTGAAATAAAATGAATAAGCTCACGTTGCATAACATCCTTCAGAGATACCTTTGTAGTGCCCATTTCATACTCAGGTCTCCAGTAAGACTGATTAAGAAAATTTAAGGGCCTAGCTTCTTCTGGTTAATAGATATTCTAAAAATAGGGGAAAAGTGAAGTAACCCTCAAAATCAATATATCATTTAAATTGCCATGATGTGAAAATACCAAATGCCCAAACATAGGCATGAAGTTTATAATGTGTTGGAAATTTGCATCCTGGCACAATGAATAATGGCAGACAGATATTTAAAAGCCAAAATGACAAACCCTTCTCTGGCAATTTGCCCTGTACCCAACCAACACCAGTCGCCTCATACCCTTCTACAGGAAATCAAATACTCTGGGACTTGTTCTGTGGCTATATTGGAATTCCTTTATGGGCTAAGACTTCTGATATCAGTTATATATTTGTAGTTCTTGTTTATAGGGCATTTTATGAAGCCATAAAATAGCCTGTGGGTACTCTGGCAGGGTTGAAAAATTTCACTGTGACGGCTAATGTGCTGCAGTGTGATCCACAATTCAGTTCTGGAACAGGCTTAAAATGAGAAGGAAAAAAAGTCTCTGTAACTTAGTAGAAAGTTTCCTAAGATTAGAGTTTTATGAGACTAGAAATTTAAATGATACATATTCTAACTGCTATTTAAGTTTCCAAGCCATTCATCAAAGATGATATTTAGAATGTCCACAAGCCATCATTTAAAATTGTTATTTAGAGAAATTATCTTATTTACATTACTTTTCAAGTAATTTGTTAATCTTTTCTCCAAAAATCTTCTCCACCAGGCAGAAGTAGTATTTATTGGAAATGAAAATTCCATACTTTCAAGAAACAAGAGTTGTGATTTTATTGACAAAATAAATGCCTGCTAGTGGGGCAGTACTGTGCTAGAGTGGGACTGACTTCAAGGATGGCATTAATCTGGTGCTCAATGACATAAAAAGACATAAGCCAGAAATACAAGGATGGCTAATTGATTTTCTGTGCTTTTAAGAGGAACCTCTCAAAGAAAACGGCCTGCCACTTGCAGGAATAGATTTTCTTTATAGTTACCCTGACCCTTTAGCAGTAAATCCATGAGGACAGAACTGCAACAAATTAATTTTCAGGATCTTCAAAAAGTGGCAGTTGCATGTATGAAATGCAGGGGAGATCATTATTACAAATTCCACAAATTAGGTCTTCAATCTCTTTTCAACCCTGTTCAGCATGAGAGGAGGATTGGATACAGAGCAACAGCACCTGGCTGGTGTGTCTGTGACTGGAACACAGCGAGGCTCCATGTGACACTGAGGTTCAATTACAGCTTGGGAACCATACTAAAAAATTTGAAAGGTAGGAGAAGGTAATACACACACTCTCAAGGGTTGCAGCTAAGAAGAGGAATTTAACTGAATCAGCTGGACAGTGCTGTGGTAACAGAAGGCTCACTGAATTCTCCTTTGAAACAGACTGCATGTTTGCAGTTGATGCAGGAAGGGAACTTATAAAATTTATTTGTGAGACACCAGGAACTCGGATTTGCAGTTAAGACATAGGATATGATCTTCCTCCACCACCATCACCTTCTCTTCATTTTATTAATAAAAAGCCTGAATCCCAGCCTCCATCAGGACTAAAGAGATGAGTCAGAGTACCCTGGATGCTCCCACATGGTTACAAATACCAGCCAATCACAGAGAAAAAAACACCCTAGAAAATCCCAAGCTTTCCACATTTAGCTCGATTACAGATCCATGATTACAGAAATAGAACCACAGAATTACAAAATCACATTTGGATTGGAAGGGAACTTAAAGGTCATCTAGTTCCAACTACCTCATCATGGACAGTTCCATGTTCACCAGACCAGGTTGCTTCAAGCCCCATCCAGCCTGCCCTTGAACATTTCTAGGGATGGAGCATGTACAACTTCTCTGGGCAACCTGTTCCAGTGCCTCACCACCCTCACAATAAGGAATTTCTACCTAATATATAACTTAAAACCATGTTCTTTCAGTTTAAAGCTATTCTTTGTGTCCTATCACTGTCTGTCCAGATAAAAAGTCTCTCTCCAGCTCTTGTAAGCCCCTGGCCACTACAAGGGCTCCCCAGAGACTTTTCTTCTCTATGTCTTCTCTATGAACAGCCCAACTCTCTCATCCTGTGTTCATTGGAGAGCTGCTCAAGCCCTCTGATCATCTTCATGGCCTTACCCTGCACTCATTTCAGCAGCACAGTGGCATGTGAAAAGGCAGAAGCTGTTGTTTTGTATAGAGTGGCCCAGAATAAGGCTTTGACGTATGCATACATTCTTTTCACTCACCTGCAGGTGACAATTTAATGACAGTACCACTGAGAGGACTTCCAGACAGCCAAACCACACAACTTTCTGTCTGTTTAACATCTCTGAGTGGGTTCCTCACCTGCAAAGCCATCAGGAGTCTTGCTGCAGATAGAGGCAGAGGTTTCTGCACAGTGGTGACACCAAAAGGCATCACTAAGGACTGAACCTGCAGTTTCCCTTAGCAGGAAATGTATGCATTTGTTACTGTGCAACTCACCTGTGAAAGCCACACAGTAGAGATAAAAGGGATATGGTAGTATTAAAAAGAATGGCTTTCCATTCATTCCAATGCCAGGATGAGGATATTTTTGGATTGTTATTGTTCATGTAAATAATTGAGCCATCTATTATTTCCTTGTTAATGGTTAAGTCACATCACATTAAGTACACCTGCAGTTACCACCAGCCAGTTACAGGCACAGCATGCCAGAAAGTCTAGGCCCAGGAGATGTGCATAGTAATCCAAATTTCACAGTTAACACCAGTGATTTATGGGCTAATTCTTTCATGAGGTGGTAGACAAAGAAATCTCCATTGTCCTTAGGCACTTCACAGGACAGATGTGCTGAGATGGTGCTGTTGATGAAGGCTTTCACACCAGGTGGGGCAGTGTAGAGGTGTAATTTTCCTACATTGTTACTTTCAAATGATGTAAATCAGAAGAAACTCACATCAAGAAAGACAGATATGGTTATGTCCTTGGTGTATGGAAGATTCAGACCATGTCCAGCAATGATGCTGGTCTGAAATTACCTGTCAGTTTGAGTTATCAATAACCTGCAAATCAGTAAGCCATTTAAAAATTTCATTGCACTGCAGAGAAAATAAGCTAGATATAAAAACTCCAATTGTTTGGCTCCAGTTTGAAAATAAATAGGCAGAAAAAATAAAACTGAGAAAGCTACTTAAATTCAGTTTATAGAAAACATGCATAAGCAATGAAAATTTAAGTGAGGTCTTAAACAGCCTTTGCTGTTTTCTTCTCCCTTCATTACAGAGGAAGGAACTAACTCAGAAGTGAAATGTATTTAATGTAGCCATATACTCTCTAAGGACAAGAAGTGCAATGCTCTAAAAAAGGCCCATATGAAGACTGAAAATCCTTTGGAAAAGCAGGTGAAATTTTTATAAAAATGTTATTAAGCTTTGTTGCTAAAAGAAAAAATGCAAACACTTCAGTGTCTTATGAAATGATCTTAAAATCAAATAAATTACTTGTCATGTCCATATTTTCTTGCTGTTTCTTTTGACATATTTCATTTTTAAATACTAGTTTCTGTGTGTAGTGGGGGTTTTGAAGACTCAAGCAACTAGCACTCCAATTTATAAAAATAGAGATTCAGGATTTTGAGTGATAAGTAAACTTTCTTTCATTAAAATATATTATGCTCCCTTATATTTTCTTTATTTTTATTCCTTTTCTTCAGGCATGAGCTCTTGCTAAGAAAATATTTGATCAGGATAACAATAACTTAATTTTAGACTTCACAGCTTAAAAAAATAATAAAATGAGGAACTTAATACATTCATCTAATTCATATCACATAATACCCTCCCTTGAAGAACTGCTTTTATGTAGATTTCTGCCAACTTCACCATTGAAAACCTACTTTTAAATTCCCGTCAGGTGCTTTCTGCTTGAAGGGCTCCAGTGTGTGGGTGGCTGTTTTTTCTTGTATGTGCCATGATGAGTCTCCTCCTCAGAGAACTGGGGGAGGAGGGAGGAGGGAGTGTTTTTCCCTTTTTTGTTTCACAGCACATTTGTAAAATGAGAGACAAAATGTCCTACCTCCTGAAAAAACCATCCTGGAAAATTTTAATGTTCCAGGAAAAAACCCTATCAAACTAGTTTATGTGCTGGCAATTAATATCATACTACTAATCTGCTATTAATGTCTTGGTAATTTGGATTATTGTGTAAAAATCTGTAATCTGGATCTGTTTATGTTTCCTTCTTCTAGAAGGTAATTTCATTTTATCTACCTGGAAATCACGAGGCAATTTTCCCTGTCTTTGGGTCAAATGGGATGGAAAAGATTTTAAAGAACCTATTGACAAACTTGACATTTATAAAACCATTTCACACACAGTTTTCTAAGTAACACATGTTGCCTTTTTATTTGCTTTATTTTGTCTTCCAAACAGATTATATGTCCTGATAGCATGCTGTGTGAATTCCACTTGGCAGAAATTTCTGTAATAACTTACCCTTTAAGGGGAGACATTTTTCTCTATAATTGAGTGTGCAATGGAAAATATGCAACTGGAAATTTATTAAATACTTCCCTTGCAAGCCAAGGGACATCCCAGCCCCAGTTCAAGTTCATGAGCAGTTTGCACACTGAGGCTCTGAGTGGGGAGTCAGGTCAGGGTATCCCAGCAGCAACAAGGGTGTGGGTTCAGGAGCAGCCCAGTGCTCCCTTTGCGCTGAATAAGGTTACAAAGTGGCTCAGTCTGCCACTGCTCCTAGCCAGGTCATTTTGCTTTATTTGATCAGTCATTAGTCAAAGAGCCCAACACTTTTAATTCGTGTCATGCATAATACTTGCTGCAAGAATTAAGCTTGTTGCATGATGGGGAGCATAAACTATGCTGCCATCCCCTTAATGACATTTTCTTCTGGTTTTCTCAATAGTAGAGAAAGCTCTGTGATATGTACTCATATTGCAGTAAATGCATAACATTATTATTATTCCCTGTGCAGTTACGTCTTAAGTTTCAAGCTAACAAGTTAATTGTGTAGAAGGAAAATGAGTCTCAAAAAAGGTCAAACTTAAGAAGGTGAAAATCACATATTTTTTCAGTTCTCCTGGTTCAGAAACTGAAGCCATGTTAATCATTCTGTGTTAACTGTGCTCCTACCTTTACCTCTGCTGATTCTGAACAGTGGGTACTTGCTTATCAAAAGAGATGCTGTTGAGAATTGCCTGGGTGTGAAGAGCTGTCAGCACAGCAGAGGGTAAACGCACAATTCCCTTCTGCTCATCAATGACTCAGAGGTGGATTTTGGGTCATAATTTTTAAAAAAAGGGAGTCTTGAGTGTCACCATAGGTAATCTACTGCTGCTATCAAAGGAAAGCCATCTATGTCGGTCAGCGTAACTAAGTCTTCTTCCCCACTGCATTTCACCCCATTGCTCTTTTTGTCTGACTGGTTCTTTCTCCAGCAACCTCCCAGCTAGAGGGCTGGGCACTGCCTGCAGCTCCTTCTTTATCCCCCTCTTCAACAGTCTGAGCTCCCTCCTAGTTTTACCAAGCACCATGTACTCTCACCCAGGCCTTATTTATATTTTATTGTATGATTTGGTATTTGTTTTGTGGTGTGCTTTTGAATGCCTTTCATGTTCATGAAAACAACGAGAAACAGTCCTTCCTCATTGTCTCTGTTCCCTAATCACCACTGAAAAGATGCTGAAAATCTCATGGGTTAGCTACAAGAAGCTGGGCCAGCAATGTGTGCACTTTCTTATAGCTGGTTTGAGAGCTGGGGACATTCTCCTCCTAATTAAGGAACATAAACTCTGCTACCTTAATTACAGCAAGATGCAAACTATAAAGACGTAAGCGCTTACATACTGATATAGTTGTGTACACCTGAGGGAATGCATTTATGTCATTGGATAGAGAAGGGAAAAAAATCATACCCTCTGACAAAATGTGCTGGTGCATAATCCTTCTATAAATGAAGCCTCAGGCTCATTCTTCCCAAACAGCTGCCTCTGTCTCTCTCTGCTTGATACAAACTGCAGCCGAGGATTGGGCTCCCCTAGATACCACCTGCAAAGCATGAGAGTGCTGGTGGATGCATATACAGGCCCAGGTGACCTGAGGATGGTGATTCCTAGGTTAAGCCAAGAGGAAAACATGGAGACTTTTGAGCTTTGCTGTTCCCCAGTGCTAGGGAGGGGGGCTAATAACGTAGGGAAAACAAGACAGCTTTTAGCAATTCTGTCTTGAAGTGAGCCTAAGGGACTCACTGGAGCAGATAAAATTTTAGGTGCTTCATCCTGCTGTATGGAGGCTGCATTTAGGGATGTTGCAGGAGCTCAGGTTCAGCCATGGAATCCTATGCTCCTTCAGTGTGAGTCACCAGGCCCACAGGGGAGCACGCATTCCATACACCCCCTTTCACTGCAGGACAGAAGCTGCCTAGCACGGGCACAACCAGACTCAGGTACCTGTACCTCAGGTACAGACTCTGTACCTGGCCCCAGCTTAAAGCAGGGAAACCCCCCCATCCCATGCAGAGGATACGTGCAAGGACAATTTTCCCTGGAGTTAATGCCATGAAAGTATGCTTGAGGAAATCAAGTGCTTCTTTGCACAGTTGCCAAGGGGGCCAGAGCAACATCTTGGGGTGCTGGGGTACACTGACAGCTTTGGTGCTCTCCTGCACTACAGTTTAACATAAAAGCAAATGGCAGCTACTGGTTTTGTGTCTCTCCAGGCACAGAAAGCTGCATGGGACAGACCAAGCTGACCACCAAGGGAACTCCATTCCCTCTGGTAGCCACAGCTGGGCTGCCTGGGACAGCTCAAGGGATGCACAAGGGACAGTATCTCATCAGGGTCTGCCCCCACACAACTGCTGTGCTCCACATAGGCCAGCACATATCAAACAAGGACAAGAAGAGCTCCATTCCTTTCTGGTAGCTGAGGGAGGACTTGATCAAATCCAGATATGTTCAGCACATCAGAGGATTGCACCCATGGGATGCTCAAGGTCTCAAACCTGATTTTAACTGATGTTTGCCTCTGTTTGTGGCACCATCACTCTGGGAAGGATATTTCATTTGTTATTTCATTTGGTTACATTTTACCAGCCGTTACATCGCAATATTGTTGCTGCAATAGCATGGTGCTGTACTTCAGTATGGTTTGAGATGTGTCTGAGAAGTGGGTTATTGGGTTAATTGTATTTTAGAAGTGTTTTCTTTAGCTACTTTCAATTGATGATACAATCTTTTTCTTACCAAAAAAAATTATTCTTCCCTCTTCCTCTCTCATTTTCTGAATAGCCTGTTCAGAGAAAGTGCATGTAGAGCTCTCATGTACCTCGCCAGAGCCTTATCCCAAAGTAGGGATTATCAGTGTTTTGGGATTAATGATAACAGTGAGAAATCCTCTAAGCACCAACCTTTATAAAACAAATCTGGCATATTGTAAGAGGTATTCTAGCCAAGGCTTTTGGGGTAGAAGAATTAATGATGTCTCACTGTGAAAAAATCAAAATGGCCACTCTTAATGCAGCAGGACTCTGAAGGCAAAGGAGGGCAGCAACAGCAGAATCTGGCACACAGAGATATATGCACAGAGTGGGCTCTTTGGGGTTTCTCAAACTGAATTTTGGGAACTTTAATCTACCTTCTTTGTTATTGCTGTTCAGGAGGATCTAGATGGTATTCATGATAAAGCAAAGTTTCACATGGAGACATAATGTAGAGCAATAAATGTGTTTCTCACCAGGGCTATTAGACCCTTTTTGAATGTAGAAGCACCTTTAAAATACATATTCCCTATTGTTATGAAATCATCTAGTTCAGTATATTACTCACATAACTGGTTTTGAACATACACTCACAATGAATCTCCAAAGAGATGTTTATTTGAACATGTGGTTTCCTAGCTCAATGCTATTTCTGGAAATATGCTTAGCACATTTAATATTTATCTCAGTAAAAAAATCTTCTATATTTCAAGGCAATTCACAGATATTGTATGCAACTGTAGTTCTCATTTTAAAGAAATATTTCACCTGATGCTTCAAATATTAAGAATTATGCTAATAGCCAGGCATGAAAATGAAACTTGTTACAGGGACTGGGCAGGTCAGCTTAAGCATGCCAACGACAGGAATTCATTTTCTCCTCTGAGAGCTCTAGACCTGACCATCATCCAACACTGGAGACTCATTGGTGGATGTTAGATATGATTAGACACAGCAGATTCGATATTACTGTGTGAGTAAGAGAGCTGCGGCACCAGCCAAAGGTTAATAGTTCCTCAATTTGATCCTGCCTACAAAAGCATAATTAAAATAGAAACCTGCCATAAGTCTTGCTAGAGGAGTTTCCCAGGTGAGCTGAGTTATTGGCTTCATCTGCACATTTGCATCATTTCTCCATCTTTCCCAATTTATGGCAGAGTAGAGCCAGGCCTGGATTTTCATTGTCGGTTGCCTATAGCTGTTCTCTATAGGGGCACAGAGAGCAGAAGTATCAACCATCTCTATATTTTACAAAGTTCAGATCAAACAAATTCCCTTGTTCTTGGGATATTCCCAGCCTGAGAAAGAAGCAGATAAGGCATAGTCCAGGCTTCAGATCTTCTTTTTTGCCTTGAATGCAAGTGGGGTTTATATAAACCAGATTTATTTTATGTATGTATATCTATATCTATACATCTATCTACACCTACATAGATAGATGCATATATATATAAATATATATATATATGCACATTTGTGTGTCTGGCTATCTATCTATCTATCTATCTATCTATCTATCTATCTATCTCCATCCATGTTTCTCCTCCTGAGTTCCCCTCTCCCCCTGCAGTATAAAAGCAGAGAGCAGGGGATCTGCTAAATAACTGTTCCTGATCTGAAATGAGTGTTGAAACACCATGTTTCAAATTAAAAAACAAATAAGATTTTATTTCTCCCTGGAAGAGACAGAATATCTACCCTGATATGAAACATATATCAAGGTACGAATTGCATGCAGACCACCTGGACTGGTAATAAAATAATTCCTGCAAAGTCCTGGAAAGTCCCATTTATATAGTTGTTACTTCAGTCCTAAGTGATTTCATTGCTATGATGATCCTTAACTAAGCCATGCTCTGGATATCTGCCATTTCCCGATTCGTTCCCCTTTTCTATAGTAAGAAATCTTTGGAGTAAATTTTATTGAGCAGCCATTTAGATTAAAAACAAGTTAGGACTAAATGTTTGTGTATGGCCAGAACTTACACTTGTAGATGCCATAAATAAGTCTGCCTCTAGTGTGTATAAATGTAAATGTATAAAACGTGTTTATGTATATCTTGAGATGAAAAATTCTAAAAATACTGTAAGAGTGAAAGAGGAAAAGAAGTTGTTACCTAGGAATCACAAGATTTCATGTTCTCTCAGAGTGAATGTGTTGTTTGTGCAGTGTTTAAGGCTAACAGAGTACAAATCTGCAGTATATTTAGCATTACAACAAATGAGATTTATGTGTATAAATCAGTGCTCTTTAAATGCTGCCTAAATTCTAACAGGTCTCACACATCCTTTCCCTGAATCATCTCAAAACACATTCAAAAAGCTGGTATACTCTAATTAGCTAGAATTGACCACTGGAAGATATTTCAATTTTGGTTGGAGTGTCTCAAGCCAAAAATATCAGAGGATGGGATCATTTATATTAGCTGGAGTATAGACTAAATTTTATTTAAAAGGTCTTTTACACAGCAATAGACTGAACATTTCATTATCTGGAACGTCATGCTGAACCTAGGCAGATTTCCCGAAACATTATCTTAATGCTTGCACAAATGTAATTACTACTAAATCAATATTTTGTATTCAAGCCTAATTACAGTACATGAATTAGAATACTCCTAAAGAGATGTGTAGTTGGCTGCTTAGTAGACTTTAGCTGGCTGACATTTAAACTGAAAGTATCTCAGCTTTGGCTGCCCCACTGTGAGTACACAGCGTTAGAATCAAATTTTGCTGGCTTTGACAATTGTCACATGCGTAGTGCGTCTGCAAAGAGCTACCAGTCTTGCAAAGCCAAAAGAGGTTCTCAAGGAAAACACGACACCTCTTTTTCAGATGACATTCACACTTCTGAAAGGCAGAGTTTTTTCCACAATATTGCAGAGGAGGATTTAGAACAGCACTTTTATTAAGGGCTGCGATGACATCAGTCAAATGAACTAAGGTGTTTTAAGGACTCCTTGCTTTGACACACTCCCCAGTTTGAGTTATTTGTTCTTCTCAGTGGTCAGTATAGTGTCCCAATTCTGGGAACTCATATCTGAATTATCAGAGAGGAAAATGCAAATTGGAAAGGCCAGGTAGGGGCTCATGTAACTTCCCAGTAGTTTGTCATCAAAGGGCTACAGGTTCAGTGCTGCACAGAAAAATATATTGCCTTAAGAACCACACCCAAATTATTCTCTTTTACGGCTTCTGACACAACAGCCAGCAGATGTGTCACCTTCCCATCCCAAGTCCTGAAGAGTGAGTAAAAAATGTTTATTTTCTGGACTAGGAATCAGACTTTATCATAGCTAGAAATTCCACTGTGCACTATTTCCCCACTGTTTATCAGCAATCTGCTCAGTATGCACAGCTCCTGCAGAGTCCTTCTCCTGATATAAAATATTCCTCTCAGAGTTTACTCTGACGGTGTGCAATGAACATTCATACAAAGTAATTACAGCTGCAATTTGTGCACTCACTTGTCTTTTCCACAGAACCCAAGTGTATAAGGCCTACTAAAGGTGCTGTCTCCAAATGGCAGAAAGGGAACATGGAAGTTTCCGGTGAACCTATGCAACCTTGCTGTCTTCAGCAGACTTTTAGTGAAATGATATTGAAAGAGATAGAGAAATGGAAGACACTGAGGTTTCTTTGCTTTTCTTTGCTCTTTTTTGCTTTTCTCTGCTTTTCTTTGCATCCATGTAAAAATATGGAAAAATATGAGGTATCCCATATGTATTACATTTGTTCACTGGAGTTTCATCATCTGAAGAGGACATAAGAAGATCTAAGAAATGAGGTTCTTTTTATTACTATCAATCAAGAATGGAGAAATGACATCATCTGTGTAAAAATCTGACACTGTTTTGAAAACGATGATGACAAACCAATGTATATTGTATACAGTACACAATAGAAGTGCAAGACTGACCTTGAAAATGACTTGGTTCTCTCCAGTGAAAGACTAAATGAAAGACTGAGGCATCTCAAGTGAAGAGTTTAAGAGGCAATTGAGTCATGATCCATTTGTTCCATATGAAAGGAACATATCTCACTTTAGCAGACCTTTCAATCTAACCAATTTGGGCTATCCAAGAGGCACTTGAGTGCTTGAATAAGGATTAGGTTGCATTTTTTAAGATTATGTTTTTGAAATGAAATCAACAAACTGCCAGAATAGATTACAAAGGAATGTGATCAATTTCTGCTGAGTTGGCCCAATATGGAAACCTCCAAAGATGGTTTCCTGGCATGCAGGTCAAGAGTAAGTAATCAAAAGTTCCTTTTGACTTGAGATCTATGATCTACCAGCCTTCTGGACTGAGAGATATATCTTTTTAGTACAAGTATAGGGGACAGTTTCTTTCTGGTTTTGGACTCCAAAATCAATGCCAAATCTAACGTCTCTTTAAAAATGTATCTCATGAGGTACAAGGGGAAATGTGGATGAAACATTGTATATCTCAACATGCACTTCTATTTACTTGTATTTTTGTTTGGGGGGTGGGTGGGTGGATTTTGGTTTGGTGTTCTTTTTCTTTTTCTTTTTCTTTTTCTTTTTCTTTTTCTTTTTCTTTCTTTCTGACTTAGGAATGGTAGGCTCATTCCCGTTTGGTTGGGTGAGTAAACGCTCTCACATTAGAGCTTTTTCTACTTTTTCTCACTCTTGACTAATTCATAGTCCACTGTAGCAGAAACTGAAAATAAATATTAATTTGTTAAATGTCAGAAATTTGACATTCAGTGGTCTATTTCTATACTTTTCTGACTTGGTTATGAATCACAAAATGAAACACATGCACTAGGTATAACTTTTGCCAAAGTATTTGAGATCATTTTATGCCTCTCATTAAACATGCCCTCAGGACAAAGATGATTATTAAATCTAAAATATCTGGTTTATTCCTCTAGAAAAAACTAGTGCATCCTCTTGTAGAGTACTACAGGATTTCAGGTCTTCATTTTTTACTTAATGGACTAGAAGCACTACTAGCAATTTTTTTTATTTTTAGAGACCAACCCATATCCTAAACTCTATTGGTTTGTTTAAAATCTAGTCCAGCCTGCACCATAAAGCAAAACGAAATTCCAGAGTTGTTACGTAAAAAAACATTGTTAAAACCTATTCAGTGCACATCCAGAGTAGCCTGAAGCATTGTTTCTTCAAAAAAGCACTGATTCTGCTCATTCTGCAGTGAATAGCAGAACAGATTGGCAGCAAGAGCCTCTGGGCCCGCCCTGCAGAGTTTTCAAAATCATGTCTTTCTTGGCAATAGTATAATGAGACATCTAAGCTTCTCTTTGCCAGCTTAATATTTTTGGCAGGAACAACCACATTTAGCATAAAATACCAGTAATCAAGGTTGAGCAGCTTGGGTTTTTACACATTTCCCCTCTTCCTATTAAAAAAATAAATCAGAAGCTGATGATCAGAGACCTTAAAAATTTCTGCAATGCCAGCTCACATGTCTTGGCACAGGGCATTTAAGATAATTTCCCTTAGACCTTCCTATTCTGCAAGTTTTATACTTCACCACATCAAGAGCATTGACTTTGGAGAGAATAAGAAAACCAGACTGTAACTGCCTACCAAGGTTATCCTCATGGACATCAGTACTAAGGCAGAGGTTACTCACACCCCATTTGTAACTTATCCAGTCAACTCAAGGTAATTTGAAAGAACTTATCAAGAAAATCTCTCAGCTAGATCTGTGAAAGGTGTCTAGATCTAAGATAAAATGCTTCAGCACCTTCCAGCACTTAGCACTCACTATCACCCACTCCTAGGATCTGTCCTGTCGTGAAGCATCTTTCACTGGGAACTCCAACATCTGGCATGGGACACATCACAAAGCATGTAAATCTGAGTTAACCTGAGCTTCCAAACTGCCAGCTTGAATCTGTCTGTAATCATTTATATCCTCTCAGTGTGAGTCCAAGTACCCTTCTCAGATTACCATCACCAAGTCCCGCCACTTAAACATTGGCAACAGCAGTGTAGTTTTGCCCCCTTGTGCAGATAGTGGGAGACCTGAATCACGGTCCTTTCCCCCCTGGGGAACTCTTTCTTAGATTATGCTTTCTGCATAACTATAGCACTTTAGTGCATACCTATCCCCTCCTGGCAGCTTGTGCTGGAAATCAAGGGCCTGATCCACATTTAAACTCTTCAAAGCCACCACCTTTCAGAGCTGCCTAAATATGACCACAAAGCAAGGTCTGGTCAATGCTGCATCTCTACTGTCTGTCAGGAAGGAGCTGTGGGTCCAAGATACCTTCTGAACAAAGCCTAGGTTTTGTTTCAGAGGGAGCTCTTTGGCTTGTAGACAAGATCAGAAACTTGTAGACAAGTTGGAGTTGGGCAATGAGACAATTAGAGCTCCAGAGCTAACCAGAGAATAATCCAAATCAACAGGATATGTGCCCCTAATGCAGCTGCTTCAGTTCCCATGGAGTCAACTCTCCGGTGGGACAAGCTGAAGCCTGGCTGTACAAGATGACAAAAGGAGACAAGCAGACTTCAATTCCAATTCTTCTTTTGCTGACTACATGGGAGTTTTCTGTCCTGTCCTTAGAGCCACTGGAACAGGAGTGAGTCTAGCTTTGTTTCAGTGTCAGTCACCACACCAACCCTCCTGCACTTACCCAGCAGCTGTTTAGCTGTTTCTTGCAAAGCAGAGCTGGTTTTCCAGTAGACGTTTAATTTCAGAAACCACTAGTAAACACTAGTTATGAAAGTTTCACTTGCAGGGTGGAAAAGGGATTTTTCACAAAAATTCTAGTTTGGACAAGAGATTTTGTTTGTTTGTTGTTGTTGTCATTTTTTGCTTGTTTTGGTTTTGGTTTAATTAAATCACTTCCAATCACTGAGCTAGGGGATTAAAGGGCACCACATGCATTTTTATCTTTTTGCAAAAAGGCCTACATGGACATCTAAATCCAGGAGATCACACAGGACTATGAATCTGAATGAGAACAAAGTGCATCTCTGCAGTCAGACCATGTAGGAGTGTTCAGTGCAAAGGGATCTCCTGGACTGCTGACTCCCAGTCATCGACTTTCACACATAAAAATGCATATTCCTGGTTTTGCTAATAGAGTAATGCAAAGGCATGTTTCTGAATGCTTGAACACTTGCTTTAGGTGATTAGCTGTAAATGAGGAACTAATGGTCCTCTGAGGGGTTGTTTCCTGGAAAAATGGCTGTTCCACAACCACTCTGACCAAGGCAATGTCTGTGCAAGGTGCAGCCTTCTGACATGACTGCCAAGAGGATCTGCTGCTCTGCAGGTAGAAAGGCTCACAATTCACCCTAAATTTATGCCTTGCCAATTTTCTCAATTTGTTCTGCTGCCAGCTTTTATTTTATAGGTAGTTTTTCTCCTTGGGAAGAAGCTCTTCTTCCATTTGCATTTATTAAGCACAGTCACACAGGACATAAACTTTCATTTTGTTGCATGAAAGAAGCTTGGGGTTTTTTAAAGTTTTCTCCCACATGATAGATTATGAGCCTCCCAGTTCAGAAAAAGGAATTAATGAGCAACTTCTAACTACGTTTCATAGTATAAGAATGAAGAGACAGCAAAGGAAATTAAGAGATAACAGGCTTAAGGCAAAAGAAAAAAATAAAAGGTGATTCTTAACACAGTTTTGAGTTGAGCCATGACAATTCCTGCCACAGGATATTATGGCTGCCAAAGTTGAGATGAGTTCAAAGTGATTAGATAAATTGCTGGAAAGGATATGAAATGCAAAGATCATCCATGTCTGAGGGAGTCCCTGATCCACAAATTGCTGGAGGCCACAGCAGCACCCCAGCAAAACCCACTGTAGATGCAATTTTCAGGCTTTGCAGAGCATTCATTATAGGACAGGGTTGGAATAAAAACAATGGCTTTGATCTGCTGCTGACCTAAACATTTTTTCCAAGTGCCTTTCCTTTTATGCTGTTCAGACTTATTCCCAATCCACAAGCACATCCAGTTCTTACACTGTCTCATTTTTATCTTAACCTCAAATCTTCAAGTTAATTTCACCAGGCATTTTCCACTGCTTGTGTCAGGATCATTATTTGTCTATAAGAATAGAACTGACCCTAATACTGATCACGGAAAAATGCATTTCTGGGCTTACTCTTGCAGTGTAAAATTTCCTTAGGTTATGCCTTGTCCTTTATCCAAATTCCTGCTTACCAAACAGCTCCTTTTCTTTAGGGAGGAAACCATCTGCAATTTATTCACCTGACTTCTTGTCAAAGGAGAACTAAAATATACATTGACTTCATGAGTTACAACTAAACTGACATTAATGAACAATCCCACATCTTCATGTTTGGCATTTATATATTTATACATGAAAAAAAAATCGGTCTTTAATATCTTTTGGAAAATCTACTGCAGGTTTATTTTTCTTAAACTGTTCATATGTTCTGAGTCTTTCTGACCTCTCTTGAAACTTCTTCAGATAAGCAGTCTCATTATTTCATGTATTTCTGGTAATCTTTTCACTAATTTCAGATGTCTTTCCTAGTGTGAGTATTCCAGCAGTGGGGATTGAAGCAAAGACTTTTAATAAAAATCTCTGCCAGACATAACTATTTTACCCAAAGAAATCTTGTGATGTTCTCCAAATCCAAGACTTCACTCCTACAACTCTAATTAGTTCCCACAGGTGACATCCACACTGTAACAAAATGTCCCCAAATATTCCTGTGTACTCAAGCTAATAAGCATGCAATATTCCCTGCTTATGACGTCGAGCTTTCCTAGACACCAAAATGTTGTGACAACTCACAAAATGCCAGATGCTGGGAATCATCACTGGGACATCCCTAAACTGTCCCTGGGAACTGCCTGGGAACATCCTTGGTTAGCATCAGCCAACAGCACACCAGGGATGGCTGTAGCAGCTTAATGGGATAGATGATGAGTCTGGTGCTTGGGAACACGCCAGGCACTGCTGGCTATGTATGAGTATAGAGGCAGCCTTGCTGTGTCACAGTTTGAAAGAGAGACCCTTAACTATAAGGCTACTTTTGTTTGTTCTTACTCTAAATTTATACTGAATCAACTCATAATCATCCAGTACAAGGTCACTTTCTACAAGCTAGTATTCTCAGAGCTTTCATTACAGAAATCTTTGCACAGCAATCATCATCTAATGGTGACCCAATGATCCTGGAAATGCCCCATGGGTTTAAGGTGTTTTAATGCTAATCTGGTCTCTTTTTTTTTTTTTTTTTTTTTTTTTTTGTTTTTGTTTTTTGTTTTGTTTTGTTTTTTGTTTGTTTTGTTTTGTTGTTTTGTTTTTGTTTTGTTTTGGTTTTTTTTTTGCTAGGATAGCACTTTTGTATCCTAGACATAGTTTAGCCTTTGTGCATTTGAAGCCTTTTTCTTCTGTCTCCTCCTGTCTCATTTCACAGTGACTCTGAAAAATAAACTCAGCAGATGTCCCAGAAGACTGCTATGCTGCCAGTCATTAGTGGCATAGATAGTCCTGTAAGTAGGGTATCTCAAACATCTTTAAGCCAGTTTAACTTTTTCCTTTGTGAAAATCTTTTTATGGGACTTGGAAATCACCAGACAAATCTTAATTGACAAAGGCATGTGGAGTAAAAATCTGATAAACGGCCTATAAGATATTTTCCCTGTTTAATACTAGGCACATCAAACAATCAAAAAAATAAGACTATTCATTGTAAAAACTACGCAGAATGCTTTCACCAAGCTGATCTGCTTTTATAGGCCCTGTCTGGTGTCTGAAGTGAGTTGGTGGTGTTTTTTATTATTTTCTTCCAGCATAAGAAAATGGATGATTGTCTTTTCTATTTTTATTTTTTCCTAGAAAAGAGCGAAATGGAAAAATGGATATAAAGGAGGGTGCAGGAAAAGCTACAATTTCCAATGGTTTACTGTTATCACTCCTACATAAGAGTGTTTACATCTTGGGAAAAGTAATGGCCCAGCCCTAGTCTTTGTACTGGTTTTATAATCTATTATTTCATATGTGAATCACTCTGCCTTTAAATCTGGTGTCTGGAAACAGGAAATATCTTTAATTCTGTGCCAGGACATTTTCTGTTTCAAAAAGGACTTGTGTTCATTGAGATCCTTTATATAAAAAGTGACAGTCATCCAACCCTGCACTATTACATATGGCTTACTTGTGCAAAAGTACATTTCCATCCAAATTGTGAATGCAGGCATTTTCTGCAGCTCTACATACTGTAACCCATAGATAGAAATTATTCTTCCTAATACAATGATGATTATTTTATTAGAGATCAGGTTAGAAGTAGTTTTGAAGTGAATGTGATGCAGATTATGAAGCAGTAGAATACACAAGTTTTTGAGTTTGTACAACACCTTTTTGCTTATGTCAGCTTAACTTATTTTTCCCAAAGTGACATTTAGGTTAGATAGACAGCTAAATGGCTACCATCCAAGAGGAATGGCAGTACATTATCCATAACTTCTACCAACAACTCCTCTAAAGAATACCATAATTAAAGCAGGTTTCAAGTCTGAATCAACTTGAAGGAACAACAGAAAGATTAACTCCATGTTTAGTGAATGCTACATAATTTATTCAATAAAGTCTCCAAATAAGCATGGGAATTACAGGCCTGACTACAATTGAATGTATCTGAAATAAGACACATCACATGGCTGATTGAACATGAGCACACAGACAAATGGAGCTGGAAAGTTTTTTAACACAGAAAGTTTAAATTTTGTGGTTCCTACTAGCATTTATAACAATCACTAACATGTAAAACAACACAAAGGGCAATCCATATTGCAGACAACATAGAAGCTTCTAAGCTAAGTCGTGGCAAGAAACTAATTTAAGAGTTAATTTTCATGCATCTAGGTATCATAGATTCATTTCAGAGCTCAAACGCTATCAGACTGTACTACCTCCTCAAGTTCAGAGTAGAAACTTAAAAAAATACTTATTTGTCAAAGACAGAATGATTCAGCAAGCTCTGGGCACTTGCAAAATAAGCATTTTATGTTCACAGCTGCATGTGTCTCTGAAGGATAAGCTTCCAAAAAGAAATAAATGAAATATTTCAAGCAGCAGCAATGCTATGCTAAATAAAATCCGTAGCATAAGATGCTCGGAGGAAAAAGTTTTATTTTCCTCAGTTATCACAATTAGAGTTAAAACTCATTTAGTTGGAATAAGGATCTCCAGATGGAAGTCTCAATATGTGTATGTTTTTCTATACCTTACTCCACTTTTCATTAAGACAAATTAGAATAAAATATTAATGCCTTAGTATTAAACACAAAGCGGAATACATGTTCACATCAACTGGCCTGCCACGTCTCACACTTTATTTTTCCTATAAGTTTCTTAATTTTTCAGCTCTTATCCTCAGCATCCTAACTTGCATGCTTAAATCTTCACTTTAGAGTACCATAAACATTAAATTATTTGTAAAACACTGTATATGCCCCGAGGTTTTATATAAATTAAATGTTGTACCTGAATAGCATCATTAAATCAGTAGTTAATGACAACTGAGGAAATGCAAGAAGGTTATAAAACAGGTTTCCAACAAAAAGACATATATACAAAATCTGGAAGATTTAAATATAATCAGTCATAAAGATCTCAGAGGAATTAGGATAAGTAACAGCCAAGCACCTATAAATAAAAATGACAGTATATGCAGAGGGTTTCAGAAATATACCTGGGGTATCCTATTCATCACCATTTTGTTCCTAAGAGGGAGAAAAATAGTATGGAGGATGTTTCAGACAGAAAGACAATAATGGATGAAAAGTCACATTAAAATAAGGTAGTAACAGTATACTATTTCCAATGACCAGGCAGGGAAAGGACTCTACATGATTTGGTGACACTTCTTTGTGATGAGAAGTGTCATAGTCTTTCGCATAGTCTGTTATGAAAATCAATTGTTTTGCAGGCACTTCAAAGATAGGACTTATGTATATGATTAATTCTTCAGAATCTGACATAAAACATGAGTTCAGCTCTTTAAGGTTAAGCCTTTGATGAGGCCATCTACTGTAGATGATATGTTCATACTAGAAATCACAAATGGTATGTAATGGTGATGGAATTCTGCAGGAGGAGGACACAGTGCTTTAACTCATGTGCATTTTTTACTGATCCAAACAAAAAACCCTGACAGTGCTGGGTTGGAAGATGCAACTGAAAGGAAAAAATTCATGACAGTTACTTAAAAAAAAAAATCCTTTCTGCATTTCATTACATTCTCAATAGCAATCCTGACATCTTTAAATAGAATTCAGTCTCTTAGAGGTGATTCTGCAAAAATACCTCTGTATACTCTTGACCTTTAGAACAGGATTTTCTACTCATGGGATGCAGTCGCAGGACACAGAAGCCACTTATTTTTCTCCCTCATTAAGGGATGCTCAGAGCCAAGTCAGTTTTTTAAAAAATAACTTTTTTTTCTCAAACATCTTTCTGCAGTGTCTTCAGGACTGCTCTGCCACTCTGCACTACTCTTTTAAGAAAAGTATGTACATATTTACTTTTTTTTAATCTGCTGACCTCTCTATCTGTAGCTGCACCAAAACCAAAACTGTACAAAACAAGTGAACAATCACGTCCACAATGAAATGAAGTCAGAGAGAAGACATCAATTATTACATTGGGCAGTACTACCATCTATCTACCTAATGTCATCAGAGCATGTAATAGCAGAGGGAAGTTATAGAGAAAACGAATTTTCTTTTTTTTTTTTTTTTTTTTTTTTTACAAAAGCTGTAGTGAAAGGAAAACAAGAAAAACTAGACCAAACAAAAATCTCTAGCAACAATTCCTTTTATTTTCCTACTCTGCTATTGCATGAAATCTTATATGTATTTTCAGTATAAAATAGCCAATGTCTTAAAAAAAAATACTGGCTTGACTGATAATTCACATTTCCCTTCAGTATAAGGGAAGGGAACACTTCCCAACCCTTTTTAAACCGGTTTTAGTTAAAAGCTTTAAAAAACCCCAAACCCTGATAGTATTGTCAACAGGAAAAGTAAAGATAATTAGCTGTTGAAATATTGCCACTAAAACCTAAGGCAAGGCAGTTGAAAATAAAAACAGACATCTCATTTGTAAAGAGATTTGATATCCCAAAAACTGAATTTATGCCAGTAGCCAGAATGGGATCTAGATTTAGCTAAGCAGTAGGTCTGCCTGTAAAAATTTCACAAAGTAGCCTAAGATAGAGAATACCTGGAAGCTGGGTAGGTCTAAGTTTTAAATGCTAAAGGCTATATCCAGTGTCTGCACTTATTATGACACATTCCTGATTCAACTACGCCACAAAAATCTACTGAACCTCTTCTAATTTTCTAACTTAAATTAGAACTAAAGTTCTAATTCAGCATTGTAGTTTTAAGTCATGGCTTCAAAATTCCATCTCATCCTCCATCCAGCCCATGGAGGCTTGGTTTGCATTCTCTTACCAACCCTTTTATTCCCTATTCCTTCTAGGAAGACACTGGAGTTTTTTTCTGCACATATTTTTAAAAGAGAGAAAAAAAGAATGTAGTGTAGATCAGGTGATTTTGTCACATTGAGCAATTTTGCTTCACACTCCAATAATTTGTATTGCTCCTAACTTAGATTTGTGTAAGTGATGAAAGGATAGCCTTTAAAAAAGTAAAAATACCCCTTTAATTACATGATTTGTATGTGTGCATATATATATATTTATATACACATACAGTATGACACCACAGAAAAACCACTTGGCAGACCCATATTTTCACAGCATATTACAACATGCATAAGAAAGGTTGTCAACATAATATAATATTAGCTAGCATCTTACTAAAAAAAGGAAAAAAATCTCATGATCCTCTCTATTGGGAAGCTCACGTTTTATGACAGTATATGATGCCATAATTCATAAAGCAATGAATTTTCCCCCTGTGAGAAAAAGCTCCATGAAATTGTTCAACCAGACAAGATGGCTGTGCTTATTTCTCTTGAGTGTAAATGCTGAGTTTCCTCTATGCTAAAAAGAACATGATTATTTTATAATAAAGCAATTTTTTTCTAAAGTTACATTCTGAATTTGCTAAATATGGATGGCTGTAGTTCAGGGAAGGAAAAAAGCTTTTCAGACAGGGGAAGGAGGGGGAGAGCTCTCTCCTCCCCACTCTGGCATCATGTTGAGAGCAGAGAAATAGTTTTTGCATCATGACCATGCTAACAATTCTGTTTTGTAAGCATGACTGCCAAGTGTGGTGATGCCTGGGGACATCACTGTGTGAGTGCACACAGACAGGTGGGAGGTTCAGGCTTGGTCTGGTCACCTCAGATTCCCTGGACTCCAGCAAGGCAGGGTCTGACGGAAGCATATTAATTACTTTGGTCTCCTCAGAGCAGTCGCTGTCCCTGCTGTTTGAGAAAGGTTCTTTAAGAGGTGTGAGTCACGGGACATACTTATCAGCTGAATCACTTTGAAGGACTTAGGCAGCATCTAACATCAGCAACCAGGGTATGCAATGTTACTTTTTTTTCCTCAATGTGCTAAAATCTCTCCAATGACAAAAGATCAAAAAGTAAATTACAAGCATAAAAGGACAAAGATCTCCTATAAAAAGCAGCTTAGAAGGTGGACTCAGCAGAAGTGATGAACATGTCCCAGTATAATTTTGGATCTATGATGATTAAAAAAAATGTATATATTTTTAAGTTTCCTGAAGTAAACAAGCACCTTAGGCAAGTATACTCATCAGGATAAAGAAAACTTGTCAAGCAGAATCCTGTTTTCAATGAGAATAATGGCTTTATAAAAACAGTTTATCACCCTTTTCTAATATATTCAGAAGATGCAGATTTTAAAAAAGTGGTAATGCCACAAATAAAACCAATCAATAGAAATTGCCTATAAATTGTCTGTCAAGCCTACACCATGCGAATTATTTCCTACAGCTTATACTACTCATTTGTCTATGCAAGTAAAAAGAAAAAAAAACTCAACAAAACAATATAAAAGGTGGACAAAATTCTGCCACAGCACCACAGAGAATATTTTATTGCACAATTTTCAAAGTAGGTAGCGTAGTATCCAGCCCTGTCAATGCCCAGCATTTTGTTTTTGAGGCATTAGGTCTTAGTTTTAGTTTAGAGGTCAAGAGGTTTTAGTTCAGAAAGTCAAGTAATAGCTGCAAAGAGCACCGTTTTGTTTGTCCATGTAATGTTAGATTTAACAAAACCTGAGTCTCTGGGATCAACCATTTGGATTTTTAAATAGCAAAGACTGCAATTTGAGAAACTAAGCATATACATGCGTATACACAAACCCATCAGGCTTGCTGCTGAAGTGAGAGGCAATGACACATGCAATAGCCTTTCTGTGTAGGCCAAAGGTATTGTGGAAGAGCCTGTTTATCTCACAGAAGTTCCATAGAACTTAACCCCACCAGTGAGATGGATTACAGGAGTTACTCCAGATTTTGAAGTTATAGGATTCGCAGTTGACTGAGTCCCATGGGGACTCATATTGTTCTACAGAAATGCAAAATTCCATATTTATTCAAACAAGAGGTGGTAAGGCACTTGCTTATGAACCTTGCTGTTGCTACTGGCCCTAATGTGAATTATTGCTGTGGTTATCATCGCTCTTGACTATGGCCTTATCAAAATCAGCACTAGTTTTACTATTGCATTGTGTAGGGATATGTATACATACATATACACTGGAACACCCACCATCTTCATTTTCATATATTAGCATCTCTGCCTTTCTATTCACACAAAGTAGCTGAAGCTGAATTAAGGATCCCACCTACAGGTAACTTGAATAAGTTGCCAAGACACTTAGTTCCAAATTTATGAAAATATTCATCTAACAATCTTGTGACATTATTAAAAACAACAGCAAGAAACACAAAGGCAAACACCTAAGTAGAAATCACGTTTTCTGTATTATTGTGTCTTTAGTCATTGCGACTATATAAAAAAATCTTCTCACTAAAAACCAGAAAAAAATATTTCAGTTGCTATTCTGCTATTTATGAGTATGAGGTAACCTAAAATGTGTTTGCCTTTCGTACTGAAATTCATAAGGAAACCAACTATGGAGAAATACTATGTTATTTGTAAAGCATACTAAAGAACTATAGCTTGACCTCTCTAATTACATTTTTCTCTAAACTCACAGAATATGATGCTGAAGGGTAGGCAGTAACAATATAACATGAAAATTAGGTTAAAAGTTATATAATAGCCTCCACTCCAGTACATTTTTAACAAGATGCTCTTGATGCTTCAGTAAAGCATCAACATGCCAGAAGTACTCTGGGCTGTCTCCTTCTAAGAAGCTTGAAACCTGGCCTAGGGGAAGGTGTCCCTGCCCTCAGCAGGGGGGGTTGGAATTTTAAGGTGATCTTTCATGTCCTTCCAACCCAGAGTCTTCTATGATTCTATGATTACTAACAGTAAAGGCTCTGAAGGTGATTTTATTCCCCAATTTTAAGCTGCTTACCATAAACTGAAACATGACATTATCTTTTCAAAACTGCACAAACAGTGAGTTTTTAGAAAAAAAAAAATGTTATTTCTATCCTTAGAAAACAGGTATAAATCCTCACCAGTGTCTCTTTTGAAGAGACCTTCACATTAAAGGATTGAGTGGGGACAGAAGAATGTCATAAAACTACCTCTCCAAGTCGTATTTCAGCTTTTTCCACCTGCACATGGAAAGAGGCAAAGGAATCAGCATGGTCCTGCACAGCTCATGGGATCCACTGGAACCCCTTTATATATGGTTCCAACTCCTCCAGATAGGAACTAGTTGAAGAAAATTCCAATGGGCTGGTCTAGGCACTAGTTTAGCAGCCCTTTTCTACTCTATAATTAGAAACATTTTAAAAATCAGGTTTGGGATATTTAAAGCAAATAAATAAAACACAAACATGTATTTTAAATGTCATTCTGCAGTTGGAAGACTAGTAGGATTAAATGCTTTATTTAACACAGATGAGTCAGCCTTAAAAAGTTAGCATTTGTTAAAAATGATGACAAATTACATGTAAACTTTTTCTCTATGTCCAGCATGTAGTAATGGTCCTTTCTTGTTGAGTGGGAGTTGCAAGTGTAAAGGGAGGAAGAACTTTGGGCAAATGCTACAACATCATTCACTGGACAACTTCATGAAATTAAGTGCTTTTCTTCTATGTATAAAGAATTTTCTCATCATTGAGGTAAGTAAAGCACTGACCTGTTTACAGAGGTAACTAAATTTTCATTAGCAGTAAGAGATGTATAAAGGAGACTGACAGAAGAACAAGTTGTGCGGATGCCAGTTGGATAAAGGGTTTAGCTTAGATACGCTTTTCGATCTTTAGCATCACTGCTGCTGTAATACAGAGACTTATGACATGACCTATAGTAAATATTTTTAATGACTACCAAATCAATTATAGCAAGTATTATATACAGTAATTACATTTCCTATCAGCCTACCAAGCTAAAAAAATATGAATTAGACTAACTGCATGTAGTCGGGCAAGAGGAGAGAGAGAGATAGAGAGATAGAGAGATAGAGAGATAGAGAGATAGAGAGATAGAGAGATAGAGAGAGAGAGAGAAAGAGAGAAAGAGAGAAAGAGAAAGAGAGAGAAAGAGAGAGAGAAAGAGAGAAAGAGAGAGAAAGAAAGAGAGAAAGAAGAAAGAAAGAAAGAAAGAAAGAAAGAAAGAAAGAAAGAAAGAAAGAAAGAAAGAAAGAAAGAAAGAAAGAAAGAAAAGAAAGAAAGAAAGAAAGAAAGAAAGAAAGAAAGAAAGAAAGAAAGAAAGAAAGAAAGAAAGAAAGAAAGAAAGAAAGAAAGAAAGAAAGAAAGAAAGAAAGAAAAAAAGAAAGAAAGAAAGAAAGAAAGAAAAGAAAGAAAGAAAGAAAGAAAGAAAGAAAGAAAGAAAGAAAGAAAGAAATCATGTAACATGCCTGAACAATAAGGACTGGCCTCATGACACATGAATTTGTATTTCATCTTACTTTGTTCCATTTTTTGCCACTTGTTTACAAAAAACAAAAAAATTATTTTATTCAATTCTCTGTTCTGTCTCACACAGGTGTATAGTATTCTCTACTACCTACAGAAACTGATGCAAGGCAAAATGTTCCAAATTAAGTCCACAGCTAAGTCACTTGCTTAATTTCATTCTAAGTGCTTAATATAAATTTCAAAGATAATTTAGACCTGATGGATCTATCACAGCAAATTTTTGTGATCCCTTGATAGCTTAAATGAAAATATTTAATAAGTAATAAGCTTTGATGCTGTGAAAACAGATCTGAGTAGCCTCCAGGAATATCATGCGCAACAGATGCTGCTGATTCTATTTTGCTGGTGACTGCTGTATTCTTACAATTAACTGCACCAAAGGATAGATGAAACTATCTATTTGAATTTTAATATACAATTATTTATCATGTAAAGATATTGTCTACATCAATCAGCCAAAGAGGAGGTTGACACTGCAGAAACACACTCTGTTTACAGGTGAAACACATGTTTACATGAAAATGTTGAACCTTTCACATGGTGAATCTCTTCACTCTGTTTGCCATTACAGTAAACTCTCTGCTGTACTACATCTCTTCCAGTGACACCTGAAGTATTTGCCATTTCTCAGGTTTTTCTCTGCTTTGGACACATCAACAATCTGTTCAATTAAAAATGTACTGTTTTAAACTCAAAATTTTTTAGGTAGTGTTTCTGAATAGATACTTAACCCCCTAGCTTTATGAACCTATCACACTGCCATTGTAACTATGATCAGGAATGTTACAGTCCAGAGATACAATTATATTGTTGGAAAAAAGGTTTCATTGCTTCATTTAACAATAATGAAAACTGCAGTGACAAGATGATGTGGGAGAAGATTTATACTCTTAATTGAAACTTAATACAAGAAAAGAAGAAACTTCATAAACTCTTCAAGGAAATTTCATGTCTGGGGGACAAACATGTTTGCCCTATGTAAAATCTTAGAAAAATACATTTAAAATAAATAAGAAACCAGATTTCAATAATACTAAGCAGACATTAAAGGTCTTTTACCTTTTTTAAGAAGATTTTTTATGTATGATTGAAGTTTATACAACACTCCAGGAAAGCCATGTGTTAGATTGAAAAATAAAATCAGAAGCATTTTCTGTCATATAAGTATACATGAAAAAACAAGAACGTTAATGTCTTAGAAAGTGTATGTCCAGCTTTGTACTGTTACTCATTTAACAAAGCAGAAAAGAAGATACTGTACTGTAAACAAAAAGCTACAGTAAAAGGACAGTTTGAAATTTACACAAGTTTGAGTTCATAAACATTTTGGTTGCTCCATAACAGTTTTCATAAAAAAAGGAATAAAAAACCCTTGGACAGCTTTCATCACTCTTGACTACTTTTCACTTAAATGCACACAGACATACTTTATATAGCAATATACTGATGTACTCTTAACATGGATATTAAACTACTATTACTGTTTTTTTAACTGAGATGTGTATTATCCAATCAATATTATCTGACTTGAAATACTCATACATTATGTATTCCCATCATGTTGTTAAGTATAAAAACATGAAAATATAACTTTACATTATTTCAGTTATATACATCAGTTCAGGCTTGACAAAGACTTTTTTTAATGCTATGATTTTTAGAGGAATGAGCCCAGAGGTACAATAAATAGCTTTCCACTGTATACAGTAATGCATTTCTACTTTAAAAAAAATAATTACCATATGAATATTATTTTAGTTTGGTCATTCTAGCATTGAACATTAAAAATCCGAATGCATTCCCCAACATTCCTGATGAGGAGTAATGCACAGAACACCTATGAATTACAGATGTGCCAAGAAATTATTTAGTTTAATTGGGGGGAAGTATTGGTAAGACAGACATTGAAAACACTGTATACACCTCTTTTGCTGATCACACTGAGAGTATACACTGTGTTCACATGCTTGCACAAACAGGCTCAGAGTTTGTACCACAAGAAGGGACTTTAAGTTTCTGATAAATGCTCTGCCTTCTCCAATGCTCAGCAAACATTATACTTGAGTCTAAGAAACGGATTCCAACTAAAACTGCAAGTCATATTTAAATTTTTATTTAATTCCAAAATAAAAGAGATTTACCGATACTGCATGAGGCAATGTATCCACAATGCAGAAAAATGTAAGCTTTTCAACCAAATGTACAGAATTGTATCTACAGGGAAAGCTAGAGAAACACGATGTTACTTTGATTTGCATTAGCATTTAAATTAATATTATTGCACCCCTCCTAGGATTCCTTTTTGCTTTTTAAGTAGTTATTGTTTTTAAATACACACAATTAAAAAGTATGGTAACTTCAGCTAGCAAAGAATACTCATAATGATTAAGATTCAGGAAAGTTTTCATCAGTACAGACTCGCATCTAAATCGAGTTATCAATCTTAATTCAAAAAGACATTGCCAAGGTTTTGGGTTTTTCTTTTCATAAAAGCTTCACTAGCGACTGCTTAGAATTACCTTTTAACAGTTTGAAAACGGCTTCCTTAAAGAAACAATTTGAAAACTCTCTTTTTCTTTCATTCTTAAAAAAAAATACTTCACACTGTTTTACTGCTTGCCATTTATCAGCTTTTATCAATACTCTTCTCGCTCTGTACACATACTTATGAACTCAACTGTACAAAAGTAGAGATAGGTTTCAACCAAATCTTTGGATCATTAAGTCTCTGCATGTCAGAGTTAAGAGGAGCTCTAAAACAGCACCCATCCTCATGTGCCAGTATCAAGTACTGCTCCAACCCAGAACAACCTTGATCTTCAGAGTTCAGCGAGCGTATCTGAGCATCACAGCTTGGGCTCATCTGCAGAAAATACTATTGAACAGATTTGAGTGAGCGGGAAGTGGCGACACTGCCAAAAACTGAAACATTGACCCAACCTTGACAGTGTCCTTTTAGATTTCAGAGTCTTTATAACCCAACTGTAGCTAGTAAAATTAATGGAACACTTGCAAATAAAACCATAGAAAAAAGTTTATTTCAAATGTCAAGCATTGCCAAGTAAATTTTATATTAACACCAAATGTTAAAGAATAGGATATACAGCAAAGTTTTAATAACAATATTAAATTACAAGATTTGAACCTTTCAATCATTATTTCTTCTCTTCTCAACATTACATATTTGGCTTTGAAAAATACGGAACTGATGCCTTAAGCCTTATTTTCATATTCCACTTCCCCGTAGTCTAGATTTTTTTCTTTTTTTTCTTATTTTTTTCTTTTGTCATATCCAACCATTATGGAAGCAAATTTATTTAAAAGCCAGTTTTTGTTTGTGAAAATACCTAAAAATATTTTTTTCATTTTATACTTTTTTTTTTCTTATAAAACATGTCACATCTTGATGCAATTGATGTCAAGTGTGCTTAAGTCAATATGAACCAAGGGACTAACAACAGTGGCTGCAGAAACTGGTGTGTTGCCTGTACAACGACTTCAGTTAGATTACAGTACTTCCATGTTAGCTGTGCATGTCAGTCAAGCTTCATCTTGAACTTGTGTAGAAAATGGTGTTGTGTTTTGAACCAAGCATTCATTACAATCCAAGATGAACTCCACAAATACAAGAATTTTTTCTTGGCTGAAAGAAAAGTCTTCAAGATACTGGATGCCTCTCACCACTTTGACAATAAACGCACAAGGAAACCATTGTGTAAGGCACTCAAAAGGTTCTTATCAATCACGAGAGATCAGTCACACTGACATTCATTCCCATGCCAGGACTCACGTAAGGTACTGCATGCACTGCTTTTGGAAATTCTGGAGTCATAACACGTCCATTTTCTCCAGTACTTCCTGTAATTGACAGCCTTGCCTTGCTCCTCATGGCATCATTCAAGGTCATCTTAGGAAAGAGAAAGAAAAATAAAATGATACATTACAGAAATTCAGTGTTTGAGACAGAGGGCCTGATTCTCTTCTTGCTTACGTTTGGCTGGCACCAGTGTAACTTCATTGGCTTCAATGAAGTTACTTTTGACTTACTCTAGAGTAAGTGAGAGGAGAATCAGATCTTTTTACAGTTTCCTTAAACAGCCTTTAGCAAATGAAAACAGACATTTAAGCAAAAGCCACACTACAATTGTCACGCACATCTACGCCAGGACAACCCACGTTCAGTCAGTAACAGGTCATTCCGTTAGTTACTGACCAGCAACATAAAGAACAGCAATACATACACTATGGTCCCTTGGCCAACTTCCTCATTCAACAGCTCAAGGACACAACAATGAAGCTACAGCGTGCATTTAGAAGTTTGTATTAGAACCTCATTCCTACCCCCTAAATTTTAACACTTTCGATTCCATATACGTTGTAACCTTCCTTGTAAGTTGCAA